>NW_017728948.1:60730066-60744265 GCF_001723895.1 Crocodylus porosus
TGTTGCTGACTGACTTGCCAGCTTTACGGCGGATGGTGAAGGTGATCAGCCCGTGGTCGCTGTCACCCAACTTCCCATCAATCACTAGGTCGCCGATTAGGTCGTCCCCTGTAGCCAGTACCAGGTCAAGCAGTGCTTTGCCTACAAATTCAGCGCACATAGACTGGCTTAAAAATGGCAGACCCTGGTAGACCTGGATCAATATGCACTTAAACATAATTGATTTAGGTTAGACTGGTACATTTAATTTCTGAACCAGATCCCGTATTGATTCAATGAGGTTGCAGTCTTTTGGCATCCAAGGTTCCTTTCTGGACTCCCACAACTTTTCCCTCACAGGGAAGCACACTAACATCTGTCCTGTGCCTGGTTGCTCTGGTTGAGTGCCCAGCTAGCCCAATCCCTGGGCTCTCATAGAGCCAAGTCACCACAATGGCTGCTGCTGCTGATGCGGCAGCAGGGGAAGGCATGCTTTGCTGTGCCCTACAGCTTGGTTGAACTCCCTGGGGCTGTGCCCCCTTATGGGAGCCTGGGGTCCCTAGGTGGGTGCATGGGAGACCACCCAGGGACCCCCATGGCCCCACAAATGAGCACAGTCCCATGGTGCATGAGCAGGCTGCAGGGGACAGGTGAGCATGGTTGTCTGCTGTGTACCTGCAGTTGAAAGATGCCTGTGGCTGACAATGACAGAGGATGGGGAGGGAGGGGTGGTCAGCCATGCCCAGCAGCAAATCAGGGGTGGCCTGGCTGCTTGGCAGCCCGGGGAGCCTGCTGGAAGAAGTGCAGGAGTGCTCCCCACCTGCTGGCCTCAGCCAGTGCAGGCATCCTGCATGCTCTTCTCCCCCACACCCTGCCTACCAAAGGGTGAGCTTGTGTTCTGGCCACTCCTGAACTAATCTATGCTGCTTACAATGCCTTAGTAGGTTTGATCTATTCTGCCTCTGGCTTTTTGTATGTCTGTACTTAGCCAAAATGCAATACAGGGGTTAACTGTTTGCTGATATTATTAATCATTACACAGGAAATGGTCCTTCATTAATTGACAGAAACTGACATCTATGTAAGTTTGGATTGGAGCATTGCACAACATATGTTCAGTACAAAGTGAGAAGAATAGAAAGCTATGTATTTATCATTTATGCTGATATGGTTCAATGCAAGATTCAAGGACCAAACTAAGTGTAACATAAGGTATCATATCTGTATATCATAAGGTCATCCCAGTGACTAAGGAGTTCTGCTTATCTCTAGAAAGACAACTAAAAGAATTCCAAAATCACAAACTAATTTCACTTTTCTTAATTTAATGAGTGGACTTTCCAATTATTTTTGTTCCTACCCTGGTGGAAGTGTGAGGATTTTTAGGGGAGAATAGAATGATCAGAAATCCTAGCTGTAGGCAGATCATTCTAAACCCAAAAAGATTTACGTTCTAAAGTATCAAGAGAAATAAAATTTACAGAGTCAATTTATCTACAGCATATCAAGTAATGTTAAAACCAGGTTTAAAAATGTTTTTCACTGACCACAAGCAAAAGATAAGGTATGAAAGATAGCCACTAAATATAGCTAACAGCCTTGTAACCCAAAGAGTAGCAGAGCAGTTTACCTTTATTTTTAAATTTTATCTTCTGATATTTACATTAAATGATACTGATAGGAATATAAAAGAGCACCTGAGAAATCTGAAAGGCTCCCAGAAAGTGGCACAAAAGTATGGGTTTAAAATTAAAGCATAAAACCATTTTGAACTAGGGCATGCTCTAGTATAAATTCAGGGACAGATTATATAAGATCAAAAGCATACACAACTGAGTCTGTGGCTTCTGAATCATAGCTGTCTCCAGAGAATAACGGTAAACCATAATATAAAACCAGGAATATCAAGAAACTTACTGATATCATGCATGGTGATGTTTGGACATCAATACAACATAATGAAAATAAAGGGTTTTGGATAAACAAGGAGGTGGCCAAATTTAGATTAACATACTGAAAGAGATGGTAGCCAGTGTGAAGAGCAGAGGTGTCAGCAAAACATACTACAAATCACTTTGCCTATCCATGATTTGACTTAAATTGGCATTAGGTCAGGGTCCATGTCATCCTGGAAATGGGTTGCTTCTCTCTGGCAAAGACACTGTAGAGAAAACCAAGTAAATGTATTTAACTGTAATGTATATTTATTCCATTTGTCCAGAAGTGGCACAAGACCAACTCAGTGATTTGATAACATTGTGGAGGCACGGGATAATCAGTAAACTGTTTCTGGGCTAATTGAAAAGACCATCTCACTTTAGCTCATTTCCAAGGAATTCTTAATGATTCTAATTACTGAGATACTTTGTAATTGACTCTAGATCAGCTGCTTGTCAGGCTTCAAATAGGGTTAGCAGAATAGTTTCTGCTGAAACTTAAGTGGATGGAAGTTCAAAATGAGGACATAACTGTTTTCTTATGGAACACTATGTTGCAAATATACTCACTGCAGTTGAAATCCAGATGTCGTCTTGCTAATAGGAAAAGGAAAGAATCATGCTTCTTACCAGGATACCTCTCTCTTTTAGGCTGCAAGGGATAGGGCAGAGGAAAAAGCCTTCTCTCAAGAAATTGATTGGAAGCTATTTAGGACCAAGTTACTTATTTACACCGGAAGTGAGGAAAGTATTTATATCCTTTCCCCTCCACTTGAGACTTTTCTTTTACCTAAAGCAAAGCTTCTACTCTAATACTAGAATAGGGATTAGAGTAGAAACTGAGTTGAATAGTCAGCTACACCACCCTTGCTGCTTTCTTTTCTTTGATGATAGGAAGGAACTGTACTGGCATTGTCATACTGTTTGCAGCAGGGTGGGATAAGATGCGGGGCAGGTTGAAAAAGTAGGGATATCAGGTTCAAGTTGTCACAATTTAGCAGGTGCCAGGCATTCAGTTCTGGATGATCCAGTCTTTGAAAACACTGTAACTGGAAGTGGATTTAAGAGACATTCTCTTAGGAAGATGGAGATAGGGCACTTGGGGTCCCTATGTTTTTGGGAAGCAGAAAAACTTTCCTCCACTGGTCCTCTTTAAACCTTTTATGAAGAGAGAGGGGTGAAGTTCCAATAACTGGCCGAGACAGCCTCAAAGAGGGGAAGTATCACAGAAACCCTTCTGAAAATATTTTAGAAGGATCACAGAAAGAATGATGACCTGCGCTATACAATTTATTGCCCAGTAGTGGCCCCAGATGAGTTAATAAAATGGAGTCCTAATTAAATTTTACCCCTTATATCTTGCCTTTCTTCCCACATGGCTGGGGAAAAAATCTTTTATTACACAGGTCAGCATCACTGAAAACTCTAGTAGGTTCATTTCTTAAATGTCAGGTAGATTTTATGAGCTCACATTTAGGAAAAAAACTAATGGAAAAAGAGCAGAGTACGAAACATACACATTTTTATGCGTAGACCAAACACGATTTAAAATTATTGATGAGGAATTCAGAAAAGAATGTTGTAAAAATGATATTGGGATCACTGGCACAGCTTGTCTGATGTACAGGAAGAAATAATGAAGAAGGATATTGATCAACTGTTACTTGATAAAGGTTCAGAGAACCGAAAGGGAATTGATGTTGTTAGTGATCATACACAATGCTATGGTCTCTTGTCTACTTTGAGACTAATAACCTTTAAGATGTTGAACCTAAACAGGTGAACTGATCTAATTCCAAAAGTGTGTGCTGACACAAAGGTATCAGGAGATTAGATGCTTAAGAAATATGTATCCCTAGTGCTTCCTTTACTTTCTGTTTCCTGTCTGTCTCTGACACATAGTTATCTAGTATATCCTCTGGTCTTTTGTTTGCCAGTGGCACTAGATAAGTAATAAATCAAACTATAATAATAACTTTCTTTGTGCAACAATTAGAAAAACATCCACTTTTTTTTATGCTAGGAGAATACTTTGTTTTTGCAGAAGGAGTCCATTAGTGTTATAAAGAAAATAGTGGGCTCCTATAGATGTGCAACGAGGCTGCTCCTATAGACATGCAGCAAGGCTGTATTGGTTTCCTATAGACACACAGCAAGGCTGTAAATGTAGCACATTGGAGCAAACTCGATTAATCAAGTCTGCTGGAGCATGCAAATTAACGTGCTCCAGCAGCCTCCAGCACCCCATGAATCAGTGTCCCCACACTGAAAAATGGCAGCGGGTTGCTCTGTAAACTAAAGCTTGTTCAATGTTCTTTTGTTCAAAGCGCACTGCCGCCAGTTTTCAGCGTGGGGATGTTGATACATGTGATGCTCAGGTGCTTTTAATTAGCATGGCTTGCAAATTAAAGTGCCCTTCCTGTCTCCCAGAGCATGTCTATAAACTCCCCTTATGCCTGGCACCCTTTTTTTTTTTTGAGTAGAAGTCTTCATTTTCTGTTTTAGAGAAGACGCAGCATAAGACAAGAGATCGCTCTTCTTTTTAGTGATGCACATTTGGGTGAGATTACATGTTACATTTAGCAGGTGCTAATTTTAAGGAATGCCAGTTTGTGGGCATGTCTACACATGCATTAATGCCCTTTTTCTAATATGCAATAAATTTAGTACCCCCACTATCAGGTACTAAATAAATGAGCAGTAGGATGTGCTAATGTGCAGTAGCACAAGTGCATGCTTTTTGGGCAGTGCTTAATGCTCAGTAGTTTATTCTACTACACATTAGCATGTTAGCACAGGTTTTTATGTGCCACTTTAATGCACAGTAGAATAGGCTACTGTGCATTAAAGTGGACGTGTAGACGCACCCTATGTTAAGGTTAACTAATGCTAGTGATGAATCACACAGGATATGTCTACATGTGTGGCAGACTGTGCAATTGTTACTGCACAGTCATTTAGTACTTGTGTAAGTATGAAATGAATGTGCAGTAACCAGTGTTATTGAGCAGTCCTGTCACCACAGTTATTTTTAGCTGCTACTGCACATTAGCAGCAAGCTACTGTGCATTAGCTCATTGATATTGCACAGTAGCATCATTGTCATAGTTCATGTCCAGCAATACTACATCACCATAGCAATGAGCTCATGTAGATGTGCCCACATTTGGGGTTAATACCCTCTCTAATGTGCACTGCTTAGAGCTGCCACCAGAAGGCTGGTGAGCTGGTGCATGGCTAGGGGTTGAAGTCTGTTCCATGCCTGCCCTCCTTCTTCCGGGCTCTTTAGTGGTAATATAGGCTGGGGAAAGAGGAGGGAAGGCCTTCCCCTCCCCACCCCCACCCTGTGCTGCTTGGAATATGTCCTCTGTCCACTAAATTGCCCCACTGCCTCCCATCAATCCCTGGATTCTCCCTTCACCCTGAGATAAGCCTCTCCACCCTCAGATCACCTCCCCATCCCTGGATTACTTCCTTTGTCACCCCAATCAGCTTGAGAGCAGCAGCAGCAGTAGGGAGGGATTCTTGCTCTCTATCTGCTCCCAGGATCCCTGAAGCCCTTGCCACTTCTGCCAGATCCAGCCCCTCCAAGCACTGCACCTGCCTGGCAGTACCTCCCCACCCCCATGCCCTACCCCCTGACCCCCCTTCAGTTGCAGGTCTTGCTGGGGTCTGGATCTTGGTGCACAGGGGCATATAGTTTAGGGGTGGATGAACAAATGGGGGCCAGAAGAGAAAACTGGGATGGGAGCAACCTGATAGTGAAGGGGGTGATTTTGGGATTGGGGCAATTTGGGGGGCAAAGGAGGCTGCAGCCTGGCAGCTTTGCACCTACCCATCTATTCCTACTTTCCCCCTATCCATTCCCTCTCTCCCTTTCCAATTCTGCCCTCCACCCATTTCCCATGCCCCCTCCCTGGTTTACTTAATCTCTTTCAACTTTTTTTTCTCCCTCCCTACTCACCCCACCCCACCCACCCATTGCCCACTGTTAGTCTAAAGCTATAGCATCCTGGATGATAGCTATTCCACCTGGAATCAGTGCCTCCTGGGATACTGAAAGACTTCAGATTGATGGTTTTAGCTGAAGTGAACCCTCAGAAGTTACCTTAAACTCGCTACCACAGCTCCTAGATAATCCTTACCTGACATGACATTACTTTAAGATACCTAAAGAGCACTTAACACTTGGTAATGCGTCTTAATATGTGATCATTCAAGTTTTAAGTGGTCTTAGCATGATCTAATTGTAACATGTAATCTTACCCTTTGTGTCTAGGACTGAATTATTGAGATAATTGTCTACCACTGAAGCACATGCTACCTCCAGGGAAGAACGTTGACTATTCTCTTGGAACAACACTGCCTCCACGGGAAATAATATTTAACATTTGGTTTTAATAATGCAGATCTCCTTCCAAAGGAGGAGGTGCCTCAAGGGCAAGAGTCCTGTTTTTGCTTTCAGGAGAGCTGTTAAAAATTTAGGGGCTGGCTCCAAGGAAAGCTAGCTGCATAGAGGTTAATCACCATCAGTGGCATATTAATTTATTGACAAGGTAGCAGAGTACTACACATAGATATAATATGGTATAACACTGATGCATCTTAGCTTGAAGCTCATAAAATATTTATATGTGCAATGTTCAGTGCAAAATTAACACTTGCACTTTTACATCAATTTGCTTGTAGAAGAAAAACTTTAGGGCAGACAATTTTAAAATAAGGGAAGATGCTTAGCTAATTTCTTGTATTTTAAATTGCCTTTCTTAAAATCGTTCCCCAACACTCTACAAAACTATAGTGGAAGCCAGTTTCTTACTAATACAACAAGTTATGTAGGGATTTCCCCTAGATTATATTAACTTTTTTCTAGGTACAGTGAAGTGAAAGGACTTGCATGTTAGCTATATCAATTTTAGCAACTCAGCTCTGCATTATAAAATTTCTGGGGGTTGCTAAAAGCAACTCCAAAGGATCACCTGCCTGTGCTATCTATCATATTCAAACTGGAGATAATCATAGCCTAAGCCATTTGTTGTAATTCAAATTGACAAGCATCTTTCACTATTTAACAGGAAAATCCAGAACCCAATGATACTTTAGGCATTTCTTCAGCTCTAATTTCCATTAGCATGAAAAGTGAATTGTTGCTAACTTGCAGGTAGGCACACTTATTATCTCCTGCTGATGCAAGTAAGCCCTACCTTGTTAGGCAACTTTGGCAACTTTATAGGATGTGGGTACAGGCCATCACTGTGGTGTAGGAACAGGTTCTCTTTGTTTTACTTCTCATACCCCATTTCCCAACCACTATTTCTTCAGGAGTTCACCAAGGAGTTCCTAAGTCCTGCTACCAAGTTGAACTACCCCAACATGAAAAATAAATTAATCCAAAATCTAAATGAAGCTGCAAAGCCACACTTGAATATAGTCCTGCTCAATACATAGCTTCCAAACACCTGAGAAATCACTCTGTGCAATCAGTCACAGTAAGAGGTTAGGGATACCACTGATTAGCAGAAGTTGAGAGACCCATTGTGGTGGCACCTGCTGAGCAGTCTTCAAGTGAGATGACCAGCCTTCTTTCCATTCTACAGAAATTCTCTGTGATAAATCTGGATGCCTTCAAGTCACTGTTTGGTTCACTAAAAATGAAATGAGACATTCTGTGTTGAAGGTTCAGATGGGACTGGCTAATAGAGTGATCTCCCAAGTGATACATTTTTAATCAATTTGCTCTTTGAAAAACTGGCAATGAAATGAAGGCTTGCATCAACTTTTGCTCTGAAAAAATAAAAAGGAGGAAGAAGATGATTTCCCTGAAGAAACTCATAATGGGGCAAAATGTCTTATGAAAAAGGCATAATGGGAATTGAATGTATTAACTTAGTATTCCTTTGTCTCTATAGTAAAAGTCAAAAAAGACTGTGATAAATGATGTTTGATTGAAAGTTAATTTAGAGAGCATACTTAGAACAGCATAATTATGTCCATTAACACCGCATTCCTTTTAATGCAGATAATAGTCAATGCAACATAATTTTGTATTTTTTCATATATATATAGAACATAAAGTGCCAAAAGGAAAGAACTGAATTAATATTGCAGGCATCATCATTCTCTGGTTTCCATAAGTAATTAACAATGGGAAATAGGATTGCAAATGGAGGTTTTGATACCACATCAGTAAATTTACTGTAGTTGAAGGATGATGGACTGAAACATGACTTTCACATAATTTGATTGTCAATGCAGTTTTACAACCATAATAACACAATGAAGACTACATTTAAATAAATCCTCATTTTTATGCAGTAGCACTGACCTGTTTTAAAGAAATGAACAGATTATTTTACATATGTCAATCATAAATGGCGTAAAATCAATTTTTATATGTGAATGACTTTCCACTCTTTTAAATGAACAAGAAGTTTGTCTGCTATACAGTAAAAAGTAAAACAGAAATTCTGATGAGGTAAAGTAGTAATATGGAATTGTGCCAAATGGGCTGCAGGGGTAGACATTTCTCAAACTTTTATTGACTCTTCCAGAGCAACAGCTGAGTTTGTTACTCATTCAGCTGAAGCAGATTTGGCCACTCCTTATTTGAGATAATTTTCCATTGCAAGACTATAAATAACACTTTCTTTTCCACAGGAAAAACCTGGTTACATTTTATATTAAAAATATGTTCATAAATAATTTATACTGAATAAGATGACATTTCTGTTTACCTGTAACATAACTATGAAATACAGTATGTGATCAGTTCCAGAATTTCAAGGTATGTTCTATTTATTCACTGGTGAAACACTGTTAATTCTGGTATAAATCAGAAGACCAGAAAGGTCATATGAAAGATGAAAGGAAAATAAGGCTCACTAGGCATGTCTACATGAGATGTTTACTATACAGTTGACTAATTAACTGCACAGAAAATGTCTCAGTGTCTAAACATGCGTCCCTAGTATGGCAAGCAAAAATACAAGTACTACCCTGCTTGAGAGATTTTTCATGCACAGCAGCACATATGTAGACACTGCCTCAGCTAGCTAGGGCACAGGGTGCTTCAGCTTGGGTCTTGCCAACAGGCAGCTCTTGCACTGAGCACTTTCATGAGCCAGCCAGCTACTCCACAGCCCGTGAAGCCCAGCCAGAGTACCTCTGGATTGGCAGGCTGGCCACATTCCCTGCTAGCCTGGGATGCTCCATCTGGGTTCCACATACTACACGTGAATAAAGTCCAGAGCAATATACTCCAGAATTTTTTGCTCCTGGGCCCATGTTCAAATGGTGTTCCTGGGACCAAAATACTCTGGATCAATAAGCTCTGGAGTTTATTCATGTGCATTAGTTGCACATGTAGATAAGCCCACAGTGTACCTGTTTGATCGTGCAGTGAGATAAATATAGCTAGTTCATCTTGCTGATGCAGGGCACATCTAAATATTCATTAATATGTAGTAGTTACTGCTCATTTAGTTTAATACTTGCTTAATGAAGTACTAACTAAATGCGCAATTACTATAGTTACTGCGCAGTAGCACTGGTGCATGGGTTTTTAAAGATGCTTACTGTATAGGAGCCTAATACTACTGTGCAGTAGCATATTAACATGATTTTTGCTCATCATGCTACCGTGCAGTGTTATTCAGCTAGTGCACATTAAGCTTCTTGTGTAGACACACCCGCTTACTTACATAAAAGTAACCTGCTTAGGTTATTTATGGGGTATCAATTGCTATTGGTCTGCCCATTCCACACATCCTAGATCCAAAACCTAAAGCAGTATAGCCATGCTAGCATGATACTGCCTGTGTCCCAGTCAATCAGCTCTGTTTCCTGAAAATGTCATTAACAAATATGATTATATTACTCCTGTGAGGGACCCTAACAGGCAGCCTAGCCTGGGCTATGAGAACTCCCACTCTGGAGCTAGTTCATGGTGGCAGGGGAACTTTCAGTATGATATTATCTTGCACAATACATGTGTATATGTGTATTGTATATAATTAGCGAGATGCTTTCCCGCATTGTGCATAGTTCAGCCTATGTGTGCAATGAGGTATGCAATTATTTTATAAGTTCTTTCCTCTGTATATTTTCTGTATATTTCTCTGTATATTTCCTCTGTATATTTTCTTTCCTCTGTATATTTCAATAAAATTACTTGCAGTCTGAAAGATATGCAGACTAAACCACTAAACCACACTGCTGCAAGGTACTTTCTCTTTGTGTTAAAAGACACAATGTTATGTCATTATTTAAAGAGCAATATAGGATTATGTAACTAGATATTGTTGTATTACATATAACCCCTGGAGAAGAGTTAAGATTATGAGTTCAGCCCTAAATTTTGCATTTCCTAACTGGTGAACAATGGTTCTATATGAGATGGTATGAACAGTAGTTCTAAAACGTCTATACGAGATGCTTACTGTGCAGTAGCTCATGCACAGTAGCTTGTTACTACTGAAAAGTAGCATTGCTGGGCACAAACCATGACACAATGCTAATGCGCAGGGGTAACAAGCTAGAGGACAGTTGTAATGAGCTATTGCGCAGTAAGCATCATTAGGCAACTGTGCTGGGATGGTTATGCAAGTACTAAATGACTGTGCAGTAAGAACTGTGCAGTGGGCATCTCGTGTGGACACACCCAATTAGTCTGTAATGTTAGTGTCTTTATTTTAATAACTTTGGGCTGCTTCTGTCCCTCTTATAGTGAATGCCAGACCCCCACTGGCTTCAAAGGTCAAACCCCATGGGTGTGATACATATATTTATATTTAATACAATATGTGATGATCACTATGCTTTTCTAGGCTGCTCAAAATTAGAGTTTGATTTTTTATCAGCTTATGTTACAAGATCGGAAGAGCTTCGTTGAGGAATTAGGGAATTGGCAACATTATTACTGAACAAATTAAATGCCAGACCCCCACTGGCTTCAAAGGTCAAACCCCATGGGTGTGATACATATATTTCTATTTAATACAATATGTGATGATCACTATGCTTTTCTAGGCTGCTCAAAATTAGAGTTTGATTTTTTATCAGCTTATGTTACAGCTTTGCAAGCCATATAATGAGGAATTAGGGAATTGGCAACATTATTACTGAACAAATTAAATGTCAATTAGCACTGACATTATAACGTCAAAACTGTAATCCACAATAGAATTTCTGTTCAGAATACTAATCCATGAACATTTGCATCTTATTTGTGATGTTAATATTTATCTTCAAATTAAATAGAGAATAAAGTATACCCCAGGGGAAACACTATGTATTCATGTAATAGTTTCTGTGGGGTCTATTTGTTGAAATTTCAGACTTCACAGATACTGGTTCCAGCAATATTGCGGCCTAATTATCATTCAAGTCTTACAGCATCTGAGCCATTGTTAATCTTCCATGGAACTTGACTAAAACAAATACTGAAGTTCCCTTTTACTTACCCCTGTACAGAAGCTGAACTCATACTTCCTTCAGTGACCTCTCACATATAACCAAATTGCTTAGTATCAGTGGATTTCATGCTCTTTGCTTATATCCACACTATCCAGGCATGCGATTTGCTGATGTTTTCACTCAGGTTGATAAGTAGGATTAGTACCAGCTGCTGTCTAGAAAAGGGAGAATGTATAGTAGAAACTGCAAAAACTGCAACGGTTTATTATAATCTAGTTTTTGCCATAAAAATGTTCATGTATGCAATTTACAAATAATTTACCTCATCAACTATACAATTATATTAATTTTAAAATTACAGATATAGACACATATGCCTGTACATATTTAAGAACAATACAACACCCATTGTTTCAGTGTTTTACTGTGAAATTTCAAACTGATAACTTAACTATTTGATAGAACTTTTAATACATTTTGATATTTTTAAACGAATTTCCGTAATCCTACACAACCTTCCAAGGTCGTCAAAATATAACTTCCCATGTAATTATTAATTATTCTTCTTACTATCTTTCAGAAAGGGAAACATTTCTCAGGGTCTTATTTTTCTTTGTAATGCAATCTGATGCATTTGGGCATTTCTACATATATCTTTTAGTTCTGAGATATGTTGGAGATCTGCCACTTCAGAGCAGAATCAATTAACCAGATGGGAGCTGAGACGCACTGCGCTGTACCGCTTACAGTTGTGTAAGTGGTGAAATGAACGTCAGCATGGAGAAAATGGTGGCAATGCATGTGGAAAAATGCCTTTTATTACCACTTCTGCTTAAGTATTTAAGCAGATACCTATCATGTTTACTACTATGCTCATTTGCTAACGTGCTCAATACTTCTTGCATCTATGAAATTTGTTAGCATGCTCAATCACATTCATGTTTAGAATCTTGGAAAAGTATAGTTGGAAGGCAGCTCTGGAGTTTTTCTAGTTTGACCACCTGCCCAAAGCAGGATCATCTGTGTCGAAGCCATTCTAGACAATTGTTTCTTTAACATGTTCTTAAAAACTTCCAAGGATGGAGATTCCATAATCACTTGAAGTAGCCTGCTCCTGTGCTTAACTACCATCAAAGTGAGAATGTTCTTCCTAATAGCCAACATAAATTCCCTGTGCGGCAATTTAAGAAGGTCACTTCTTGCTTTATCCCCTCACACCACAGAGAAAAATCTATCACCATCATCTTCACAACTACCTTAAGGTATTTGAAGATTGTTTCCAAATCTGCCTTTAGTCTTCTTCCTGCCTTTAGTCAGGGCCCCAGTAAAATAAGGATGCCACTGTTGATTCCTCTCTAACAATATGGGTGAGCAAAAATATTAATTATAAATAAACAGAACGCAAACTGTGTAAAGGTTCAGGAAGTTGTGACTGTATACTGAACCTTTACACAGTTTTGCATTCTGTTGAGCATGCTAACAAATTTCATAGATTTGTCATAAAATTCCCTCCACCTTTTCACCTCTTACATTTTGTGTGTTTGCCAGTGCAACCTATCTCTGAGAGAGATCCCTTCTTCCTGGTTCATCAGTGTGTGGTTCTGATCCTCCCCACCCTCTCCACCCCACTTCCTTCCATCTCATCTCTGTGTCTCTTCTGCCTCTGCCTCCATGCTGATGCCAGAGGCAAATTCACAGGTAGTGGAGACGGAAGCAAGATGGCCAACAGATCCAAGTGCAGGCAGAACCGTATGATGGAAGTGGAGCGGTCAT
Organism: Crocodylus porosus; assembly: GCF_001723895.1. NCBI lineage: Eukaryota > Metazoa > Chordata > Crocodylia > Crocodylidae > Crocodylus > Crocodylus porosus. The sequence continues at coordinate 60,743,170 of NW_017728948.1, forward strand.
GTGACCCAGAGTGCCTTGTATAAGTCCAAGCGCTAGGCCAAGGAGAAGCAGTGTTGCTTCTGTAGAAACCACTGGGGATGGAACCACTGGGGATGGAACCTTCTCCCAGACTGTGGGGGCAGAACTCAGCCTGTAGCCACAAGTGATGAGAAGCTGGGGACCTGCATAGGAAGCAAGCTAAGTATCCTGACCACTTTCTGTTTTGTTTTCTTTTCTACTTGGAACCTGCCACCAAGGGCTGTGGCAAGCCCCGTGCAGGGCATTCCTTTGAGCCAGGGTGGGTGCTTGTATTTTGTGGTTTTCATTTTCCCCCAGGACGGCTGGGCTGTGCCTTTAGGGGAGGTGGAGACCACTGAAAGGGGGTGAATGGGGGTGCCCCAAACTTGAAATTCTGCTGAGTGGATGCAGGATGATGACTAGGGTATGTTTTGTGACTGAATGAGGCCAAGCTTAGTCAGGAGAGTTAAAGTATGTTCTGTGGCCAAATGAGGCTGAATTTGCTTGGACTGTAAGGCAAGAGTTGGCAAGAGAAAAACAGGACTCATGGCCCCACATTGCCTATATAGCAGATATTGTGGGTTCTGGAACCTGAGGTCACAGAGTGTGACCTGAGCTGAGCCAGGAGCTTGCAGCCCTGAACAATGGGCCCCATGCTAGAGGGCTCAGCAAGAATAAATTGGGATGAGGCTGTGGGGAGCCTCAGCCTAGACAGGGCCTGTCTTTTCAAAAGCATGCTTTGTCCTCTGTGCGGCCTCCCCTACCAATTTTGACATCAAACCAGGACAGACAAAACTACTGAATACGGGAGAGACCTGAGGGTTTAGGCACTAGTAGGCCTTTAGAGGTAGGTTCCCTGTAGCAACACTCCTAAACAGCCTACACTACTATTTTCTTGACTCTTTCAAGGTATTTTACACATGAATCTTAATAGAAAAAAGGCAGAAAGGAAGACCTGGGAAACTATAGGCCGGTTAGTCTCACCTCGATCCTAGGCAAGCTGTTCGAAAAAATTATGCTGGCACACATCCAGGAGGGGCCAGCAGGAGACTGCATGCTTAGGGGCAACCAACACAGGTTCATCAGTGGCAGGTCCTGT
>NW_017728948.1:60745340-60765287 GCF_001723895.1 Crocodylus porosus
CTATGAAACTATGAAAATGACTGTCAACAATGTAATTTAAAGCCCCCTACAGGCTGCTTTATCATATGCTAGCTGGCTATAATCTCAAGAGAGTACACAGTAAATAAAAATTGACAACTTTGATCTTTGTTTTAAATTATTCTGTACTGTTTTTTCTTTCTTCTTTTGCTTTGGAGTAAACCCCTTTTTTAACTGTTTCTAAATATGTGGATTTACAAACAAGGACAAAAGATATAATAAGTGAATATAAATTTCATATCTAAAAGAAAATGAATAACTTTCTTGGCATTCATTGATGTTATTGTACCTGTTCCCTACCAGGGCTGTGAAAATAAATGGAGCTGTTCTTCATCTATTAAAATGTAGCTTCTCTTGCTTTGTCCCCAATAGATACCTACTCCTTATAAACTTTCTCCATCAGGATGACATCATGATATTGACACTATGTGGCAGTGAGAAGCCCCCACAGGCACGAATGGGGATGGAGGCAGCCCCGAGCACCCCCAAGGTGAATAAACAGACCCCCAGTAGACTTACCACCGGCAGTGGGACCGGAGATCGAGTTGGAGTCATGGCTGCAGCTGCAGCCACAGCCACACGAGCCAACATTATGCTGTCTCTTTTAATAGCTGTTCCCTGGGCAGGGCAGCATCCAGTTAATTGTGGCAGCTGATGCCACCACCACAGGAAGTTTAAAAGCCCTGCCGGAAACCAGCAGGGGCAGAAGGTGGGGAGGAAAAGAAAGCCAGCAAGGAGCATGCCAGTTAGGCAGCACAAGTGGCTCTGGTGGCTGGTGATAGCAGTGAAGCAGACACTGCCCCGCTACTAAGGCGGGGGGGGCAGTGTCAGGCATTAGGTTGGGGATGGAGAATCCCCAACCCAGCAACCTCAAAGTTTATAAGGAGTATCCCTCTCCCACGGAGGGGAGGGAAGGCCACCAAAACACCAAGGAGCACAGTTCTTTGGGATCAGGGACTGTGGCTCCAGACACACTAACATCTAGGTGACGGGAGTGTTGCCCGAAGCTGACACCAGACCCACATAACAATGGGGGCTTACAGAGATTGGTGGAGCAGCAAGTGGAACATCCAAGTGGTTGGTGAGTGGACAGGATGTAGGTAAGGTGGAGCCCAAGGAACACTATTGCACGGCTGTTGTCAGATCATCCAGGAAGAGGAACACCACTGAACCCTTCCTTTCACCTGGTAACAACAAGTCATGGCAGGAGAGTTGGAGGGCACCCTGATCAGGAGGGCAGTAAGGTAGTCATAGTGCCCACTAGAGACGCCACACGGTATTTTTAGCATTTAATCTTTTCACTGTGGTAACACATGTCGATTCTTGAAAAGGCATCAGGAAAATGTGGTTCTGGCATTAAATAGATTAAATTAGAACCAAAAACTTAAAGCTACCTACTGCTGCCAACAACCAGAGAACCTGATGGAGACTACTGAATATCAATAGAGTTGCACAGATATAAATGAGGGTGTGATTTTTTTTTTTTTTTTAACACAAAGAAGGGCTACAGAATGATTACTGTGAACATTCCCTGCTCAACTGGATCTTTATTCTAGTGGATGATGGAGAAAAATAAGATTGGAAGCAGTAACAGAGTAGTCATACTTGAGCTTAAAATATCTAGTAGTTTAGGGTATTTTGGTACCAGTGATGCAGCTAGGTGCCCAATGGATTATCTAAAATGCTAAGACACCTATTTTTTTTAATATCTCCTTATGATTTAAAAATCTAGCCTTGAGGGAACAGTGGATCCAGCTTTATAGGACATCTGGCAGTACCTAATTGGAATTGATTAATATGAAGGTTAATTCAACTGTATGCTGTTTATGTTCTGCTTCACTTTACAAATACCTCACTTAGGGAGCTGAGAGAGAAATGGAGCTAACAAGGGGATTGTTGGGAGAGGTATTTCTCAAAAGCATTTTTCATATAGGGCTTTCATATTGAGAGGCATTCTCCAGAACAGTTTTTTTCTACTAGGAATTTGAGCCTGAGGCATTCCCAAGAAGCATGTGTTCCTAGAATAGAGGATTGTTTGTAATCTAATATTTTTGTGCTTTAGGATATTTTTTGCATGAAAGATAAATTGGCATCAAATTTCTGTAACTTTGGGAATACCTTGATTACCTGAGGAACAAAGACTTTGGGGAATTTGGGGTGCTGATATCTCTGCCAAGTGAGCCAATTTGCCAAGTATTCCAGAAACACAAAATTACACTCTCACAATACCATAATTACAGTCTTTTTTCAGAGTATAACTGCATGTTAAGAACTTCTTAACACTAAGGAGCTCCTATTTTTATAGCTGTGAAGAAGAAAGGCATATTGCAAAGACCTCTCAAAAGCTCTTTTTTGTTGGCAAAGCTTTGCACGTACCAAGAGCTTTGCCACCATGGCTTCCTTGGTGAGAAGGCATGATCAGATGTATGTTAGAAAGACTTTGCAGTTTAGATTAGACTTTTTTTAGTCAAAACTATTCTTAACAATGTGAAATCTTCGTAGTCTTCTGTAACAACATGGGTGTCCTGAACAAGAAGTGGTGCCAAGAAACGTTGGAGTTCTAACTTTGGTTCTGATATGGCCTCCTTTTTTGGCTTTAGATATTTATATCCAAAATTTTCAAGCTTAGGTCCCTAAAAATTTTAGTTTATCTACTCGCCTGAGCTTGGAAGATCCATCAGGCTACACTAGTTAATACACATCAGCTTCTATAGCCACAAGCACACAAAATAGTGGTGTGCTTAGCATCATGTCTATCCACTTACGACTTCCTAACTGGTACTCATTTACTTCTGGGTCAGTTGGGGAAACTATAGATAAAGATTTAACATCATACCTCATTGTAAGAAATTTAATCATAGTGCCACAATACTGAGCCCTTTAAGAGCAGAAAGCTTGCAGTGGACACATTTCAGCATTCTCTGCACAGTCCCTCAAGTTGCCCAGAGCTAGAATGGCAACAGTGCACAGGGCAGCCCTGACTGGCTGACCCAGAGTACTCAGTGTTATTCTGTGTCATCCTGTAGCACATTGTGGGATTGTGAAGGGGGTGTGTTTTGCTCCCTGCACAGCAGGAGCAGCAGAATCCAGCAAGCAACACACTGGGTGCATCTACACTAGATGCTACATCGCTGTAGTGATGAGCCACATCATGTAGTGTTGGCGGGCATGGACCACAATGCTGATGCTACTGCACAGTAGCAAGTAACTTGTTGCTACTGTGCAGTAGGGTCAGAAACAATCCACATGCCACCGGGACTGTGCAGTAATGGCGGTTACTGTGCAGTCATTTAATACTTGCTAAAGCAAGTACTTTTGTTGCCAAAGCTAAGGCTAGTAGTAAATGACTGCGCAGTAACAACTGCACAGTGTAGATGTGCCCACTGTCTACTAGGGAAGAGTGGAACACAGCACCCTGGGATGTTGAGGAACTGTGCTTTGGTTTCTCTTAGAAACGAACATGTACAAATGTTCACTTTCTCTGTAGAAACTGTCCCAGAAATGATTTAACCTTGGTTGTTCCCAGGTTATTTTTCTTCCAGAGCAGCCGTTTTTGCTGTAGAAGCAAAAATCATCTCAGGATCTTTCTCCCAAACAACTTGTGGTTTCTCCTGAGAGAACAACAGGTATCCTAGGAGAAAGTGAAAGTCTGACCTGAGAGGTGGCCTGAGAGGTGGACCAAAATCGTTATTATTTTAGTGGCAGTCATTTTTTTTTATCACATATACTGTAAACAGTATACAAACTCAATTTATTTTCATCTGGTCTAATAGTTTCAATCAATATTTCATCATAACTAGCAAAGCTAGTGTTATGGTCAATAAAAGGTTTAATTTGTGACCAACATATTTATTTACTGCATAAAAGCCATTTCACTGATGTGCATTTTAGTGTTACTAATGGTAATTATCATGCACAGTAGAACGGCTCCCTGGGAGCTCCCTCTTCAATATGCATTATAAATCTGGTTATGGCCAAAAGTAGCTACTGACATTTTAGTAGAAATAAAAATGATAGAGGATGGAAAGACACATAAAGAAAGAAAAAACTACGAAGACAGGATCAAATTTATTAATGAACCTGCTTTAGTTTAAATTGTTTGATTTATCAGGATTTCAAGTTGGATAGAAATTGATACACCTTTTCCTTGCCTTATAGCAGATTACTTGCTTATCAATACTGGATGGATAAACTTGAAAAATCTTTGTACCTTTAAAATATTGCTTTAAGAGAGTTTCCCCTTCTGTATATTGAGAAATAATAAATGCATGTGTATGAGTTTTCATTTCCTCTTTCCAAACAGAATGAAGGATGCTCTCTTCTCCCAAATTAAAAGAACCGGGCACTTATCAAAGAGATGCTTACTGCGCGGTAACCCAATAACACTATGTAGTAGTATGCTAGTCAAAAACCATGCTAATATGCTATTGCACTGGGTTATTAAGCTACTGCACAGTAAGCATCACAGAAAAAACACCTGTGTGCCAGTGCTACTGTGCAGTAGCACATGTTACTGTGCATTTAGTTAGTACTTCATTAAGTGAATACTAAATTAAATGTGCAGTAACTGCTGCACATTAATGGAAGTGTAGACAGATCCAACGTGCAGCCATTTAAGGCATCTGTGTGACTTTTTAGAAAGGGAAGGAGGTAACTAACATTTAATTCATGGTTATAACTTAGTATAAGATAAAATACTGTTGATTAAAATTGTGCCTCATCCAGCTTGTTGTGGATGGATATACAATAAACCTGATAACTTCAGAGCTCCTTTCACCTTTCTCAAGGGCATTAGTGTCCAGGCCAATTTCAAACTTGAGCTGTAATATTCCAATGCATAAAGCTTCTCTGAGGGTTTCATTTTTAGTTGAGTACAATATTATTCATTTACTGTCCTAAATTTTGTAGTGTTGCTATCAAACAATTGATAGGTCCTGTCCCGTCCCCGCTCAGAAAGGTTGCTACATTTAAATAGCAAGGCGTGGTTTCAGAAAGGTGACCTATTATTTAATGTTTGGTACGTGTGAAAAATATTTGACATAACTGAGTGGGCTATTCTGTTCTATAGCTGCATTATTTTGTTTCATCTCTGGGATAGAATTAATACAAAACACAGGGGACTGACTTGAATACTGTATTAACTGAAAACAATCCTATATAAAATACATGCACATTCTGTCTGCAGTCAAAGAAGAGTGGTATTTCCTAAGCTTATACTGAATTTCTTCAAAGAGCCATACTTGTTTTCAGACTCAGTCACATTACTATTCAATCCACACCTTCTAAGTTGCATATAGAAAAACACTTCAGATATAAGCTGCCGTGGTTACATGTACATTTAGTTTGAAAAACTGTAAAACTGTAACTCTGATTAGATATCAGCTGCTTTTATTTCCATACAGGGCAAAAAAAGCAGTTTTTGTAACTGGATCATCTTCTTAAAGGGGTTTTCCTTTTCAAAAAGGAATGGACATACAGACATTTGCAACCATTTGTTGCTGAACACATTGGTTTCCTTATTTTTTATGCTATTTTTATAGCATTCCTTAAGCTGGAAAGACATTTGTTTGTTGTTTGGCAAAGAGGAAATAACCCCTACAGAGCCATATGTACATAAAAGCAACACTGTTCCCTTTATTATTTAAATGGAAATTGCTCTCTATTTTCAATAAAAGCCCATTAAGTTAAATACATGCTTGTGACAGACATTAATTGAACTTCCTTTATAGCCATCTACAGGGAAAAAAGGGGAAAAAAATATTCTGACTTAACTCGAATAATTTCAGGTATTTTCTTCTCAGGCAGAAGGTAGGGCAGGTTGTATTCTTTTATTTCATTCCATTGGATTTCGGCTATAAACATATGTCATCCTTGGAGCAGAATCAGCTGTGTTGGGATGTGTCCCAGCACATATGATCTGCTTCACTGCATGACACAGACTTTGCCCATTGTCCCGCATTGTTGGATTCCTGCCACTCCCAGGCTTTCAGGGGCCTGAGAGTGTGGGCATGTTGAAAATTGGGGGAATTTGCAGAGGTGCACCCTAGGAATCCCCTAGCAGGCGATTCCCTGGGCACATGTATCACTGTGTTATGCCCCAAATTGGGATATGGTAGCACAATACCCTAGCCCGGAATCTGACCATGCTTATAATCCCTCTTCAGGAGAATTCCTGGGACACGCAGGATTGTGCCCATGAAGCCCCAGGGGTGCTTGCCTGGGGCAGTTGCAGAGCATGGGCAGCTGAGTAATGTCTGTGCTCTCCTAACATAAACCACGCAGATACCCACTGCAAAAAAGCAGCATAAATTTTTACTGTGGTCACAATTTGGGGGCATTTGTGGTGCGACAAGAGGCATGGAAACCTCTTTGCTTGGCCTTTTGTACCCCCATAAAAATGTTTATGGGGGCACAAAGGCAACATCAATTGAGAGTCAAAGAGCAACCTTGACACTTTCTATAACCCAGATGTAACCCGGTTACTGCATCTGCCTTTTATGCGGTAACATCTTTGTGATAATTTTCTGCATATCCCATTAGTAGATCTGGTCAGATTGCTGGAAAGTGTGCCCTTTATCTGTGTATCTCAGTTGGCTGATGGGAGTGGGAACTTTTTGTGCTCATTTTGTCTGTACTACATTTTTCAAATGATTTATAATGCTTTGAATACAAGGTCCCAGATGAGTCAGGTTTTGTATACATTGAGCGCATCTACATGAGACACTTACTGCACAGTACCCTAATAACACTGGGCAGTAGTGTGTTGGTTAAAAACCTGTGCTAATACACTACTGCCTGGTGTTATTAGACTACTGAAGAGTAAGCGTCACAAAAAAAAATATTCACTGGCACTACTGTGCATTAACTGTAGTTATTACACATTTAGTTAGTACTTCATTTAGCAAGTACTAAACTAAATGCACAGTAACTACTGCGCATTAATTAATGTGTGGATGTGACCACTGTGTCTGCCTTCTAAAATGGTTTATAAGGGTATTATTGTATAAGAGAAACTTGGATCAAGGTAGCTGAGAGTTCAGCATTCACCATGACTTTTGTCATGGAAAGACAAAAGAGTCTTAGAGAAGGTCTCTCCAGAATCTTGATCTTCTCTTATTGCCTCCCAGGATAGTACCAAAACTGCCATTAAACCTCACAGAGAAAAGTGTTTAAGTACAAATCCCTGTAATGTGTTCAGCTTGTGGCCTGTTACCTAGTTGTTTCTAAAACAGCTGAAGTGTCTGGAGTACATATAATGGGGCTACAAGAAGAAGGTTGCATCAGCAACTGGCAGTGGAACTGTACCCCGTTCCCTGACTGTTCATACTGGAACACCCAGGTAGCTTTTATTTTCCCAGATTTCTGGGTGGAAGTTCAAGCCAAGAGACAGAATTTGTGTAATCTATCAAAGACAGGAATAATCAATTACCTGTGGGGGCTCATTTCTCACAAGAAAACCACTCTCTCTCCAATCTCTCAGTCCTGATCCTCGAAGGAAACTTACAAAACACTTCCCAGAGACGAGCCTATGAACTCCGCTTCATCAGCTTCCTGGATACTAAAAATCATGGACTAAATATAGACATTGGATTTATGACACATTATAACCTGCCTGACATCTGACTCCCCAGGTATCTCTCAACTATTCATCCCCTTTCTCTCCCTCCCCCACCCCGCCTGTCTCTCATCCATTGGCTCCTTGTGACAGGTGCACATCTTCGGGGTCCGTCTAATGGTGACCCAACCCACCTGCTATGGGCCAACTGCCCACCTTCTCTCCTGCCATGCCTTGGTGTTAATTGATTAATTGGAAGTTGTTAATTAAGCAGGAGGCAGCCCATTTTACTGCCCCAATAAAAGGGGATGCTATCTGCAGCTCCTTTCCTCCCCTATACTGCAGCTCAAGCCTCGCAGTTGGTCCTCACATCGTTTGGTCTGGGCTTTATTCTACTCTGGCCCCCTTGTCCTCCCTGGGCTCTCCGTGGCCCTGTCTCGCTCCATGCCCTTGCTGGCAGTTGAGCTCTCAGTACCCCTGTCTCACTCTGTACCTCGCTGGATGCTTGTCAATGCTTCTCCCTCTCTGGGGCTTCTTGTTGCCCCCTCTCTCTGGGGCTGGGGTCTCCACACTGCTGTGGGTCCCCTATGAGGCCATCTCCAACCCCCAATAGCCTCACCCAAACCTTCAGTTCTAAACAGCAAACACAAAACACAAGCCCCTGGGCTATAACGTCAAAACTAAGCCATCCAGCTAAAATATCATTCAATCCCTACCAGGGAATTCTCCATCGCATAATATCAATCACGAGCTGCTTGTGCAGTCAGACTTCTCCACTTTGCTTGCTCCATCAGAGCTCCTTCTCCCTTGGCTGCCAGCAGGGAACTGCCAGCCTGGCATCAGCCCTGGGGCTAAAATGTGAGCTCTTCCCTAGCAGTTTCCCCTCTGTAAAAGGAGCAGGGCACCTAAGTGCTCTGCGACACTCCTCAATCTACTTTTTCACTGACTACCTGTGTTACATGCATACCAGCCCAGCCTCTGGCTTCTTTACATTTCAATCCATCCAGGAAGACCACACACCAACTGCTGAAACTTCCTTAGCTTGACAAAGGATTTTTGAACCCAAAAGCTTGCTTAATAATTGTTTTCCAACTATTTAAGTTGGTCTAATAAAAGATATCATAGTCACCCAAAGAACCTTAACTCCTTCAAATTACAGATGATCTCAAATTAGAATAATTTATCAGAAATCCTTCCCTGGATGTTAAATGCTGGGCAGTGAAATCCTGGCCTTAATGTAGTCAAGATCAATTTTTCACTGACTTAGGTAGATATAGGGTGGCATTTTGGGGTTTAGGATAAGACAGATCCCTGATTTAGAGTCAACTTGTTTCCAGACTCAACAGAAATATTATAAAATCTATGCCTAGATTTTAATATCTTTTTAGATAAAATACTTTTTGCATATACATATTAAAAAACAAACAAACAAAAAACTTCATAATTACTGAGATGTCAGCTGCTTTCTTTTTCTATGGAGAATTTACTTCAGCTTTGGTAAGAAAAATGTTAATTAGCTGCTTATGGTATTCTCCTTATGAAGTACTGACATGAAAGGCTGCATTTTCAAGAATGACATCCCATTATATTTCCAGTTACATTGTAGGCATGAATGGCAACAAGAAGAAGGCATTTAGCTGGTAGTTTACTATGGCACGTATACTTTATCAGCAAATAGATGGAATGGCTTCATTTGTCAACAGTGATTTAAAATATGGGCAAAATTTGCCCACCCTTAGCCATATTAGTCTTGTCCTCTACAGGAAGGGGTGCTATAAGTGATCCTAATGTAGGCCAGGGTAAAATATTTTAACTGAAAATCTTTAACATTTAGGAAGTAATGTATGTGTGAAACAGTTACACACTTGCATATATTGATGGGTATACATTTTTCTATGAAAAGGAGAAAAAAGAGGCTGGTATCATGAAAACAAAGTATAAGGAGTAATATAAAATTAGGTGGCAGACTGTGCTTTATCCTACACCATCCTGCTGACTGACAATCCTAAATTTCTGCTTTCTTACAGCACAACTTATATCAGCCTATAATTATGTTCACTTTCCAATGAAGAAGTATGTGCTGCAGACTGGGAAAACATATAGCCTATGACTTAGGTGTTATTCACTGCTTGTAAGCAAATTCAAGGAAAAAAAGAAGTTGGCTCCAAGGCAAAATGAGAGAGAATTGTTGAATCACCATTTGCTCATGTTGATCTTTCCTACCTATTTCCATTCTCACATTTGCTTGTTATTGGCATTACCTGCCTCACAGCAAAAATCAGATCTTTAGATGATGAAAATAGTTCACATACTGGAAAGACAGGATGGAAAACCTTGTTATACTAAGTGGAATGTAAATAGAATCAAAGAAATTCAGCAAATTTGCTTCTCATCATTTTGTGCAAAGAGTAGTCTTTGCATATTTTTATTTAAGAAAAAATGTATGTGAGGCCTCAGTCTCCTAGGTCAGATAGATTCTCCCTTTCTCCTCCTCCACACACACTAAAACTACTACAGATACTCCTCACTTAACGTCGTCCCAGTTAGCATTGTTTTGTTACTATGTCACTGATCTATTAGAGAACATATTTGTTTAAAGTTGCACAATGTTCAGTTATAACATTGTTTAGCCACCGCCTGCAAGTAGGTAACTACTGTGATGTAATTGGATTTGCTTGACATCATTTTGCTTAAAGTTGCATTTTTTCAAGAATATAGCTATGACATTAAGTGAGGAGCAACTGCATTAGAATGATTTTTTTCTTTGCAGTTTTGTTGTAATCTGGTGTGGTGTGCTACTTTCATATGACATCACATATGTGAGTCTTAATAACCCATACATTGATTTTGGACATCAGAAAGATAAAGCTGTAGCTTTTGTGAGTCGGGTGCTAGTCTAATGCAGTATGTGCTGCCTTCCAAACCTGGAGGTTTCTGGTATTAGGGATCCCTCCTTTCCTTTCATAAGTAGATGGGAGATCTTCCTCAACCTTTTTGTATATGAGTGTGTGCACACGTTTAGCATATCAGTGAAATATAGAAAAACTTGAACTACTATACTAGACAGCAAGATTATGTCTATTTTGTAATCTAGAGATGTCCTAGGGACTTGTGAAGGCATAACTGAGCTAGCTTTATAGTATCTGGTTTGTTCATCAGAAGCAGGTTAGTTACAGTGGGTGGATCTAGACGTATTATTAATGCACCTGAATAAATTTTGTCTCAAGTCACACTGGAGTTTATTGCTCCTGGGCACAGCATTTACACATGTGCCTAGGATCTCATTATGTTGAGCTGGGGTAGCACAGCCACATCTGGCAGGGAAATTGGGGAGGGGGGGAGGGGCAGCTTTCCAGGAGAGAGCTGCTTCACCCCAATTTAACATGCTGCAGGGAGACTGGCTGGGGTACCAGGGTGCTACAGTGCAGAGCTAGCCTGCACCCTCATGCACCAGCCAGCCCCCGTCACTGTCTACATGTCTGTTGCAGTACACTAAACTCTGTCACAGGACAGTACTTGTGTCAGGCAGTACTATCCTACAGCTCAGTTAGTTTACTGCAGCCTAATAGCGCTGCACATGTAAATGGTGATGCTATATTGCAGAGCTAATTATTCAACTCTACAGTAAAGTGTATGTGTAGATATGTCTAGTAGCATGCAATTTAACGTGAGACCATAGACTGAATTTTATTCTGCCAAATCGAGATTGCTCTCAGGACCAGAGCTTGCTAGTTTAAAGCCAGCACTGATAAGTCTGCTCAGCTTTAGTTTACAGTGTAGAAATACCCTGAGACTTCTGTCTAAAAGATTACTGCTGGACTTCTCTCCTACACTAGAGTATCATCAACAAAATAAAAGATTCTGAAGGTAAATGGAATGAATAGAAGACTGTTGCATTTTTCCCTAGTCCCAGGATTTGCCAGGTTCTGAGTTTACAAAGCTTTAACATTATGCAGGAGGGACATTTTTGGGTGGCAAAAGTTCTGACTGTTAGAAAAATAGGAAAAATGAAAGAATGTTGTTTTTTACTGAGAGGATACCTTCTTATACAGAGCTTTACCCATTGCCATTTATAATAACTTGTCAGCAAGGGAAAAGTAGCTTCTTAATTGAAGTGGCAGGATTTGTAATAGATCTTATTTTTAAGTATTCAGGCATCCAGTAGCCTTTTATGCACTTAAACTGTACTTTTCTGTACTGTCTATATAGGGTCAATCCAACGCAATATAAATATTGTCAACCCAACACTTTCAAGGAAAATGGACCCTTCAAATTAAACACATTTTGTCCCTTCAGCTGGTTATCTGTAGTAGCTTCAATCCTCCAGACAGCATTGAGGTTGCAATGTCTGTACCACCAGAGCTATGGCCAACACACATGACTGTTGGATGGATCATCGTCTGATACAGTCCATCATATCTATTCGAATTGTCTCAAAATGTTGTAAACAAAAGAAGCTATCAAGGAGGAGGTTCAGTATCAAGTGCTTGAAAGACCCTGCTAAAATCAATCATCTCCAGGAGTGCCTTAAAAGTTTTCTTGCAGCCATGACTCTAATTCATGCCTGCCACATGTCAGGAAATGAAGAATGCGAGATCAAAAGAATTCTCTGTCCAAGTACTTAATGGGTTAATTTACCTTTATCTATAAATCAGGCATCTGTAATTTAAATAGGTAATCTTACTTGAAGGGAACAAGAAATGGTGCTCATGAAATTTGTAATGGTCTCTCACCACAATTTAATTCCTCAAGGGCATGGGGTGGATTTAGAATGAGCAACCCTGGGATCAGAAATGTACTGATACTTAAACTGAATATCCAATAACTAAATACCACATATTGAAATATTTAGATGAAATATGCTGTACTAATGATCATTTCTATTGGCAATTAATAAAACTAATTACTTGCATTTCTTTTTATCCAATGTTTGTAACTATATTATTAACTCAAGGTCTAAGGATTCAAATAAATTGGTAACTGACATGGGGAAGTGATTCTCGAAAATGAGTTTAAACATTTCTTAATTAGTTTTTGAAGTAATTATTAACTCTTAGACTTTTTAGAATACAGGATAAAACTTTTTGAAGGGCAAGCTAGCAAATCCTGTATGCCTTGATAATACATCTGCAAAGCTCATTACTACTGGAATACAAGATGCCTTCCATAGCTCTTGGCATCCTTGATCTCTGAAGTGAACCACCCCTTGTACCCTGCTATATTTCATGTAAAGTCTATAACTGACATTTTCTATTAAGTCCAGTGATGCTGCAGAATGCAATAAAATTGTCTTCTTATATTTTTTTAAATTTTCAAAAACAGGTTTATGACATTAGAGCAACAATAAATCCCCATGTGTACCTTAGATAACATCCTGTTTCTCTATTCAAAAGTGAAATAAAATAAAAGCAAAGAAGAAATCCCAGGCTCAAATTATCAGTTTATGACACCTGGTTTTGAACATCAGCAGCATAAGCAGGTTTGTACAAGACACATACAGGCGGTATACTAGCTGTTATCCAAGCAAAAATACTCGCAGGTTCATACAGAAACCTGGGAGACCAAACTTCATATTGTGAATAGGGTAAGGGATAACAAAAACCACTGGCTGGAAGGTAAAGCCAAAGATATTAAAATTAGAAATCAGATGGGGGGTTAAAATATTGAGTCTAATTATTCAACTGTCTGTTCTGAGAACTGGTGGGTTACTTTAAAATCAAGCTTAGAGATTGTTATGGAAAATAAGTTATTGAGTTCAGCTTAGTAGAAACTGAATAAAATTCTAGAAGTGTGTTACATAGTAGGTCAGACTGGAAAAGCTAATGGTACCTTTTAGCCTTAAAGCCTATGGATTAATGAACACAGTAAACAAGTCTGTAGAATTAGCACAAAAAAGGAGAAATCTGTTTTTTCTTTTACTTCTTTGCTTTGTTGGTATCAATTTCAGGAAAGCCATTGGGTAGAAATGTGTGTACAAACACATCTGAAAACAGACCCAACTATTTAATACAAACCGTAAAGTTTTGATGGCCATGTCTACACAAGATGCTGATTGTACTTGTACAAGTATTTAGTACTTGTATAAACAAGTATTAAGTGACTATGTGGTAACCTGAATTACTGTGCAGTAGCACTGACAAACACCTTTTTTGTGACACTACTGTGCAGTAGTGCTGTATCAAGGTTTTTGCTCTGTAACATTGTTGTGCAGTAGCATCAGGCAGTCAGCATCTCATGTAGACATGGCCAGTGACTTCATCTTCAAAAAACTTCAAGTGTCTTTTTGTCCTTCAGTGTGCCTGGTGCTGTTTAGTAGACCTATGTGAAAAAAGAAGCTTCTTCTCCCTTACGAGTGGTCTCTGACTCATGTTAGAAGAACGTGACATATCTGGCTTGCCCATATTTTAAGAAAACTGAAAAAAAAAATGGGTATGATCTTTCAGAAAGGTGTGAATAGTTCCAAACCTCTTACTCATTATAATCCAACCCCTATAAAGGTAGGATTTCAGTAAGGCCAAGGAAAGGAATAAATTCAAGCTTTACATTGTCACTTTAACCTTTGTCACTTTAATGCTGTAGAGATGCTTATGTAGCACCCTTGTCTTTGCTTGGGATTAACTGAGAAATATTAGTAATAAATGAAACAAAAGACAAATATAATATTAGTATTAAAATTAATACAGTGACATGCCTATGCCCTGGGACAGGTGATCGTTGGTTTTTGAGTGAGCATTTTCTTCTTAAATACTTGTCTCTTTCTAAGTGGGTATCAATTCTGGGTAAGAGCATGCTGTAAGGAAAGTTTCCATACTTGCAGCCTACCCTCAGATGACACTAGATAGATATAGGAGACATTTGGAGGTTTCCCTACCTTGTCTCATAAAGCTGGTTGTGAGGGAAGAAGAATGTACTGCATAGTTATAGAGGGGTTTGTGGTTACTGGGGACCTGTGTACTATAGGTTGGGATTGCTTGTAGAGGTGTATTTTTGCTAATGCTGAAATCTGGTGTATTTTATGCCATAATCCACCATTTCAGTAATGCTGAGGTTTGGGCTTTCATATATTTTGAAGGTTTATATTTAGAGGGGCACCAATACATTGGTCCAATATCGGATCAGTACCGATATAAAGAAAATTGTCTATATCAGATATTGGCCCTATGGGGCTGATAATTTGACTGATAAATGTCCATGCTGCATGCAGCTGCTTGGGTGGAGGTGGGGTGTTCAGCCATTGGTGTGCCATATGGGGGTGTGGGACTAAGTGTGGAGCTGCAGTGAAAGTTGGGGTGGCTGGAGCCTCCTCCCAGTGCCACTGGAGCCTGCTCTGAGCCCATCCCCCAGCAAGAAAAGCCCTGTGCAGTGCTGGCTGTGGCTGTGGCTGTGGCTGTGGCTCTACCCTTCAGCTGCAACCCGTCCCACACAGCGCAGATCCAGGGGCACGTGCCCTTCAAACCTGCCCTCCCAGGGTGTGAGAGTTGCCTCTACCCCATGGCCATGCCTCCATCCCACGGCCCACCCCCACCCAGGCTGGGCAGTGCCGGCCCTACCCCTTCCCTTACCATGGGGGGAAGTGCCGGCCCCTGCCCCTTCCCTCCTCCCCTTCCACCACAATGGACTTTCCAGCTGATGGCAGCTGTATCAGATATCGGATCAGTATTGACCGATATGCCTCCTTAAATATTGACTATAGATATTGGTTCACCCCTGTTTATATTTATTATAATCATAGGAGCAGAGCTATAATTATTTAAACGTTATTTCTATCAGAGTTTGGTAATATTATAAATGGCTGTGGCTCTCAAGTCAATATCAAACTGTTAGAAAAGCATAATTTTGATGACTGAATCAAAATAAAATTATGGGTATCTAAGTCCATTTCTAATTGACAATTATATACTTTCTGCTTTGGGCTAACAATAGTGTTAATTGCAGTAGCAACTTTTTATGAAGTCAGCACCTGTTTAAAAATACAACTGATACCAGTTAGATTTTCCTTGACATCCATTATCTATTTAAAGCAAAATATCTGAAGGTTACTATTTATATTAACAATTTAGAATATATTATTATTGCACAAATAACTAGGAAAGTCCAGTCAGTTTTCAGAGGCATATTGTTTAACAGTAATTGGAATTTTTCAGCTAATCCAGTAAAAGTTCACTAAAACATAAGATATTAAGATATTTGAATTCACTTGCTACATTGTTTTCATCTTTGTCTTGGTTTTAAAATCTTATTCAATGTTCTTCCTTTGTTACTCAGCACTCAAACAGCATTAATTGACTGTTAGAAGCTTTGCACTCAACTGTTTCATACACTGGACATTCAATTTAAATTGTGTGGGACTGTGGGATTAACAATGCTGATATGTCAGGGTTGGGCAATTACTCTGACTGTAGAGCCACATTAGGAATTTGGGTGAGCTGTTGTGGAGTTGCTGGCCTGGCCTAGTGTGGAGGCAGCAGGGGAGGGGGAATTGATACTGTTTGGCCCATGCCCATCTGCCCCACACCCACCACCAGGGGCACTGGACGGAGCAGGTGGGTAGAGTCTCCATGGAGACTGGCTACGACCCCTGCAGGCAGGGCATGCTTGGCCAGTGGATGGGATGGTGCTTCAGGTGGGCAAGGAGCAGCATCTGGGAGCAGGATGGGTGGGCCGTAGTTGGGGCCAGGACCATGATTGTGGAGTGGTGACAGTGCATGGTTGGGGCATGGGGCAGGGTCACAATCCATCTCCTGCATGGCAGAAACCCAGACCCTGCCTACTTGTTCCACTCCTGGACTTTGCTCCTCACCTGCCTTTGGCCACATCCCATCCCCCCAACTGAGTGCACTCTGCTCAGGTGGGTCTTGGGGTGGTCTCCATGGAGACTCTGCCCACCCGCTCTATCTGACGCCCCAACAGTGGGTGCAGGGTGGCTGGGCAGTACGGCTGTGTCCATTGTCAGTGTAGATACTAGCAGTGGCAGCCAGAAAGAACCACTGATGAGGCTGCTTGGAAGTGGATTCTGGGTGTTGCGCTACCCCTGCCCTGCCATACACCTAGGGGCAGCAGGACTGGCTGCACATGCCATGGTCCAGCTTCCCCCATGCCTGGGCTGGGTGGGGCTGAAGGACCTACCACGGACTAGATAAAATCCCTTGGTGGGCCAGATTTGGCCTGTAGGCCATATTTTACCTACCTCTGTGATAAGAGATATGAAACTTTGGAAGAGAAAGCAATAGAGGAACTCAACAGGATAAACAGGGTAATTTAATTCCCAGGCTTGCAAACTGAGCCTTTTTATGGGTATTGCATCTACTAAATATAAACCATTCCTCCCACCTCCAAAAAACAAACAGAGAAAAGCAATGTAATGTGGTGGTTTATTATCACTTTCTTAGTTGTGATGTTGAAGAACTCATCACTTTCTCTGTGTACCTGGTGTATGTTTGTCAATCAGTCAAATACCTGTCGTCATGTGTTACATCCTATCTGGGAATAAGAAATTTGTTATAGCAAATGTGTTCAGTAGGCATATTTTTAAACTGCAGCACATGTTGCACAGGATGTGTCTTGGGAAACCATACTAATCATATAGCACTGTGGCACTTCTTATCTCTATTTTTAAATATTTTACAGAAAACTGCTGGAAAAGTAGCTTTCTGGGAAATTGGTTTGGCTATATTTTCTAAGAATATAAGAAAGCTATATATAAAGCTCTGTGTGTGTGTGTGTGTGTGTGTGTGTGTGGTGTGTGTGTATAAACACACACACAGGCACATTCTCTTTATCACCATTTTCCAGCGCAATCACAAACTGAGACTTGACTCAGTTTTTCCACATTATAATTATTGGCAACTTCTATTCTAGAAATCAACACTTTGCAGGACTGCTTTCATTTTTACCTCCTCCCCATTTACCAGAAGATTGAATTTTAATATAAATCTGTAACATAATTATATTTCCTTTACACACACACAAAAAATATTTTAAATACGTTTGCTGCTTAAATTATCATTTATAGCAGCAAAATAACTCATATAAACATTGCCATAGGATGGACTGGTAAGTGAGGATATAAAACATGACTTCAAGAGATATGGCCGTTGAAATGACAGTGTGTAGGCTTTTTCAAGACGTTTTCATTGGGAATAACCAACTAAAATCAAATGTGACAAATAATATATTTAAACTATCCATAAATAGCATCCTCTTTTTGCAGCACACATTACGAGGCTGTCTGCCTCACGTAAGCATATTGGTTTAGAGATAAACACTTTAAAATATTATGGTCCACACTTGTGCTCATTTAAAAACCAAACAACTGCTTTAAAATAGTGAATAATAAACTAGCTTTTTGTCTGAGACAGGTTTTGTTTTTGGTAGTGATTTAACAATGACCTAGAGTAGGTTGAATTTAAAATGTTTTAGAGGTAAGTAAAAGGATATTCGAGAGGAAGAAAAAAATGAGGATTTCAGCTACTTTGAAATATTTCATTTATAAAGAAAAAGAAAACCAGCTCCAAAAAGCATGATGGAAAAAAGTGGGTGCAGTTATACTGTTTATTCAGGTGGAAATGGCATTTCCTGTAGTTTGAAGCCACTCATAATGACTCCTCCTTTTAGGCTACCAAGGGCAAAATTGGGAATTTAAGCTTATTCTTCCAAGAAATGGAATGCTGCACTATAACGCAATGCAAATCCAGCTCAGAAGAGCTTAATACATGAAGCAAAAATTCAAAACAATGCTTTTGAGGATTTAAACAAGAAGTTAGTTTTCCAACAACTGGAATTGGTTTTGTATCTTATAGGGTCTGATTCAAAGTATGCTATGGCCAGTAGATGACACTGGGTACGTTTATATGAGAAGTTTCCTATGAAGCTAGATGATTAGCTCCACAGTAAATGTCTCTGTGTCTACATGTGTTCCCCTATTACGATGCACAAAACTAATACACTCTTCAGCAGGCTAGTACTTATACTTACAAGACCTAGCCTGCTCTAGAGGATTTTTGTGCACTGCAGTGTACATGTAGATGCTGCCCACCTGGCTGGGGCACAAGGGTGCTTCAGTGTCAGGGCTGCTTGCTGGGGAGACCCATGCTGAAGCACCTTTGTGCTCCAGACAGCCCCTCCGCAGCACACTGAGCCCAGCTGAAGGGGCCCTGGGCTGTTGCCTGTGCACTAATAAACTGAGCAATGTACTCTGGATTTTTTGCTCTTGGGCACATGGGTATAAAGTCCCCTTTGACAAATCCTCTTTTAAATATACAAATCTAAGCACCAAGGACTCCAAACTCCAGTTTGATCCTAAACTAGAGTTTCTCTCTCATTCACCACTTGAAGCACAGACCATCATCCAGTTTTTAACAAAAACCCCTTTCCTACAACCCAACAATATAGATATAGGTCCTTCCAAAGTGTATTGCCAAGTTTCCCAGTATTATGCTATCCACTTTTTAACTCCTCACTACTCACTGTCTTCTCTTGTGTTGTTGAATAATGGATACAGAATTCTGGAAGGCAGTATAACAGCCATTTGTGTGTGGAGGCACAATAAGGATACAGCGTTTGTTTAACTCCTTAACTATATTATGCTTCTCACATATTTAAAAGGTAGCCATAAAGAAGGAGAAAATTCTCTTTCCTTGCTACAGAAGCAATGGTTTTAAACTGCAGTAAACAGATTAAGTTAGATTTCAGTAAAAAATTCCTTATGGTTGAATAGTAAGACAGTAGAATAAATTACCCAGGGAAGTTGTGGAATCTCCTTCATTACAGGTTTTCAAGAGGATAGTAGATAAGCATTTGCTAGAGATCAGATGACCCTTGAGATCCCTTCCACACCTTGGATAGCATGGTTCTGTTCATATGCTACGGAATATATATTACTCAGCCAAGTATTAATTGGAAGGAACCTGAGTGAGTTTCAAATCAGGCTAAAAAAGTATACAACAATCATATATAATACATGTCAAGGATAAGCAAAACAGGTAGCTTGCCATCTCCAGCTCTTCAGTAGACAGTTTTTATTACTGGTTATTTTGTGGAACAAGGTACCCTACCTACCTCCACTGTATATCTATCTCAGGTTATATCTATCTTTAGAAAGAACCTCCTGGGATGCCAGTCTTGACTTTCATTAACTGTTATTATGTTTTTATGCAGAAGATTAAGGGGTCTATGCTTCAGCGGTCCTATTCACTTATGGATGCACACAACTAACTAACTTCAGAGCTCTGACAGAATGCGATAACCATAGAATAGATTCATAGATTCATAGATGCTAGGGTCGGAAGGGACATCAATAGATCATCGAGTCCGACCCCCTGCATAAGCAGGAAAGAGTGCTGGGCCTACATTACCCCAGCTAGATACTCATCCAG
>NW_017728948.1:60765298-60779995 GCF_001723895.1 Crocodylus porosus
TCCACCATCAGGTGATCGGGGGTTCTCCTGGCCGCATCATTAGTACCCACATGGACAAGGACTAGAATAGAATGTACCCACATGGACAAGGAATAGAATGTAGCATTTGTATTCCGTATGCAACTAGCATATAATGCTCAGACAAACAGTAGAGATGAATTTGTCTGAGCCCTTGCCTCAACTGTGTTCTTTAGTTAAGGGCAATCAGCAGCATTTGTAGGTCTGAGATAAAAAAGAAATGTTTCTACCTTCCTATTTTCCCTTGGCTGACTTGTGTTCCTCTTATACCTCCTATTTTCCATGTCTCTTCTATCTTTTTGTTCCCCCTCTTGTGTGCACTTTTCCCTCATTATTTTTCTGTAACTTACTTCTTTTCCATTTCTGGTCTTTATTTTTTCCATCCTCACTACCTAAACAACCCTAAATGTATAGGCCTATGTGACTGTCCTGACTACCAGCCTACTACTGAGATCATAAATTGAGAGGTGCCCAGCTGTTCCTTAAACCTCATCCACTTCTAAAGTGTTTGTTCTTGTTATCAATATGCCCTTGATTTGCCAACCAAACTCTTGAGAAGCTGACCTAGTTACCAAGCTATATAGATAATTCCTAATATTATGCCACCAACTTCAAAAATAGACATTGCATAGTTGAAGATTGCGCAAAACAAAAACTGAATTAGTTATTTATAAATAATTAAATTTGTTGTTGATTTATAAATATTAGCTAGGCCTAAGAGTCTCATAGGTAGGTAGATAGTAGTCCTTCTTTGAGGAGTCCATGCTGGAATGGGGGGACCAGGACTGGCAGGGGTAAGGCTGGGATGTGGGCTGCAGGGACAGCATGGTATGGGGTGCAGTCAGGGATGTTGTGGGGGAGGGGTGTGAGAACGGCATAAGGCCTAGTACAAAACCATTGCTGCAGTCAATCAAAGTTGCCAAACTTAGATTTTTTTACTGACAATCTGCAATTGTTTACTGACAGCCAAACATTTTTACTATGGTCAGTGTTAAATCCCTAAATTTAACCCCATCCTTGTTCAGGGCCTGGCAGAAGGGTTACATTATGTAAAACATATGCCAGTAAAAAAAGTTTGGCTGTTCATAAAAAGTTTTCAGCGTTCCATTAAAAAGAATAGTTTGGTCAGCAAACCTGATATCAGTTTCAGTGAAACTTTCACCAGGAACAGTTTTTAGATAGAGGGTCAAAAACAGACAGTGAGACAGAGAGAGAACAGATGATAGCCTGGGTGACTTCTGTTTATCATCCATTTACCACATTCAGTGTGACTGTCCTGACTACCAGCCTATTCTGTGGTAGATAAAACTTTCTCTGTTCTTTCCATTCCCAAAACAAATAAATAAACCCCACTTCTGAGAGGTTTGGTTTTGTCCAGAGGCAGAAAAGATTTTTCTTAATTTAAAAAAGTTATATGGGATAGTAAATCCATCTGTTGCTTATCCCTGACATATCTGCTTAAGGTATGTCATGCTTAAGTGTCATAGAATCATAGAAAATTAGGGTTGGAAGGGAAGTCAGGAGGTCAACTAGTCTAGCTCTGCTCAAAGCAGGACCATTCCTAATTGGATCATTCCAGACAAGGCTTTGATAAGCCAGGTCTTAAAAACATCCAAGGATGGAGATTCCACCACCTCTCTAGGTATCTTATTCCAATGCTTCACCACTCTCCTAGTTAGAAAGCTTTTTCTAATATCCAATTTAAGCCTCCCTTGCTGCAACTTGAAACCATTGCTCCTTGTTCTGTCATCTGTCACCACTGCTCCATCCTCTTTAGGACTACCCTTCAGGTGGTTAAAGGCTACTATCAAATCCCCTCTCAGTCTTCTCTTCTCTAAACTAAATATATCCAGTTCCCTCAGCCTCTCAGAAGTTATGTGCCTTAGCTCTTGAATCATTTTCATTGCTCTTCACTGGATACTCTCCAACTTTTCCACATCCTTCCTATAGTGGGGAGCCCAAAACTGGACATAGTACTCCAGATGGGGCCTCACAAGTTCAGAATAGAGAAAAATAATTACTTCCCTTGATCTGCTGGCTGCACTCCTACTAATGCAGACCAATATGCTGTTAGCCATCTTGGCAGCAAGGGCACACTGTTGAGTCATATCCAGATTATTGTCCACTGAAATCCTTGGTTCTTTCTCTGCAGAGCTGCTGCTTAGCCAATGAGTCCCCAGGCTGTAGTGGTGCATGGGATTCTTCCTTCCTACATGCAGGACTTTGCAGTTGTCCCTGTTGAACCTCATGAGATTCCTTTGGCCCAATCCCCCAATTTGTCTAGGTCACTCTGAATCCTAGCTCTACCCTCCAGCATATCTACTTTACTCCCCTGTTTGGTGTCATCCATGAACTTGCTAAGGGTGCAATCTGTCCCATCTTCCAGATCATTAATGATGTCAGTTGTACTCAGAGAACATCAGGATGGTCTTTCATCATATAGCTATTTATGCAAGCAATAGTAAGACATTAGATGAAGAGTGAATAAAATATGGCCCACTGGCTGGATCTGCCCCTCCAACAGATTCAATCCAGCCCACAGATGGACAGCTGCCAATTCACTGGATCTCACTCATGGATGGCTAGTGGCTCTGTCTGCCATGTGGTCATGGGAGGCATATGGGACTGCTTTCACCCAGAAGATTCAGCCCTTCATGCGGTGGCATCAGCTGTGGACCTGGCCAAGGCTTCCTCTGTTGTGGGCAGGTGGCTGTGTCAGCTGTGGGTGCCACCAAAAGGTTCTGGACCCCCAATGCAGAATCTGCTGGTGACATCCATAGCTTCTGCCACCACCCTCTGACTCAGTGGGTGAACTCCTGTTCAGAGCCCTGACCTGGAACCTGCTGGTGGCATCAGCTGTGGACCCAGGCAGGAGCTTCTTCTGTGCTGGGTCGGCATCAGTGTCAGCTGTGACACTGCTGGCAGGTTCTGTGTCAGGGCTCTGGAACCTGCTGGCTACACTTACAGCTGATGCCACTACTTGCTTGCCATGGTGAAAGTCCCCATCTGGGTCCACAGCTGAGCTTCAGGGCTCCTGGCAAAATTCAGCTCTGGCTGTGTTCTGGAGGAAGGGAGGGAGGGAGGAAGTGGGAGATAGAGAGGTGAAGAAAGGGAGAGGGGAAGGGAGTGAGACGAAGACAGTGGGAGAAAGAGAAGAGAAAGAGGAAGAGGACGTAGCCTCGACAACTCCCCAAAACTCATTAAGTGGCCCTCCAGCTGAAAGATTCGCTTACTCCTGCATTAGAAGATTGCAGAAGTGAAGAAAATGGAATGAGTAAACTAGGAATCTGAGAAATCACTTACACAGAGATCAGAAGGATGATGATGGAATAGTGTTTGGAGGTCTGACTTGGATGAGATCATATCTGTTTTATGGGATTGCGGAGGATGAAAGACATGACTTTTTCTTGTCATTAATAAAAGGCTATTTTATTAATAGCTAAAACTGGAAGAAAAGAACCTCACACAGTTGTTACAGCCAGCAGATCCAGATATACTTCTCCAGTTGCTACACTACCATAATTTTAAAAACAAAATTAACATGTTGTGATGACAGGATTCTAAATGTTTTGTAATGATAAATTACTTTTTGACACTCCCCCACCTTTATTTTAGTCTTTATTTGCCCAGTTCCTGATCCTTGTATCAGTGTGAATAGAGTAATTGCAAATGTAAGCTTCCAAAATAAGAGTGATTAAGTTTTTTATATTTAGGTCACATTTTAATAGGTTTAAATGGTTTCTGTCATGTTCAATATATTAGAGTATTTGGCAAAACAGTTTTCATTATGCACAGAATTCAGTGACAGAAATATTCTTCATAATATCATCATGTTTTATTGAGTTCAAATAATTAATTTTTCATGTTTAGAAAATGGAAGTGGGAGCCAGATAAACTGCAGGAAAGGTTACAAGGAAAATGAATGTTGAAGTCTGAAGGCCTCCGCGGAAAATATACATATCCAACCCATCTCCTCCAGAATAGAAGGGAAATTTTTGCAGCCTTATTTTATGCATTGTGCTTGTCACATTTGTCCCAAAAGGAAAATCCATTGTTCATATTATCATATACCACTTCATGGGCAGAGCTTAAGTGTTTCTAATATTTATGAAGAATTTATACATGGCCAGGAGGTCTGGGATCCCCTTATTTGCAATACCTTATTAGTGAAAGTTAAAAATGGTTGTTTGGCCCAAGGCCTTGGAAATTCTTACCAAAAAAAAACCAAGGAGGAGGAGAAGAAGAAAAAAAGCATAAAAATTAAAGGAAATTTCTTTGAAAGGAAAGCATTCATGCCTAATGCTAAACAGACCCTTACCCTTCTAGACTGAATGCAAACACTAGGAATGTCAAAATGGAGAAACTGTGCATTATGAGAGGTTCTGCATGAAAGCTGGAGACAAGAACTCTTTTTTTTAGACCTTGCTCTGTGCATACCAGGGAGAGTTGGACTGTTGTGCTTTAGTACAGTTGTCAGTGAATGGTTGGTGAGGATGCCAGTAAACACAAGCCAAACCCCATGTCACTGAATGGAAAATAAGGGCAGGCAGCCTTTCCTGATGAGACATGAACTTAAGTGCCCTATAATGCAGGACCTAATTACACTCTTTCATTTTTTGTCTTTGGCCTCAAGATCTGTTACTAGGTGGGTTACTAGTAGGTTCCATTTTACTTTATCTACAGTACATCATTTTTAACTTATACTTTCATCTTACACTAATGCTAGTGTTGTTATACTTACAACACTATTGTCTGTGAAGTGTGGGAGTGCATTCTTAAATCTGGAAGAAAATATTCATAGAACATAATTTCCAACATTCAGTGTTTGGCTCTGGGGTGACCTTATCACTGTTTATTTAATTAACAGACTTTATATGATTGCTTAAGGGATCTGTTTTATAGTCTTGCCCTTCTTCAGGATGAGGGGAAATTAAAGATAGTAAAAGTCCCCTTAGGTAGAAAATAAACTTCATATTGCACAAAAGAAGATGAAGGTAGATATATGTCCCTTCATGTGAGTTGCTCTTTGCTGTGCAGGTAAGGCATTTTCTCTTCCCTGGTGATTTCATAGTAATTTCATCTCAGCCTGAAAAAGGGCATATATGCCTGACAGCTTGCAAAGGATGAATTTTTTTTTTGCTATTTTCTAGTTGGTCTAATGAAAGATATCACCTCTGAATAAAGAATTTTGTATTCCTCTTTGCTTCAGATCAACACGACTATAAAACAGATCCCTGAAACATGGAAGATACTGGATTTTAGCTGCTGTTGAAATTATAAACTTCATTGTTAAACAAGAAAGAAATATTTCTACACCTCCCTGCCTTTCTGCCATCTGACACCACCAGGGGAGAGAAGCTGCCTTATTGGCACAGCAAAGAGCAACTCACAAAAAGGGACTGTCATGGACCCAGAAGCCCTCTATGCAAAATGAAGTTTATTTTCTACCTTAGTGGACTTTTACCATCTTTAATTTCCCCTCAGCCTGAAGAAGGGTGCATGTGCCTGGAAGCTTGCAAAAAAAGATAATGCTTTTGCTGTTTTCTAGTTGGTCTAATAAAAGGCATCACCTCTGAACCAAGAGTTTTAGAGTTTTGTACTCCTTTGCTTAGCTATATATAGCCTCCATGGGTTTATCTTGAATGATATCAGTGACTTGAAAACAAATGAGCAAATTCTTCATCTCACAATAAAACAGTACCTTGTACTGAATAGACTATGAGCTACGAGTGTCAAAGCACATGTTTTTGTGGAAGGGAAATGTGTGCAGCAGAATGAGGCAAAAACAACCACAGACAGCTAAAGATCACCTCTCAGAATATTCAATCAATAGTAACAAAGGTGGAACATTGCTTTGGTTCCTGGACGCAACTTTCTATGTTTATTAATAGTTGATAGTGACAAGTTTGTCTGAACAGTCTGAACCCCAGTCTCTGGGTTACAATGACTTTATTTTTATTTTCAGAAACCCACGTACTGTGTAGAAGATATTTCATCACCATATGCCATTCTAAGTGATCTGTTTATCTAGGGAGAGGAATAAGTAGAAGAGTTCAAAATAACTTTTCAGACATATTGAATTTTGTCAAACTTTTCTAAGGATAGTATTACAAATATCAGAGGCCGAGTGTCAAATTCTAACAAGGTCCTTCCTTTGATTTTGTGAACTCCTGCTCAAGACATACAGGATATGTGTGTAGAGTGATGCATCTATAAATGAATTTGTTTCCATTATCAGTTACAGCAGTGAGTTGCTAGAACAGCTAAAGAGAGTGATTCTGAGCTACTAAGAACTAAATCTTGCAGATTTTACTCTGCTTTAAAGTTTAGTTTATGACATGTCTGCAGAACTCCACCCTATAATATTTTTTAATGAGGTCAAAAGAATGAAGAGATGAGTGACTTTAGCCCCTGATAACTGTCTTAAAATTTACACAGAGACAAGAACTAGAATTATTTTTGGCAAATATTGGATTGCAAAATATGGGCCCAGGCATAAAAGGTAGTAAGCATTCTCCTTTTTCAGTAAAACAATGCCTTGGGATCAAACCCTTATTTATCTAGGACATCTAAAATGAAACTACTGACTTTAACATTCACAAAGGACAATAATGGGAAGTTTCACCTAATTAGGAGGTTATAACAATATTATAATCCCTATCCACACACATACTTTTTTTTGGTGCTGCTGACATCCTGAGCAGACAGTTTACTGCTATTTAGCACCATTTTAGTTAGAGATATGATTGAAATGATCTCTGAATATGGACTGTGTACTTCCTTCCACACAGAGGCAGAATACAGCCATGATGTTTTGGCTTACAGTGACTAGCAGCTTATATCTGACTGTTTAAGAAGTTACCTGTCTTAATTTCACAGCAGTATAATTAAAAGCACAGAAGTGTAACCTATCATATCTCATTGTGAAGAACTATATCAAATAGCATCTTAACAAGAAATGGAGTACCCATACTACTATGCAGTGCAAATTTAAAGTGTTATTTTTTCAGTTTGAGAAGTAGCAGACAATTCTGCCTAAATAACATTTTTTCTTTTTCCATTTAAATTTACTGATGAATATAATCATCCAACATACATTTTCCTACTGCTACCATAATTATAAGTTATATTAAATTTAAACTTGACATTAATAGCCTTTTATTAATGGCAAGTTTAAATTTAGTACAGCCTATAATTATGCCATGAGTGGGACAATTGTCAGTACAGTATCCAAACTTATAACACCAGAGGATCTGCATGCATGAATAATCAGCTTTATTCTAAAGCTTAAAAAAATCAGCATTTTGTAACAGAAATTGGAACATTACTAAGCTAATGACTTGACTGAACCAAATATCTGCAGTGAGTCTGACGTTAGAAAGATTAAACATAATGGCTATTGTAGGAGGTCTTAGCAATGGATTTGCTAATGACAGCAGTACAGGGGCTTTTATACCTTTTGGTGATATCTACATAAAGAAAGATGCTGTCCTTTCCTAGAAGTTACATTGAAGATGTAGGTTTACTTTGCAGCTGGTTGGAAAATGGAAGATCAGGGAACCTAAAAAGTTTCTTAGGCTCTACAAAAATCTGCTGAATCCAGCCAAGGCTTCAGTGGATTCCTGGCAGACTGCTTCAAAGCCAGAAATCCAGTGATTTCATGTTTTGGGACATCTGCACAAATTAATTAAAAAGGCTGCCTTCATTCTAGAGCAGACTAGCTGGGTGGTTTGCCCAGAGTATAGGGTAGCTGAAAATGCCAAATTCTTGGTCCTAAAGTAGTGGGCCTAGTGGGCTTCCCCAGAGCTGAGGAAACTAAATGATTTGGATCCTCAGCCCCTGAGCAGGCTACTTGGTATGATTCATGCTCCTTGGCTCCAAAGTATCCAGTCAGGCCAGGGCTTCTGTCTCCTAGGGTGCATGCACATGTGACATTAACTGTGCAGTAGCCCTATTTGCAAGAAGGGGAGGAAGGAGGAACCAGGTAACTAAAGGCCGGTTAGCCTCACCTCTATTCTTGGCAAGACCTTTGAGAAAATTAAAGATCACATTTGTGGGGGAGCAGTGGGTAAAGTAATGCTAAGGGACAATCAGCATGGGTTCATAGCAGGCAGATCCTGCCTGACCAATCTAGTTTCATTTTATGACCGCGTCACAGAATGCTTGGATGAGGGAACAGAGGTAGATGTTGTTTACCTAGACTTTAAAAAGGCCTTTGACACAGTGTCACACCCAATTCTTATAAATAAACTAAAAAACTGCAATATAGATTATCACATAGTCCGGTGGGTGGAACATTAGCTTATGGGACGCACCCGGAGAGTGATGGCAGATGGGTTGGTTTCTGCCTGGAGAAATGTAGGCAGTGGAGTCTCCAAAGTCTCTGTCCTGGGTACTATTCAATATTTTCATTAGTGACTTGGATGATGGAGTAACAAGCACTCAGCCCAAGTTTGCTGATGAAACAAAACTATGGGGGGAGGTAAACACGGTAGAAGGCGGGGAGCAAATCCAAGTTGATATGGACAAGCTGGGGAGGTGGGTGGAACAGAACAGAATGAAGTTTAACAAGGATAAGTGTCATGTGTTGCACCTGGGGAGGAAGAATCATCAGCACTCCTACAGTCTGGGAGGGACCGTTCTAAGCAGTACAAACATGGAAAGGAACCTTGGAGTCATAGTCAACTCCAAAATGAACACGAGTCACCAGTGTGATGAGGTAATAAGTAAAGTTAACCGCAGTCTTTCTTGCATAAGTAGGTGCATCACAAGGAGGTCTAGGGAGGTGATACTTCCCCTCCAGGTAGCATTGATCGGGCCACAGCTGGAGTACTGCATCCAGTTTTGATACCGTGCTTCAGGAGGGATGTGGATAACCTGGAAAGGGCTCAGAGGAGGGCCACCCATCTGGTGAAAGGCCTACAGAAAAACCCTATGTGGACTGATTGGGAGACCTGAACCACTTTAGCCTCCACAAGAGAAGGCTGAGAGGTGATCTTGTGGCCACCGACAAACTCATAGGGGGAGTCAGCAGGAAGTGGGGAATACAGTGTTTACCAGGATGACAGTCAGGGTAACTAGAAACAATGGACACAAGTTAAAAGAGAGTAAATTCAGGCTAGATATCAGGAAAAAGTTCTTTACAGTGAAGGTTGCCAAAATATGGAATAGGCTTCCAAGGGAGGTGATGTTGTCCCCTTCCTTGGAAATATTCAAAAGGAGAATATTGGACAGACACCTGGCTGGGGTCATCTGACTCCAGAACTCTCTCCTGCCCAGGGCAGGGGGTTGGACTCAATGATCTAATAGATCCCTTCTGACCCTAATAACTATGAAACTATATAATACTGTGCAGTAGTGTATTACAGCATGGACAGTGCTAATATGCTACTGAGCAGTATTATTAGGCTACTGAGCAGTAGCGTCACTTAAAAGGTGTTCACTGATGCCAATATGCAGTAATGACTGCAGTAGCATCTCGTGTAGATTCCCCTAGATTCTGTAACAGCCGGGCAATCAGTAGTGGAGCTGCTGTGGAGTCACAGATTTTGCAAACCACATGCAAGTGCTTTGGGAAGCTATTTTTGTTGTTTTGTTCATTATCAGCACATCACTGGATACCTTCCTCTCTAATAGACCTGTATTAAATTCTTGCAAGTCTCACAGTGGAGTGGGAATTAGGGGCACCTAAGGCTGGTGTTATTAGGAACTTTATTTCCTGAGTTATTCCACTGAGAGAATCAAGCCCTGTCTCTGAACAAATTTAAATAAACAGTTAGAAACCCTGATCTTATAATGTATTAAAAGCCTCCTGTGAGGTGGTAAAAACATTATATTTTACATGCACATCGTGCTGTCAGTGCTTTGGACATCAGAGAAAGAAACATAGATACTTGTTACTGAGATCCAGCACTTGTTATCTGAAAAGAACCTCCCTTCCTTAAGATCTAGGCTGCTGCAAGGTGGCTGCACACCTTATGTATTGTCTGCAATGAGTTTTTGAGTGACTCCCAAGAACATAATTATAGCAGGATTTTAAATGTGCATATGGCAGAGTAAAGATACAGGCTTTGCCAAGCAATTTGAGTCAATGTTGCGTATAAGAAGCCACCTTGCTGCATGTTTAAGTAGGTATCTTTTACTGCAGTTCTGAAATGTGATACTATGTCTCTATAAGCTTTGCTTATTATTTTTGTTGTATTATTGAACATTGTTTGAAGCACAAATAGGAAGTTATAGATTAGATCCACACAAGCATTTTAGATTCTGTGACACAAATTGGAATTAAAAAACCCAAGTTAGGCATCCAGCCTCCACTATAAGAGGGAAAGGTAGACACCTCAAGATGGGTTTAATAGAATTACATACTCTGAGGATGTGTACACACATAGTATGTTGACTTAAAATACAGCAACTTAACTAAGTTGACTTAACTAAGTCAACTTAAGTTAAGTCACATTGCAGCATGCACATGTACAGCTCCCTGACATAGTGGCAAGCGTCTTTTGAGCTAAATCAACTTAACTAATGCAACTCAGGATAATACACCTCAGAGATATATTATCTCACACTGCAATTAAGTCAACTCTGGTCCACATACCCGTGTATGCTCTGACAGTTAAGTTGACTTTAAAAAGTTAAGGCTGTATATGCAGCCTGTAGGCATGTCCAGATGAGCATGCACGTGCCTCTTACAGCAACTCAGTGGTAAAGAAAAACATACTGCAAAACAGCAGGAGAAGGCATGGTCCCCGACTATGCCCTCAGGTAACTGGAGGCTCGGGTCCTCCATAGGGACAGTCTGGTAGCCAGCCAGAGCATCTCTATGGCTGACCCTTGTCCTGGTGCTGAAGCATGCTACCAGCCTGTGCAGGACAAGCAGTGGTGTAGGCTGCAGCAACTGGGATGTGGGCTATATGCCAGGAAAATTGAGGGTGGAGGGGGCTGTAGAACGGCGAAGCAGAACATGAGGGGACCCTCACCCAGCCCCTGCTTACTTCCTTATCCCCAAGTTTACTGCCCCACCTGCTCTCAGCTCCCCACTGGCTTTGCTGCCAAGCCCCAGCCTCCAGGCACTCAAAAAAACCAAACACCTCCCCCCCTGCAGTTACTGGCTGTAGCAGCAGCCATTGGAGCCACTGGGAACTCACGATATAGCACTCCCCATGAGGTGTGGGGCAGTCAGGTGCAGCAGGGATTGGCGCTGACTGCCTGGAACCCACACTGCCACTGCCCCATGCACAGATGTAGTGCAGCTCCCCGTGCTGTAGAGAGCTGGGGCTGCTTGGGCTGAGTGGTGCTGGGCTCTGGGTGACAGCTGGAGCCACCCCAGCTCCCGGACAGTCTGTGGTGCCCTGCTGAGAAGGGGGATGCCCCTGGAGGAGGAGGATAGGGATCAGCCCCTGGAGATGAGCTGAAGATGAACCCCTGATCATCTCCAGCTCATTCCCCTGTTTGTCTCCAGCCTTGGGATGCTGCAGATAAACAGGAGATTGAGCAGGGGGTTGGAGATGAGCAGGAGAACAAGTAGGAGGCTGGAGATGAGCAGGGCTTTGTCTCTAGCTCCTCTCCAGCCCCCTGCTCATCCCCTTCTCCTTTCCAGCTCCCTGCTCGTCCACTTGCTCCTGTCCAGCCTCCTGCTCTCTGTAGCCTCCTGAGTCTGGAGAGGAGTAGAGGAATGAGAATGAGGGTGAGGAGGAGCAGGGGAATGAGCAGGTAGCTGGACAACAAGGGGGCTGGTATTGGGTGGGGGGGCTTTAGAGGGAGTGCTGTAGCCCTGGGGGGAGCTGGGCCCTGCAGGGGGCGCAGTCCATGTGCTGGGAGGTAGACTTTGCCCTGTGGGCCCACAGTCCTCCCACACCTACACACACACACTGACCCCCATCCCTCCCACATCCATATGCCCACCCACATGCCCACCCACATCCCTCTATCACATGTCCAACATGTGATATGGAAACTAAAAATAAACATCAGAACATATAGATATTTAGGATTTATTTTATTATGATGATGGAATGCACTGGTAGGCTTCCAAAGTGTTATAAAATCAAAAATGCATCAATAAAAGAATGCTCAACTGATTTGCACTCTCTCACTCTCTCTCTCCTGGTCTTTTGTTTGGTCACTTTTGGAAGACCTTGGATATGGGGGTATTTTAAAGAGTGACTTCGGGATTTTTTTATCAGGGATTTTGCAGTTTTTAAATAGGGACCACCAGAGCCAAGTGGCAGGACCCAGGCAGAGAAGCCTGCTCAGAGCTGGCACCTGGGACCAGTTGGGGCCAGGAGGACATGCTTTGACAGTTGAAAGCAGGCCACCACACTGAAAACATCTTCAGGGTGATAGCTGCCCAGATGGCTGGGCAGTGGCACAAATGGCAGCAGTGCTGCATAAAGGCCAACTGTATAGCCACAGCCCACTGACAGCTGGCCCAGAGGTACAGGTGCCTTTAACTGTCTTAGAGTCGCCATCCAGGTCTGGAAGGCATGCAGCCTTGGAGCTGTCGCAGGTGGCAGCAGGTAATAGCCAGGCCACATCCCTTCCTGCCAGATTGCTACAGTGTGTAGAGGGTATAGGGAACTCTCAGAGCTGCTTCAGCAGTCCAGCTGGCACAAGGGGTAGTGTCCCGTCCCCAGGTACCAATTGGCCAGGCCCCAGAAGCATCTGCCTATTTGCATCCTTCAGCTACTGTGACCCCTAAGACCCACCTGACTAACTAATAGCCCCTAGTGTGTGGGGCCAATGGGTAAAAGATATAACAGAATTCTTGGGACAACAAAGGCAAAAAATAGGACAGGAGTTCACATGAGGTTAAAGGGTCAAAATGGGAAAAGTGTGCCTGAGGTGGACACCAAGCAGAACTCCCCGGGCCGCACCCACTGGTCCTCAAAGGCATCCAAGGATGCCACTCACTGGTGCTCTGTCCAGAAGCGTGCATAGACAAGGGAGTGAATATTATAACCACTAAGCTCTTGATTAGAAAGGGCACTTCTACCAATTCAGTGAAACTTGTCCTTCAGTTCCTTTACAACTTTACATGCCTGTGTTTTTTTATAATGGAAACACTTAAGTTAAAACAAAACTCATTATGTTTTCTTCTGCTTCAACAAGAAAAACTGACTCAATTCAAACAAATTTATTTTATTTTTCAATTTGCTGCTGAAACCAAAATACCATCTTTATACATGGGCATGTCCATATAGAGTTTATCTAGTTAAACTGGGTTTTCACAGAGAATGCTGAAAATTGAATAACCATTGTTTCATGCATTTAGTAGAAGTAACAATTGAAAAAAAAACCCTTTTTTTATTTTTAGTTGTTGTTCCTCCTTTTTATTCCTTCTTTTTTGTGCTGCTCCATTTTCACTATCTTCAGGTGTTTTTCCCTTGATTAGTCAAGTCTTCTGGGGCATGGCAATTGCCACGCTCCAGCAGCCTCCTTCATCTTGTGTATTAGCATCCCTGTGCTTAAAAATGATTTTTAAGAAAACACAAGGCGCCACCATTTTTTAGGATATATGGGATGTGGTGGCACTTTAATTAGAGCAGCCTTTAGAGCTGCTCTAATTAAGGAACTCCCCCACCCCTGAGCACAGGTAACATTTTCTAGTATGGGCACATCCACATATCCAAGCACATGCACTTGCAGCAGCTAAAATAGAAGCGGTGAAAATTTGAGTCAGGGCTTTTTCCCACAGAGCACATGCTTGGACATGCACTTTATTGCGGAGCAAATTTGGCCACTTGGGGTAAAGTAATCCTCCAGGATCTGCAGCCAGGGGGAGCTAGAGCCCAGGGCCAGCACCTGTGCTGTCCCCAGCAGAATAAAAATTTGCCCTGTCCTGATCCTGGCAGTATAAAAAGCCACCCTGGCAAGTAGCTCAGGGCTACTCACTCTCAGGAGCTTCTGGGGTCCAGCCAAGGGACACTACACCTTGTGCCAGCTGGACTGCTGAAGCAGCCCTGAGAGTTCCGTTCACCCTTTACTCACTGCAGCAATTTAGCAGTGGGAGCTGCTGCCTGGTTGTGATCTGCTGCACACCTACCAGACCTAGATGGGGACTGCACAGCCAGTAGAGGCATCTGGCCCTCTGGGCCAGCTGCCAGCACTACTGCCATCTGTGCCCCCTGCCTAGCCATGTGAGTAGCTATCACCCAGAAGATGTTGTGGGTGTGGTGCCATGCTTTGAACTGTCAAAGCATGTCCTCGTGGCCCCATTTGGTCAGGAGATCAGCCACAGCCAGCTGGTTCCACAGTGCCAGCTCTGAGCAGGGAGGGTCCTGCCACTGGCCTCCCTAGAAGGAATTCTGGTGTTTCCTATTGGAAAACTGAAAAAACCCTGATAAATACCAAAGTCACTAAAATACCCCCAAAGCCATGTTCCTCCACAATTAAAACAAAAGACAACTATAAAGAGAGAGAGAGAGAGAGAGAGACTGAGACAGAGAGACAGCGATCAGTTGGGCAATGTTTTATTGATATAGCTACAGTGTTAAAGATTAGACTAGTGTTCCTATCATAATAAAGTGAAGTCTATATACATGTTTCATGAATTCATAAATACATGAATATATATTTTGCTGCTGTCCAACAGTGGCTACCCCCCCTGCACTTAGGAGATAGGGCTCACCACAGGGGCTATGTCCCCCCACAAAGGTTACAGCCCTACAACCTGGG
>NW_017728948.1:60780665-60810200 GCF_001723895.1 Crocodylus porosus
CAGGGATTGGGGGGGGCTGGGAGGAGTGGACAGGGGCAGCAGGGGTCCCCCCCATAGTTCCCTCCCCCTCCTCCAGTCCCCCTGAACCCTAACTTATCAACCCTGGAGCCCTGCTGCTGGCACGTTGCCTGCCTTGCATGGGCAGGCAGCGTGTTTCAGCACCAAGGTGAGGGCCAACCACAGGAATGCTTTGGCAGCCAGAGTGTCTCTGTGGAGGACCCAGCCTCTGGTTGCCTCAGGGGATGGTCTGGGACTGTGCCCTGCCCTGCTTTTTTTAGGTTCAGGTTTTTTTGACCCCTGGATATCGAGGGGTCTAATATTGGCCCTGCGCTGCAAACCTGCAGCTGGGGGAATCTTTTCCTGTTCTAGTACATGCCTCTTGCAGCACCTCAAAGGGTTTGAGACACTGCAAGAGGTACATGTGGGCTCATATAGACATGTTTTAGCTGGTAAACAATATCAGTGGAATCATAGTGCCTTTAGCTCATTCTTAGACATGACATTAATCAAAACATCCATATCACAAATAGTTGAGCATCTGCATAATTTAATGCATGGGAGAAGTCTGTCAACAACTCTTTTAAAGGTAGAATTTTTCTCAAACCCTAAAATTTCTTCTGGCCAAAACCCATCATTCATTTCCCTAGTAAATATCTTCTCATTCTCTTCACCCTCACCCTCCTCTTCTGCTTCCCTAATATGAGGTTTCTATTGCCAAACCCTTTACTTTTTGCAAGTCTTTCTCTCCTGAAATTTCACCATAGCCCAGCTGTCTACATGACCATGTGCACACTGAAAGTTCATATTTCTGATAGCCCTGTTATGCTTTTATTAAAAGGTTTTCTTCTAGTTTGGAGGATTCTTGCTTTATTGGAAACCTTTTGATATTATATTGCATTGGGACAGCACTCTATGGGAACTGATGGCCAAATTTAATATAGACATATATACGAATTGGAAATCTCTGACAGACTGAGATTATAGTCCCCAAGAGAAATGTCTGTATTTTTAGATAAACTGAAAATTCCTCTAGCCATATAAGTACATTAATTTAATTTGACAGAAGAGGAAAAACATGGGAACCTGTCCTTTTAATGTTGACATTACTCTTGGTTCATAGAAGGGAGGGGTCACTCTTCTCTGAATATTTAATGAGATTTCCTTTTTTATCCTGCACCTTAAGTATTAAAAATGCCTATAAAGCCCATTTTCAAAATGAATTAAGTTCTAGATGCATGGTGGGGGTAATTACTTGCTGATTTATATTTGATATTCTTCCTGAAGCTAATACTCAGCAGGTGTCTTGTTTGCATTCAGGAAAATGACAAAGTATAAGGATGCGTGTAAATCCTGTGTCAACAGCAATTATTCATAACTAGGTCAAAATATTAAGATGCCAAGAGAGACCTTCTTTTAGCTTTTAATTTTAAACCAAATTATTTGAAAAAAATGCCCTAATTGGATCATTCACAAACAAACACATTTCAAAAATTACACATTTATGAAAACATTTTCTGTGCTTCAAACTGATATTTAAATTGATGTAATTAAAATCGGCCTATAAAATTGTTCATAACTATTGTAATTTCATTAGTACATACTCTGGAAAAGACGTAAATATTTCTATCTCTTTGCATAGCCTGTCCACCAGAAGACATATAGCTACCATTATAGTGTGACTACACTATTGCTGATTAAGGAATATTTACCTAACAAGTACCTTTTTAAATGATTAATTGGCAGCTCTATCCATTTAGTTATGTATGTGGTGGCTTCCAAAGGAAGTCATCTGAAGGTCAGGTTACAGATGATACATGTGGTCAACTTGACAGAGGTCCCTACAATGCAGTGAACCGGATGTGAATATAAAGGTATTTAAAATCATGTTGATAAGTCTCTCTAAATAAGCACATTACTACATATATAATGATCTTACTTTACTGGCATAAGCATGGGTTTTCCAGCCACTCATAACTGTGTCCCTAAGTTTTTTGATACTTCTGCCCTCTTGTATAGCTAAACCACAGGTTTTAAGATTCCCCCTGTACATAGAGCTAACTTTCTTTTGCTATTGACTGGACAATTCAGTATGCATCCTTAGAAGGGCCCATACACACAGTTAACTTCAGCAGGACAAACTTAGTTTTCTATTATTCTCTCCACTCCAAACAGATCATTGCACTCTTGGTTTTCACTCTCCAGAAACTTAGTCTGACTAAACTAGATTTCCTTTTCTCACTACTGCACTGTGGAGTTGACCTCTCCTCTATCCCTATAAAGCCCTCTGCAATTGCTTTTCCATTTGTACTGCCAGTCTACTCAGAAAGAATTCCTTGCTCCGCTCTGAGGGCCTTGTTACACCTTACACTGAACCGCACAAAGTTGATTGGTTTTAGTGCTGGTTCAAGTTTGAGCAGTTGTACATCATGCCAGCAAAGGCCTGGAGGACTGAAACATAGCTATCCCTGTCCCCTCCCATTCTTGGCTTGCCCACTATCCCCTGTCCCTCAGGGTTTTCTCCTGACTCCCCTTACCCCCCCAACTTCTCCCCACTTGTGGCTGCCCATGTGGTCTATCCAGGGGAGCAGGCAAGGAAGGGTTAACCTGTGTGCCTGACCCCTGTAAGAGCTGCTGCTGGGCAGCACTTCTCCAGGCTGAGTCTAGCCCAGACAGTAGCAGTAGTTCAGCAGTCAGGACAGACAGCATGAGTGGCCACAAGTAAGCAGGAGGAGGCAGTGAGAGGGGATCTGGAATGCTGGGAAGTGTCGGGGGGCAGTGGGCCACTGGTGGAGGAGCAGCAGGTGGGCTTTTTACATTAAGGTGTAGCCTAGACTGGCTACACCTTTGTGCAGGGGTGGGCAAAATATGGTCTGCGGGCTGAATCTGAATTTTTTAGAAAATTAATATGGATCTGTCCTTGTTCCTGTCAAAAATTACAGAAAACAGGGGCAGTAGGACCCAGGGGAAGCCTGGTGGGCTCCCACAGCAGCAGGGCCGCCTGGTCCTGCCTTCCGAGCCAGAAGCCCCTGGTGCATTCACATGGTCTCATGGGCTTGGGACCATGTGAATGCACCATGCCGGAAACACAGCTAAGTGGGGGGAGGGACCCCGGGCAGGGAAGAAGCCTGGGAAAAAGCTGAGCCTGGGGAAAAGCTGAGCCCAGGCAAAAGCAGCCCCTCCCCCACCCTGTGGCCCATGCTCCCTACTGCAGCCACTTGCAGCCCATGCAGGGCTGTCCTGAGCAGGCACAGACAGCCCCATGTGGGGCGCTGGCCACGGGGCAGGGGAGGGCCACTTTTTCTGTGCTCGGCACCAGCTTGGAACTTGCCCTGACTGCCAGCCTGGGCCCCAAGCTGGCTCCAGGCTCACCCATCAGAGCTGTGCCATGGTGGCAGCAGATGCGGCCCCACCACTTGCTGCGCTGGGCAGTGTTTGCTGCTGCTTCCCACTGAGAGCTTGTGTGCTGGGCAGCCCAGAGGTGGCAAGCACTGCCTAGCATGGCAAGTGGGGAGTGGGCAGAGCTGCTACCATCGCAGCGCAGCCCCAACGGGCGAGCCTGGAGCTGGCACAGGACTCACGCTGGCAGCAGGGGTGGGACCCAACCTGGCGCTGAGCATGGGAAAAGTGGC
The DNA here is from genome assembly GCF_001723895.1 of Crocodylus porosus. Lineage (NCBI taxonomy): Eukaryota > Metazoa > Chordata > Crocodylia > Crocodylidae > Crocodylus > Crocodylus porosus. Next base: position 60,784,295 of record NW_017728948.1, read on the forward strand.
CCCTCCCTCACCCCATAGCTGGTGCCCCATGCTGCAGCTGCTCGCAGCCCATGTGAGCCTGCCTGTGCCTTCTTGGGATACCCCGCATGGGCTGCAAGCAGCGCCAGCTACAGGGTGGGCGAGGGGCCGCTTTTCCCCCCACTCAGCACCAGCTTGTTACCTGCCAGTGAGCATGGGGTCGGGGCTGCACATTGCCCTCCACCTGTGCCATGGGGCTGGGAGGCACTGGGAGTGAGTGAGAGCATGGGGCCTGCACTGGTGCCCTGGAGCCAGTGCCGACAGGGAGCAGAGCAGGGCAGTAGAAATACAGGGCTCCCAGCTGGTAGGTCTCCCCACTCTCCCTGCTGGTGCAGCTCAGCCCAGCTCCACAGACCCCTGGCAGCCTGCACCCTGCTCTGGCCCCCACTGGTGCTGGCCCTGAGACATTGGTCCCAAGACACTGGGACACTGGTCCTAAGATACTGACCATGGGGCAGGGTACTTGTCAAGGGGCAGGGCACCTGTGAAGGGGTGGGGCCACCCATGTGGCCCTCAACAGCTTGCTGAAACTGGGTAAGCGGTCCTCCGCCCAAAATAATTGCCCACCCCTGCCTTAGTGTAACACAAGCTGGGTAACACAGAACAGAGATAATCCTGCCATGGAGTGCTATAACTTTGAGCTGCTATTTTAAGTGGTTGAAAATCGTTTCAGGTGTTAATGTGCAGACAATCCAGGGTTTAAGAGCTCCAGGAGCCACCCAAAATTACTGTGTTACAAGGCCCTGAGACACAGGGTCACATCCCATGTAGTCTGCTTCTCTTTAGTTTTTGACTCATTCGTTCTGTAAAATATTGTGTGATCTAGTGTATCATGTGATGTTGCAAATATATTGTATTTTTATGCATCTATTGTATATGTAATTGTGTGTTTATTGTTTTTGCTATGATATAAAGACTCTCCATTGTTTAATTAGTTTGTCCTCTCACTTTTTATGTGACTGAAAGAGAGAAAGAGAGCTGTACATTTGGGAGGAAAAAGAAAGAGAATTTTGGGTCATTCTGCCAAAGAAGTTGTACATTCTATAAACATAAGTAAGAAAGCTATTAGGAGACAGATACTGAAATAGAAGCCTCCTATCTTTATTTCATCTAGAAGAGACTTAAAAAAATATCAGTGCATAAAATAAAGTAAGTAGCTGGGACACTTTAAACAGTATGTCACAATCATTTCCTGTGATGCTTAATTCTAAAGAAGGAGGGACACAGATGGTTCAGTCAGTTGCGTCTGTATTTATTCAAATAAAATCTCTTAACAGCAGGTGGCTGAGCTTCACTGTTGTGGAAATATAGTGAACTCAAAAGTAATGTATTGATAGTGTTTGTGGCTTAGCCTGACAGCTGCAGTGTGATTTTGAGTATGATCCTGCATTATGAACTCAAGCAAAACTCCTACTGATGTCAATGGGAGTCTTGTTTGAAAAAGAACCTCAATATCTGGCCCTCAGCTATAACGTGAAGTTATGAGGCGTCTGAGTTAGTCATTGTAATGTTCATGGTTAAGGTATTCTGTATTTCAGAATGTCACTACACACAAGTGCTAAGAAAAAGCTGCAGGAAAACAAATTCTCTTGCCTTTTCTTTGCTTTCTTAAGACACAGTGGGTGGGTTCCCTTTTAATCAAAACAAAACTACAATAGGAAACTTAGGGAAAAGCAAAAATAGAAAAAAAAGATCCTAAAATGCAGTCCTTTTCTTAACTGCACAAATACTCAAGGGATTTCTCTCTCAGGCTCTGCAGACTGCCATAGCTATTTCAGTTGAACAATGGGATCAGTTCTGAACTGACAAAATCTGTCTTTCCATATCTTTCTTGCCTGCTGTTATTCTTTTCAGCAGCACTGAACACATTTCACCCAAAGATGAATCTCTTTCCTTCTCATCCAGGACCTATCTCCCTTCCAGAGGCCATACAAATATTTGTGATACTTCATTATTGTTATTGTTGTTGTTTGTCCAAAATGTTTGCGTTGTTCCAGACACAAGATTATTATCATTAAAAGTTCAGTTTTAGAAATCTCTCACTAGAGATATTTAAAAAAAAGCCATGCACCACCTGGTTCTCCTTAGGCTGCATATTTCACTTTATGTGAATGTTCTTTATTTACTTTACAGTATATAAAATAGATTTTTTAATATAATCTTGGTCTACAGTCATTCCATAGCTCCAGGAAAAAATGCAAAAGGATACATATTTCTCTTTCACTCTCTGCATATATGTGCAGGTTCTCTGAGAACTAGGGTTAGTATCCCACAGATGTACTTAAAGCCTGCTCCAAAACACATTGTTGCCAGCGGGATTATTTCTGTTCAGTCAGTCCTCTAATGACAATCCTTTTCTTCCTCAACTCCTCAATATAACTTCACCCAATTTGCTTATAGGAAAATCTATCGGTTTGGGTGGGGATGAAATTACCAGAGACATAACAGCCACAGTCTATACTATGGGTAGCAAGAGTGCTGGCAGGTTAAAGCAGCTGCTGCTGCTGAACCAGAAATGGTAGTAGCTGCCACCATCTAAGTGGGCACCCAGGATTAGGGCCCTGGATGTCTACTTCTCATTTTAGATTAAAGGCACCCTTTGATAGACTTGAGGCACCCCTCAGAAAAAGCCAGCTCTTAATTTTGATTTGTTTTTGACTGCATAAAACTACTAGAGTAATTCTTCAGTTGCAAATAACTTAGGGCTCCTATACATGTGCATGAAACCTGCTCCAACACGCTAGAAATTCAGCATGTTGGAGCAGTCTCTATTAATCGAGTGTGCTGGAGCATGGAAATTGACATGCTCTGGTGGCCTTCTGTGCCATGTGCAGTGTCCCAGTGCATCTCTGCACTGAAAAAACGGTGGCGGGGCGCTTTGAAATAAAACATGTTCGATGAGCTTTCAAAGTTCCCCACTGCCATTTTTTTCAGTGTGGGGATGTGTAGGGATGTTGACACATGACACATGGGAACTTTTAATTAGTGCAGCTTGTTAATTAAAGAGCCCAGTGCTGCATCCTACAGCATGTGTAAAAATGTCCTTAGGAAGACCACAAGTTGGAATTTTTTTAATGCAATGAGTTCCTATTTGAAAACTGTGTTTATCTTCTGAATCATATTTGCACACCTAACAGAGCTAACATTGCATGTAGAGGTGCACCAATATATCAGTCCGATATCGGATCAGTACTGATATAAAGAAAACTGGCTGTATCAGATATTGGCCTGATAGGGCCAATAATTTGGCTGATAAATGCTCATGCTGAGCACAGCTGCAACACAGCACTCAGGCAGTGAGGAGCACAGCTGGCAGCATAGAGAACTGCCTCAAGCTGGTTAGTTCAGTGTGGTGGAAGAGGAGGGGGAAAGAAAAAGGCATGGGGAGGGGCAGATCAACACCCACTATGGTGAAGGAGGGGGCAGGAGCAGGTACTGTCCAGGTGGGGTGGGAGAGCAGAGCCATGGCTTGTGGAGGGGGGAGGCGGCTCCTGTGGCTGTTTGCACCCCAGGAGGGCATGCCCTGCCTCCACCCATGTGCTGGGAAGAGCTGGAGCTGCGCCAGGCAGTAGTGGCAGTGCGGGGAGCAGAGCAGCAGTGAAATTTGGACTGCATGCAGCATCTTTCTAGTGCTGCTGACACCCGCTCTGAGCCCAGCTCTCACCAAGAAGAGCCCTGTGCAGCCTTGGCTGCAGCCCACTGCATACATATCCAGTGGACACGTCCCCCTGTGCCCTCCCAGGGTACAAACAGTGGTGGGAGCTGCCTCCCCTGCAACGATCTGTGGCTCTGCCCCTCCCCGCACCCTGTCTTGGCAGTGCCTACTCATGCCCCCTCCATCACCATGGGGGGTGTTGATCTGTCCCCTCCACACCTTTTCCCTCCCCCTTCCCTTCCACCACACCAGACTTACCAGCTGGAGGCAGCTGTATCGGAAATTGGATGGGTATTGGCTGATATGCCTCCTTAAATATAGGCTATCTGTATCAGCCCAAAAAAATACTATCAGTGGAACCCTAATTCATAGATAGACATTAGGGCTGTAAGTGACCTTGGAAGATATTTGAGTCCAGCCCCCTGCCCCAGGGGTAGGAAGTCAGCAGTGGTCATAGGGGTCATAGCATGGCATCATGCTGCACCCTTGGGCTAGGGACATGCATTCAAAAATCCTGAGCTTGAATTGATTCAGTTGTTGCAGGTTAGTCTAACCTGGCTAGACTGAATCAGTTTGCAACTGCACACATGTTCTCTCTGGAATCAGGAAATTCAGGCACATGCCTGCAGAGGCTCAGGCTAGAAGCCAGGGCATGATAGAGCAGCCCTCCCTTGCACAGAGCTGAGCTGAGGGGGGCCATGGCCAGGCCCCAGGAGGATGCTCTGATCAGGGAGGTCTGCCTGCACCATCCCAGTTGCTGCCTTTCCCCATTTGCTGCTTAAGGAGCAGGAGCGTTGTCAGCCCCCTGCTAGCACTCTGAAGCAAGGCCGGGGAGGTGGTGCAGTGCATGCATCTGCTGATGATACAGAGCTTTTCAATCTCCCTTCCTATTTTTTTATATTGTCTGCAGCAAATTGACAGGGGAGCAAGTCATCAGGGAGCTGACAGTATTTATCACCTCAGCAGCAAAACAATAGCCTCTCTCCATTAATTCAAACTCTTCCTAAACTGCTTTACTACCTGACCTGTTGATTAGCTTCAAACAGCTTGAAGTGGTCACTGTTCTGTCTGCCTGGCCCAGTGAAACTGGAGACACTCACAACAAGAGACACCTCTTAGCATACCAAATAATGATCTACTCAGGTCCCTTCTGACCCTAGAAACTATGAAATTCCTGGGGTCTGTGAGGCTGGAGTCTTTGCTGTGGAAGATGGGAGGGAGGGAGAGGGGAATTTCCTGCTTCAGCAGGGAGGAGGGCAGGAGGAAGCTTAGCAGACGCTTGCAAATCTTTGCCAGAGCTCTGGCCAGGGAGCAGAGGGGAGAGACCAGCCCTGCTGTGGAGCAAAGAACCTCACCTAGCCCAAAGAGCATGTCAGGATGCTGGGGGTGTCTGCTTTATCTTAAACCACCAAGGAGTCCAGGACAGAGTTTGCATAAACCGGTTTGAGGCAAATCAGTTAAGTCTGTTACTGCATTCAGCCAAGTTTATCTCAAACTGGTTTCAGCCATTTTCAAACCGGTTTATGTACACTGAACTTATGTTCTGTTACAGGTTTAACCAGTTTCTGATCACTTAAACTGGTTTATGTATAATGTCTATCCCTAGCCTTGAAAAGATCTCAAATCAAACCAGGGTGCTCTGGCTGAAAATCACTGCACTATTGTGACTTACAGTGCCTATCTGTTATATGTGACCTATCTTGGTATTTATTTACAGCAGCAGAAGAAATTTAGGTTGGAGATTAGGAAGAACTTTTTTACTATACGGATTGGGAGTATAAGGATTTTTACTATCAAGCTTTGGGACATTTTATTTAGAGAAGTTGTAGAATCTCCTTCCCTGGAAATTTTCAAGAGCAGGTAAGCCTGACACTTGACTGAGATGGTCTAGTCAGGGATGATCCTGCTTTAAGCAGGGCTAGACTAGATTACCTTTTGAGTAGGGAACTACTCAAGTTGTGATTTCATGATTTTTGTAGAAACCAAACAAAAAAAGCAGTTTCTGCGATCACTGCAAAAGCTAGCATTCCCCATGATTTTCCACCGAATAGCCAGAAAAAATATACTAAAAAGTCTTACTTCCTTATGATCCTAATACACCCAGAAGACTGATAGTTGTTTTACTCCACAAATGTTGAAAAGACTCATTTCAAAGAGATTACAATCTAATTTCACAAATAATGACATAAAGAAGCATACAAACTGGATGGGATAGTTGTGGAAGGAAGAGGACAAAATAATTAATTTACACAGCCAATCAGTAGAAGGACATGTATGCAGTTAAACAGAAAGATTTTGTCTGCCTCCGTTTTTTATGAAACTATGGATAAAAATGAATCTCATACCTTGAGGAATATGTTTTTGGGGTAATCCAGAGTAAGCCTGAAAGTCAACAGGACTTGCATCCTGAAATACTTGGAGAGATGGAAACATTTCAAGGGGAGTGGGTTGATATATGCTTCAAAGATTTTTTTCAACTAAATTATTTTTTAAACAAGAGAAAATCTTAACATTTATATTTTTTCAAGAAAACTTCTGAACTACTCTTTTCAAGTTTTCTCCCCATCAACTTTCATTCACTTTCCCATTCCTTTCAGAGCCATGAGATAAAAGAAGGCAAAGAAGGAAAGGAAATAATAGCAGAGATTGCAAAGATCAGGTACAGGACTGAAAACAACTGATTTCAACCATTGTTCAATGGTGAACATGAGAGTAAAACTGAATCCCAGGTAGGCAGCCTGGACACATTAACATTCCTCTGTCAACCTGAGTCTTTAAAATCGTAACCTTTAATCTTACTTTAAAGTATTTTTTTGAATTTAATATATAACCTATGCAGACTGTAACATATGATAAGTACATCCATTCCCAGTGCAATCAGTCAGGGCTCTTAATATAATTATGGCATGATTAGTCAATAATTATTTTAAATAAGGGTACATGTAGGGGGTTATTTTTATCATAAAAGTCATTTTGCTGGGATATTAAGTGTTTCAGGCTTAATTTCTATTGAGTATGTTCTAGCAACAGAAATATAATGTATTAGAGGCTGTTTGAAAGGATGTATTTTTAATACTACCCCTACCATTAATTGTTCATGTACTGAAAGCTTTAAATATAACCAAGACTGATTCTACTGCTCCGGAACAGCCAGAGACCTTGCCAACGTGGTTGACATGGATATTAATTTTCTTTATAGCGGTTTTCCTGTAAAGAAATTTCCTGTAGTTTACAAATAACTATGTTTGATTCTTCAATGTTTAGGAACTCAAGTAATGTGTGTGCATATTTATATAACATATTATTTATATGTATTTTTTATATGGAATATATACTTGTACATGTCTATCTGTCTGTCTATAAATAAACGTATACCTGTATGAGATAAAATGTCTTATACTTTAGAATTTGTATATTTTGATTACCTTAATTTTTAACTGCAATGTAAAAATATTAACTTTTTGAAGCTTTTAGTGTTTACATTATTTAATGAAACAACTGTCTCACCAACCTTGTCTCCTTCTATAATCAAGTTATGAACCACTTAGATGCGGGAAGTGTGGTTGATGTCATATACTTAAATGTTAAAAACGTCTTTGATATGGTCTCCCACAATGCTCTTATAAAAAAAACTGGGGGATTGTGGTCTGGCAGAGTCTATGGTCAGGTGGGTTGGGAACTGGCTAAGGGACTGAACCCAGAGAATGTTAGTGGACGGTTCTGAATCATCTTGGTGGGAGGTGCCCAGTGGTATCCCACAGCGTTTGGTTCTTGCTTTCAACAATTGGCCCTCAGCTAAATTAATGATTTAGACAAGGATGTGGAAAGCACACTGGCCAAGTTTGTGGATAATATTAAATTATGGGGAAAAGTGATAACGCTAGAGGATAAGATGTGGATCCAAGTAGACCCGGACAAGCTGGAAAGGTGGGTAGAGTAGAACTGGATGTAGTTCAGTAAAGATAAATGCAGCATGCTTCATCTGGGATGAAGTAACCAGTGATGTGAATATAGATTAGGAGATGTCCTGGCAAGAACAATGGGTGAAAGGGACATCAGAGTAATGGTTCATCGCAGGATGAACATGAGCCACCAGAGTAATGCTGTAGTCAACAAAGCCAATAGCATACTGGAATGCATCATGAGCAGAGCTAAGGAAGTGATATTTCATCTCTACCATGAATGACATGTGCCCCCAGAGGCTGGGGGAGGGGCACAGCAAGCACCCAGAGGAACCAGTGGCAGTGTTGGTGGTGGGGGCATGGCAGCAGTGAGGGGGGAGCTCCTGCAGGCAGCCACAGCAGTGTTGGCAGTTGGGAGGAGCGGGGAGGTTGGTGAGCATGACTGGCAGTCAGCTACCACCCGCAGATGCCACTGGCAGTGGTGGTAGCACCCAGCAGCAATCAGTGACCACCTACAGATGCTACCAGTGGTGTTGGCAGTGGGAAGGTGGTGACGAGCGGCAACCACCTGCAGGCACCACCAGCAGTGTTGGTGGTGGCCAATTGCAGGGGGTGTATGTGCACCCATGTGCACCCCCTACGTATTGCCAATGCTCTCTGCTCAGCACTGATGAGACCCCAGCTGAAGTAGTGTGTCCAGGTCATAGTTTCATAGTTTCATAGTAGCTAGAGTCGGAAGGGACCTAGGTAGATCATCTAGTCCGACCCCCTGCCTTGGCAGGAAAGAGCACCGGGGTCAGATGACCCCGGCAAGGTGCTCATCTAACTTCCTTTTAAAAATCCCCAGGCTAGGAGCCTGCACCACTTCCCCTGGAAGCTGGTTCCAGGCCCTAGCCGCCCTGACTGTGAAGTAGCGCCTCCTAATATCTAATCTAAACTTACCCTCCACCAGCTTGTGACCGTTATTCCTGGTCACTCCTGGCAGCGCACGGGGGAACAGGGACTCCCCCAATACCTGCTGATCCCCCCTGACCAGTTTGTAGCAGGCCACAAGGTCCCCCCTTAACCTTCTCTTGTGGAGGCTAACTAGGTTTGGGTCTCTTAGCCTCTCCTCATAAGGCCTGCCCTGCTGACCCCTGATCATACGAGTGGCCCTCCTCTGGACTCTTTCCATATCGTCCACGTCCCTCTTGAAGTGTGGCGCCCAGAACTGGACGCAGTACTCCAGCTGCGGCCTGACCAGTGCCGCATAGAGGGGGAGGATCACCTCCCTGGACCTGCTCGAGATGCATCTGTGGATGCATGACAGGGTACGGTTGGCCTTCTTGACTGCCTGCCCGCTCTGCCGGCCCATGTTCATCGTGGAGTCAATGACGACTCCAAGATCCTTTTCCGTCTCCGTGCTGGCAAGAGGGGAGTTCCCCAACCTGTAAGCGTGGTGCCGGTTCTTCCTCCCCATGTGCAACACCTTGCACTTATCAGTGTCTGGGTGCTGCACTTCAAAAAAGATGTGAATTTTGAAAGGGTCCACAGAAGGACCACAAGAATGATGAAAGGCCTAGAGAACAAACCTTATGAGGAAAGACTATTGGATTTGGGACTGTTTAGTCTTGGGAAGGGAAGACTGAGGGGGGACTTGGTGGCCATCTACAAGTATGTCAGGGGTTAATATCAGGAACTGGGATAAATAGTGTTCATTAGGAAACCCCAGAGGAAGACAAGGAGCAATATCCATAAATTGTCACATTTCAGGTTGGATGTAAGGAGAAACTTCTTTACAGTAAGGGTGACCAGAATCTGGAATAGACTTCCCAAGGAGGTGATGCAGTTCCCAACCTTGAAAGTCTTCAAGGGGAAACTGGACAGACACCTTGCTGGGATCATTTGATCTCAGCAGTATTCCTGCTCAGAGCAGGGGGGTTAGACTTGATGATCTTTCAAGATCCCTTCCAGCCCTTAATTTCTATGATTCTGTGAACTGCAAGAGCACCTAAACTTTCACCCTTTTTTGTATTGCTCTGTTCACATGTCATTACATACACTGATCTTCAACATTAGACTCCTAAAACTTATAATGCCTTCTTTTTCAAGTGTTTGCCATGAGCTGTGTAGCTGATTCTACTTCCTTCTTTAGCATTTTCTGAAAATCCTACTGTTGAACTAGCTCTGTATATGAATAGTAGAGTCAAGGTAAAACAGTAAAACATTATTATTACAAATCTTTCATCACTATCAATGTGCACATACACACATCTGTGTGTATGTTCATAACTGCCTGTGGAGATAGTTATTCTTTCTTTTCCTCACCCTTCACACCAGCTTTTGCCTGAGAGCATTTCACCTCCTTCGTGCATCCAAACACCTACTTCATTCCCATCATAATCCCTTTTTACCCAGTTCCCATATGATTATTTTCAAACATGCAGGGTTTTTTTTGCAGGATGCAAGACCAAAAATCTCTCTGGCTTTTACTTATGCTCCACATATTATCCACGCTTCCTTTTTTTTCTCACCTCCATATTTCTTTCATGTCTTTGTCTTAAATTTCTCTCAACTACTTCTCACTTTACTCTTCTACTTGTTGACTTCCATTTCTTGCAACACCATTTTTAGTGATCATTCTCAATTAGCATAGTCTTAAGGCTTTTGTATTCTTTTCCATGTCAATATGCTGTTTTCAGTTACACATATTTTCCTACTGGCAGCCTTCTTTCATAACTTAGTATATCCTACTTCTTTAACTAGCTTTCATTGTCCTTCCACATGAATACCATCACTAAATCCTGTGGGTTTTCCTTAACATCTCCAGCACTACTATTCATAGGTACTACTAAATCTCTAACCTAAGCCAGAAGAACACTTTACTTCTGCTACCACAAGAACCTTCTCTCTGCCTACAGCCTCTAGTGAAATCACCCATAAGGATATCTGTTAATCAATTTGCCTGTCTTCATCAATCTTCTCTTTACAGGCTCGTATATCAGCTGCCATCTTGGCCCAAAGGCATAGCTCTCAAGGGCTATCAGTGTGAACTGCCATAGGTTAGTTTATTTAGCTGAAGCTGTACCAGACATGCATCCTCATTGGATGCAGCACTAATCCACAGATGCATCTGTAAACAATGGCCCTGGTTTATTATTTAGTCACAGAAGTAACTTTAAGCAATGCTTATTGCTTGAATGCTTTTGAATCAGGGCTGCAGACAGCAAACACCTCCAGAAACAGATCTTATGTTTTTATAAATTTAGATTCTAGAAGAGCAAAAGAATGCAGTGTAGCTATGCAGTGTAAGCATGCTAAGAATATTAAGATATGAATGCAAGTCTTGTCCTGGGTTTCTTTTTAATTCTACTAGTTTTGTGTATTCAAATATATTCATCTTCCTCAGGCTCAAAAGCTTTAGTGTTAATACTTCTTCCTAGATTGATCTGCGTGGTTAACTTAATGGACACTTATGACTAGTTATGAAGAACAAATATTACAGGAAAATTGCAGAAAATGTATGTGTGAAAGCTTGCCAGTGGGTAAAATAACCTTCTAAAGCCAAGCTTAAGGTATATAGGAACATAACATGAGGTCTTTTGGGTCATGAGATTATTATACAGTACTATACAGAATCTACTATGTACTTTATAAGTAAATACCTGGTTATTCTTTCCCTTGAAAAATAAAATACTATACCAAAAAAACAAATATCTTCTTTATTACCTTTTGAATTTAAATGAAAGCTTTATCAAAGCATGGATGTAATATATTTGGAAATTTCTATTCATAAACCTCAGGATATTATTCTGTCCTGTGAGTAGATATTTTGCTGACAACATATACTTATTTATTTGTGCTTCCTTCATCGAGGTAAAAAAAAAAATCTAGTTTTATATTAAATACACTTATTTGAATATAGACCATATTACAACCACAAAACCCAACCACATAGTCTGCAGGAGGAACATTGTCTCATGATGAAAACAAACACACAGGAACATTCCTAACTGTCAGCCTCTGGAGCTGGTTTGTTAATTTAACACTTGAAGAAATATATTGGAAACCCTAGGCAATTTGTTGCACTGAAAGCAAAGGGAAGCACAGTCTACTATTAGAGCTTCATATCAGGAAGAAATGAGGGAGAGACTAACTGCTGTATTTATATGCTTTTAAAAACATTTTACCAATATGTTGATTTAATTTTAAATCCAGCCTATATTGAGAAAAAGTAATTCTCTACATTTTTGTGATACTACATGAAATAGGAGGGCTGCAAGTGGATCATTGAATGTAACAGTTTTCTCTATTAACATTTCAAACAACCAAATGTACTATTATAAAACAGTGAAAAATAAAATGACCACTATTATTGTTGTTCTATGGTAGCAATTCTTACTGCTGCTAGTGGTTTTTTGTCTCGCTCTTCCTACCCAGAGTTGGTTACCTCATCCACAAAACTAAAATGGTGTGTGTGTGTATGTGTGTGCGTGCGTGTGTGTGCATGTGCATGTTTTCAAGAGTTGTCTCCAAAATGTTGCAAATTTACAACAGTGCACATGTTCAGGATGTGCCTTTATATTATACTCAGCATCAAATCTCTGCATAGGTGACTTGACCCTATAGAAATTTATCATGAAAATGTATTAGCACTCATCTTCAGAATATTTCATTGCTTTCCAAGAAGCAGCACTGTGATCTCCTTTTGTTTCTGTAACAGGAAGCCTGGGGCTTCTATTATTATAAGAGGAAAAAGGCAGTAGTAGATAGCACTTGAAGAAACAAAGGCTAACTGCAAGCAGATAGAGGGTAAAAGCTGAGACTGCCTATGGCTTTGCTAGTGACAAATAGCAACACAGCAATACAATAGAATGGTGTACTGCTAAAGTCACCTGACCCAAAGTTAGGCATATAAACCACCATTTGAGCCAAGGTGGTCAGTCTAGTTCTGCAAGCTGTAGTAGAAAATGTAGCAGAAAATGGAAAACAGGAAGAGGGCTGTAGCTGCAGCAAGCCAGCTATGGCTGAGATAATTCCTGGGACCCCTATGCTGAGGGGCAAGTAAGGAAATGAAGGGCTGGCAAGGAATGGGGGCCCAGGATGAGTGAGGGAGTTGTTATGCAGCCAGTGTGCTGAGAGTTTAGTTATGGCCCGAGTGCTTATACTTTTCATTTGAATTTTAACTGGTGGCTTGGGTGGTACTAAAATAAGTAATTTGGGGGTCCCATTAGTGCCTGAGAGGCACATGGCTGCCTTGAGCCTGGCCAGGTGTTAGGCTCAAGGCCCAGATAGGGGCCAGGGAACCCAGGGTTGCCTGAGAAGGGCAAAAATAGGGCTAGAGAGCCCACAGTCCAGAGACTGGCAGAGCTGGGGATCGGGGGGGCAAAGCCTGGGATGGGAAGAAATAAGAGCCCAACAGGGCAAAACAAGAGTTGGAGTCCAACAATCCAGGCCTAATGTAGTGGGTCTAGGCCAAAGGAGCCAGCCACAGCAGTGGGGTGGATACTGGGAAGGCTGAGGCTCCAACAAGGGAGTGAAGGGCTAAAGTGACCTGGTAGTTTGGGGCAAAAAGTGCCAGCTGAAGTAATGATTGGAAACAGCTGCATGGGCCATGGCTGCAGAGGAAGTTCGGAGTCTGTGATTAGCCCATAGAATAACACATGCTCTTTGGAGGCACATGCAGGCCAGGAGGGCCCATATAGTGGGGTCCAAGAGAGATCTGTGAGTAGAGGATATGTTTCAGCTCACTCTGAAGACCTGTGGGCAGCTTCCATTTCCAAGTTTTATTAACAAGGTCAAGGCATGGCAGGTAAGAGCAAAGGCAGAACACCTTAGAATTTGAATAGAAGAAGCATTAAGCAATGAAGCATATAATGTTTCATATATTGGTTCTAGGCACAAAGCTCATGCTGACATCAGTTTGAATGTTGGAATAGAAATGTGTTCAAAAGCATAGAACTGATCACTGATATTTTGAAGTGTAATCTGATATGTCAAGCTGTTGTTTGCTATTATCTGGATTGCAGTACTGATCAAAGACCTCACAGTTAGGATCATTGCTATGTTGTGCTGGGTGCTGTACAAACATGAACTTGAAGAAAAGCCTTGCATCAAGAAGCTTATAGTACAAGACCTTGACCATGCAAATGGCTTACATGGGGGACAAATTTATGCATGCAATATTCCCCTTTAAACTCAGTGTGATTACTGTTGAATATAATATTGCCTGCATACACAAGCATGTGATTTTTGGCTTTAACAAAGACAAGACAGATCAAATAGGTATAGAACATAACAAACCTCATTCCTGTGCTGAAGACCATATAGAGCCTCCCCTTCTCCATGCGTACCCCTATGTGGAGTTCAGTTGAAGTTAGTTAATATGGCTTTGCAGACTCTGAAATTCATGTAAGTCAGTGGTTTTCAACCTGTGGTCTGTGGACCCCACTATGTCTAGGGGTACTATGTCTAAGGGGTCCATGAAAGATGACTATGATCAATCAAAAGTATGTGAATACCCATATTTACAAATCAAAGTGGTCTACACCTCCATTAAAAAAAATTTAGGGGTCTGCAGATGAAAAGTGGTTGAAAGCCACTAATCTAGGTAGCTTAATGCAGAATTGCAATTGAATATAGAGACTGTTGGAGAGAAGCGATGTTTGTTACAGTACTTAAAGGATTAATTTAGCCAACAATTAAGTGAATGTGTATTATACATTGTAGACAATTAAAGAGTCAGTATGTCCATCTTAAAGTTCACAGTCCAATTCTTGGGAACATCTTAAGATGTCATACTATTTTTCTGTATCTGGTGACATTTATATGTATTCTGAGTTTTTGCAGATGAAAAGAAAATATCTCAAAATGGAGTATAAAACCTTGAAATAAACAATAATAATTTGTACAATCTTCTATAAACAACAATGATTACTCAAAATTAAATCACTTTTTTTTTGTGTTTCTTTATGTTACTTCTACAGAAGCTGTCTCATGGATTAGTGAAGATAGAGGTGAACAAGCCTTTAAAAAAATCAAAGCTGTACAAAAAACTAGATAATATAAAGTTGTTTTACTGAAGTTAATAAACCTTACATTCTGAGACAAATATCCTCAAGCCATTTGTTTAAACAAGCATTGAGTTTAGTGGTACTATGCCATAACATGATACTTCAAATTAAACTTTTGCATCTCAAGTGACCTTTATAGCAGTTTTACAGTTCATAAATTCTTTACAATAGTGCTCAGCGGAGTAGTTTTAATAAATCTTGATTGTGCTGTAAATGTTATAGCACATACTTGAAATGGCGTTTCCAGTCCTAAAAAACATAAGTGTGGGAACTATTCTTCTATCCCATATGGAGAATTTTTGTCTTATTCTTCATGAAATATTGGCGGTAATTCCAGTAATGAAGACAAAACTACCATAGATTGCTCATTGCTAACACAGAGGAAAATTAGGAAATACTGTGGGCATAGCATTTACATCTTTATCAAGGTGAAATAAGAGGAGAGTAACAAAGCCTGATGTACTGTGGATAATCTCAACTAATGTGTAGAAGTCTCAAAGTAGGCTGTGGCTAAGCACAGAGAGTCAAAAAACCCAAGGTAGAATCAATCCAGTCTTTACAGGTTCCTCTAAGCTGCATAGCATAGTTTTAACTAATAACAAACTGAACTTGTGCTCAGTTTTAACTTGGGACAGGCAGGTCAAGGCCTGCATTGGCCCAGGCCAGAAGACTGGGGGCATTCAAGCATACCTTTCAACCTGTTCACCATAGTTACACCCAGACCAATCAATTTGGAGCCATCCATGATTGGCTGTCCAACACATGCCCCCAGCACCCTGCTGCCCCTCTTCAGGGGGAGGGGGAGAAGCCACCACCAGGGTGCCAGATGTATCCCCCCCAGCCAGGTGGGAGGGGATGCCCATGCCTCACAGGGGTGTCCCCCAGCCCAGGAGTGCTATCCCATGTGGACCCCTACACCAAGTGGCCCTTCTCCCATTTGGCCAGGCAGCAGCTCAGGTCTCATGCTGTCACAGGTGGGAGGGAGAGAACATTCCCCCAGGCCAGGTGCCTATCCATTCAGTTGCATGTAGAGGTGTGGGGGGGTCCCCACACCTTGGGGGACTTCCCCTGGTCTGTCTCAGGGTCCCCCAGTGTGGGTTTGCTCTGCCTTGGGGAGTCAAGGGGAATAATTCCTCCTTCCCCTGGGCAGCTGGGTGGATACGCAGCTTATCTGCTGCCACTAGTGGAAACAGTGGGAGAATATTCTTTTGTGTTTGTTGCCCTGCGGGGTCAGGCCAACTCTCAGGATTTCAGTTTTGCGCTGTTAGACAGGAGGGTGTGACACAATTGCACATATACAAATACACAAATCAATTAGGTGCATACACACACATACACACTAACAGCTCAGGCTCATACACATCCAAACCAGCCTAGGCACATGCATACCTATCACCAGTTCAAGCACACACACACTACTCGCTAAAAACTTAGACAAAAATCATTTGTCAGTACCCGCACACTCAGTACATATACAAGGATCACTAATTCATATATCATGCACACAATGATATATATATACATATATATACACACACACACACACCCCTACTCACCAGTTCACACACAAAAAACCCACCTACACATAGATAAGTTCCTAACTTGGATGGTACATATGTATGTGTGTGCTTGGGGTACCTGGGATACTTGGGGGATGGTTAAGGGGAGAGAGAGAGAGTTAAAGTATAGGGAGTGAAAGTTGCCAGAACCAGGATTAGAACTGGTGGACTAGAGAGTAGCTGACTGAGGAACTGAGGCTTGGGTTTTCTTAAGATCAAGTGGCCCCAGGGTTACTCGAGGTCACTGGTGCATGGGAGGGGGGGGGAAAAAGAAAAGAGAAGCCTGGTTGCAAGGTGGAGACAGCCAGGAAAGAGAGAGACAGAAACCTCGGAGCTTGGGGCTAGAAACTGACAGATGAGATATTGTGGGTGGGGAGGGGGGCAGATAAGTGGTGGTAAGGAGGAGACAGCTAGGAAAGAAACTGAGGCAGAAACCTGGTTGCTCAGGGGAAAAGGCAGTGGGGATAAGACAGTTTGGAGGCAGAGAGTGTGGACAAGTGTTGGAGGTGGCAGTGTGCCAGAAGCAGGAGAGGGACAAATGAGACAGAAGTTAGAGGGGCAAGGAGGAGAGATTGGAGCAGGGCTGAACCATAGTAAAGCAAAACCTAACTCAAGGGTCCAAATAACAGTTTTATTAAACAGACAACACGCTACACAGCTCCATGAAGTTATTGGTGCACATGTGCACACACATACGCACACACACACACACACACACACACACACACACACACAAGCACTCACAATGGCAGCAGGAGAAAGAGACTCAGTACAAGGGCTGGAGTCCAGGTAGGGAAAAGAAACAGTCCAAGTCTTTGGTTGAAGAGACAGTGGGGGGTAATAGATACCTATCCAGGCTGGAAAGGGGTCTTTGTCCAGTAGGTGTTGTCCAGAGGGGGGTTGTTGGCAGGGCCTCTGGGTGGATAGGTGGTGTGGCATGGTGTTGGTCCAGATGGAGAGGGCATCCCAAGGAATAAGTCTTCACTACCCCTTTTATGGAGCAGACTACCTCTGATCTCCTATGGGGAAGGCCTGTTCCAGAAAGCTCCAGGTATTCTTACTGAGCATGTGCAGCCTTGACACAATGGTGGGTTGCCTCATCTTTTGTTTCTTGAATGTTGAGGATGGTTCCAAGGGCTGGGTCGTTGATCCAGGTATTGGCGTTGATTGTTCGGTCATTCAGAGGGAGATATTTTTAGACCTACTGCCATTGTCTCTCAAGCACCCTCATTCATCCCCATTCATTCAGGAACCAAGTTACATAGGAGGGGTAGGTGTGAGTCATGGGTTACACAACAGGCCTGGGGATAGGATGGAGACTTGACAAACAAAATGGAAACTTGATATTACTTATGCTGACTTACATATGTAGGCCTAAATCATACAGCACCAGTAAAACAGTAATATAGAACAGTAAAAATCAATATAAACATAATAATTATACAATATAAAGAAGGAGAAAAAACAAAACAAATACAACTTGCTACCAAACCAAAATGATGAAGCTTATCCTATGTCTTAGCTCACTTATATTTATCTATAGGGAATAGAGAGGGAAAGAAAAAGTCAGAAATGGTTGGGGAAAGGGAGGGAATGCATTTTAAAAGAACAAAAAAGAAGAACTGGGGGTTTTGCTACAGGTTGAGCTCTCTGCACAGCTGGGTGGGGGAGAAGGAGGGCAGAGGGAATTCCTTTTGGTTTCCTGAGGTCGGCCAGGGGAAGCCCCCCAAAGTGTGAGGTCCTGCACATGCCTGCATCTACAGATAGGCATCTAGCCCAGGGCAACATTCCCCCCTTTCCCAGTTGAGCTGAGCAGCCACCTGGCCATGCCAGGTGAAGGGGAGGAGGGATTCCCTTTGTGTCCCTGGGACAGGGTAGTCTTAGGCTGGGGAACCTCTGGTTTGCTGGGAAAAGCCCCCTGTGATGTGGGTTCCCCCCATACACCCATGCCTGGGTGTGTGGGCAGGCACCTGGCCCAGGGAAATATTCCTCCACGCCCACCTGTGGCAGCATCAGAGCTGAGCAGCCATCTTGACAGGCAGGAGAGGTGGAGAGGTGGTGATAACTCACATGAACATGAGTCATCAATGTGATGAAACGATCAGTAACTCTAACAGCTCTTTATCATGCATTAGCAGGTACATAACAAATAGGTCCAGGGAGGTGATACTTCCCCTATATGCTATATGCGGCCTTGGTCAGGGTGTAGTTGGAGTACTGTGTCCAGTTTTGGGCACCACACTTCAAGAGGGATGTGAACAACCTCTAGAGGGTTCAGAGGAGGGCCACTCATATGGTTAGGGACCTGCAGGCAAAGCCCTATGAGGAGAGATTGAGGGCCCTGGATCTCTTCTGCCTCCAAAAGAGAAGGCTGAGAGGTGATCTTTTGGCTGCCTACAAATTCATCGGGGGAGGGGGGCAGCAAGGAATAGGAGATGCTCTGTTTACCAGTGCACCCCTTGGAGTAGCTAGGAACAACGGCCACAACAGACAGACAGCAGATTTAGGTTAGACATCAGAAAGAACTTCTTTACAATAAGAGTTGCCAGAATCTGGAATGGGCTTCCAAGGGAGATGGTGCTCTCCCCTAGCTTGGGGGTCTTTAAGAGGAGGCTAGACTTGCACCTGGCTGGGGCTGTCTGACTCCAGTGCTTTCCCGCCCAGGGCAAGGGGCCAGATTCGATGGTGATGATGTGCTGAGGTCCCTTCCAAGCCAAACAACTATGAATCTATGAGGGAGATTCCCCTTGGGTCCCTGAGACAGGGCAGATGCAGGCTTGGTGGCTGGGAAGGGGTGGAGCTTTGTTCCCCTGCATCTCCCAACTGTCCTGTAGGGCTGAGGGGTGCAAGCAGGACACAGGCTCAGCTGTGTGACAGCTTGGGGGTGAGGCCAACTAGCTGCTGGGGTAGAAACAGTGGAAATTGAGCCATGTTCCAGCAGACTACCCTGTGAGGTGTTGCTCACAGGGGAGATGTACACAAAACAGTCCAGAGTTAAGAGGCACAGAGACTGTACATTTCTATATCTAAATCATCTGGAATACCCTTTAAATAACTATGTTTACAAGAGCTTGTATGATTTTGTATGGTAAAGATCTTAATGATACTGGCCACGTCTACATCTGCTAGGCTTACTGTGCAGTAAAAACAACGCACACTAAGACTATGGGGGGGAGTATGTGCTCCCTCTTGAGAGAAGATTTCATCTCACCCTGCTTTGCCTTCCAGCAGCAGCTAGAGGCAGATCCAGACTCCCCCTGGGTCCTGCTCTAGGTAGGTAGGGAGCACGGGGCCAGCAGACAACTGTCTCCTGGCCTTGTACACATTGGGAGGGGTCCTGATGTGCATGCTGAGAGCTCTCCTGCCCCATGCATTTGTGGCCAAGTCCTGTGAACAGTGGAGCTTCTCCACGCAGCCTGGGTCTGGCCATGACCTGTCCTGTTCTGGGGCTGGGCAGAGAGCTGTCCTGGTTCAGGGAGCTCCTGGCCCTGGATCTGTGATCAGAGAAGGGGATGGTAAATTGCTCCCTGTCTCTGGGAGCTGACTACTGCCAGGGTGGGCTCCCACCTTGAAGCCCAGGTTGGGACAATGTCCCCTTGCCCTGGCAGCAAGCGTCTATGGGAGCTGCTTGCTGCCAGGGCAGGAGGGTCATTTAGCCCATCCTGGCAGCAGGCAGCTCCCAGGGACAGGGAGCAATCTCCCAGCCCTTGCTGCAATTGCAGAACCAGTGCCAGGAGCTGCATGCCACTGGGGCAGGAGGACATTGTCCCAGCTGGACTCTGAGCTTGAAGCCTGCCCCAGCAGCAGGCAGCTTCCAGAGAAAAATATTGTTCTCTCACTCCCTGCTGAATGGGAGAAAATTTGCTCCCAGTCCACCATCTACACGTGGGAGAATGCACAGTCAGTATTGCACAGTTAATTTTCAACCTGCATTTAAAGGTAACAAATTAACACCACAGTTGACTAATTGACTGGGCAGTGTCTGCACGTGTAGACAATGACACTTTATTATGCAGTCCATTAGTCAACTGGGCAGTAAAGCATTTTGTGTAGACACACCCACTATTTATAAAAGAACTTTCAAGTAGTTGGGAATCATATTGTGATATTAAATCAATTGTGTAGCAAAAATCTAAAATATTAATAATACCAAGATTTGAAAAAAATATTTAAGAAGCATTGCAAATACTCTCAAAGGAAAATATACTAGATGGGAAAGTGAGAGGGAGGCACTGTGATTAGCAGTAGCATTGTTTGTAGAAGCAAATGAGCATAAATGCTAGAAGAAAATTGAATAATGAATGGTAGCTTTATAGGATGAAGATAATGAAGATTGCTGCTGCTTTTTTAGGAAGTTAGAGAAGATGAGGTTAAGAATCTCCGTAATTGCCAGAACCTATGATATGTTGAAGCAAATAGACATAGGTTGGGACTGGAAGTTAATTTAGTATATTGTTTTGATAATTCTATCTATAATTACAAATTGGAATTTTTTTCCCTTCTGCTTTGTTTAACACTTCATAGTTACTCTGCTAAAAGCTTAACTTTCTTGAAAATATTTTAAAGACAAGAGAACATGAATGAGAGAACATGAATGAACCGTGCCTACAGACATGCTCATTCATGTTCTAATTAGAATGCCTCACAGCAGGCTCAGTTAATCAAGTCTGCTCTGCTTTCTAATTAGAATGCTTTAGTGTTGCCTCATCGTCATTTCATTAATGCTCCTCCCCCCCCATATTTCAAAATGACCACTGGGGCATTTTAACTAAATCTAATAGCATTAACTTTATTTAAAGTGCTCCCGTGGCCATTTTGAAATATTGTAGGGTTGAAGGGAGCTTAATACACATGACAGTGAACCATTTGAACTAGAGCCACTGTCCAGGAACCAACCTAATTAAAACTTGCCCCCCTCCACACATACACACCTCTGAGCATGGCTATAGGTAGCCATGATATTTACAGAAGGTAATAGATTCAAGCTATCTTGAACTTGTGTATTTTCTTGAAAGTTTCTGAAGGTTTGAGTGATTCTTAGTAAGACAATTGAGAGCTTTTTTGCCACTTCAAGTAATTAAACATTCCCACTAGCCTGAAATAAGTGTGTTTTCCCCATCTGCACCCCACATTCCCTATCTGAGGTTTTCTCTATAACATTCTTGATTTTTCAGTAGTTTCTAACTCCCCCTCTCTATTTTTAGGCTTACCTACACAGCCAAAGCACTCTAATATAAAAAATATACAAATAATTTTATATTAGCAATAAATCTATCATAATAATAATAATATACATTTATTTCTAAAAAGTAATTAGCAAATGCCATGTTTTCATATTTGCATAGAGCATAAGACCAGAAGACACCATTAGATCATCTAGTCTGATCTCCTATATATCATAGAACTTTAAATTGCACTGTAACAGGGAGCCAGAGGCTTTTGCTACTTAAGGGGGGTGTTGATGTAGGCTAAGCTTGCTTGGTAGTACCAGAAACTGAACAAGGACCAGCTGCAGGGAAAACAAGCAGGTGGCATTAGCCAGGATGAAAGCTGCTTTGGGGAAGTGACTATCCATAATTGGGGGTGGGCAAAATATGACTTGCAAGCTGGATCCAGCCTGACAGGCTATTCTGTTTGGCCTGCAGGAACCCTCCATAAGCCCTCTGTAAGCCCTGGGCCTGGGCTTCCCCTCTACAAGCTGGAACCTCCATGCAGGAAATGCAGATCTGTTTGTTAGGCAATCAACACCCACCCCAGCCTGACCTGACTCCATGCCCCGCCCCGCCTCAGCCACAAGCTAGAGGGTGCTAGAGATAAGAAGTCTCTGCCTGGCAGAAGTATTTGCCTGGCCACCCTGCAGCTGTTTCCTATCCTTCCCTGCCTGTGAGAATTTAAATTTAGGTAAGGGCCCCACTGGGCCAGGGCCAGGGCCTCTCATTGCAGGAAAGGAGACTGAGACTGTGGGGAGCCACGAGCTATGGGGATGCATGGGGCTGGCCCCACACACTGCCACCATGGAGGCTGAGGACTCAAGTGGGAGTGCAAGAGCTGCATGCTATGAGGCTGCATGGGGCTGGCCCTGCATGATGCCGTGTATGGCTGGGGACTTGGGTGGGAGCATGGGAGCTGTGGCTATGGGGGAGGTGGGGCTAGTCACTCACCATGCTGTCAGGTGCAGCTGGGGAATTGGACGGGGGTGCTATGGGGCCAGGCTGGGGTGTTCCTGCATGCTGCTGCCACTTGTGGACAGGGACTCAGGCAGGAGTGTGGGAGATGCATGTTATGGGGCTAGGTGGGACTGGGCTTACAACCTGCCACCATGTGTAGCTGGGGGCTCTGACACAAGTAGTATTGGGCCAAGTAGGGCTGGCCCCACATACTGCCACCATGTGCAGCCAGGGACTTGGGTGGGACCACAGTGTTACAGGGCCAGGTGGTGCTGGCCCTGCACACTGACGCCACCTGCAGCTGGGGACTGGGGTGGGAGCATGGGGAGCTGTGCACTACAGGGCCAGGTGCGGCTGGACCCGCTCACTGCCACAGCATGCAGATTCAGCGACTTGCATATTCCAGGGACTCTGAGGAATCCCACCCCCACACACACACACATAAATCCACCCACACCCTCCCACATACCACCATACCCCCAAACACACCTAAAGCCCTCCCCACTCCCACAGCCCCTTATCCCCCATACCTGTACACATCCTACCACATACCACCACCCTAACCACAAACCCTATATGCTTCCACACCCACTCCTCACCCTACCCCACACACCCACCCACCATACCCATACTCCACACACCCACTCACCACACCTCACCACACACACACAGTCCTCAACCACATACTGCCCACATACAGCCTATTAGCTCCCTAAGTTAGCTTGACTGAAGTGTATGTTCCCAGAAAGAATCTAGTCTTGATTTGAACACACTAGAAGAGGAGACTCCACTGTATTACTTGTTTATTTGGTGATGTATAACTCAAATATTGCCTTGCACAGTAAAAACAACCCCACCCTCCAAAAAACCCCCCAAAAACAAGCCCCAAACCAAACACCCTGTGCTCCATACCCCCTGGTATTTACTTCGTGTCCATTGGTAATGCCAGGGCACCATCAGGTTTATCATAGACTTCATATAAAACATAAAATTATCTGTTTATTATGGTAAAACTGAGAGTTAAACTTTTCAGGTAGGGTTACATTTTGGTTTATTACTCATCTGAGCATATTATTCTGAACTGTGGAGATGTAAGTGAGGAGTGAGCTATGCTAGGTAGGGGTGAAAATTAAAAAAATGGAAAGTGAGATTGGTCCTCCACCCCATCCCACACAGATCCAACAAGAAGAATCAAAGTAATACATTCCAAGGAAGTGATACATGGGCATAGAAGAAAGAATGAGTGATGGAAATACTTCAAGGGAATTCAAGATCAACAGTGAATTTCTAGATATGGAAGTAAAACTAAGGGCAAAATTTTAAACTCAAGGAATAAAGGTCCTGATTTAACAAATATTGAGCACATGCTTAATTTTACACAAGTCAAAAAGCCATAGGTCATGTTCTAGTTCCCACTGTTATGGCACACCACTTTTGTATGGCAAATGGCACACAAAGGAACAGACCCCCTCTACACGTGCATGTAGTGCTATGATTTAAATCTAATGTGTGATCCATATGATCATGCCTCCTGCCATGCCTCACAATTATTAAATTATTTATTAGATCCAATTGTGCCTTATTGCCAGTGTACGGGGATCCAAATCCTAGGCCCTCCCTGAACTGGTAACAACCAGGCTTCCATGGCTGGGAGCCCCCTTTGCTGAGGGAGCTCCCAGCTGCAGGAGATGTGTGCAGCTGGGGCTGAGACTCCCACACCTGATGGGGCTCATGGTGCAGGGTACATTTGTGGCACAGCTGGGGCCAAGAGTCCCATCAGGTGTGGGGACTCTCAGTTCAGGCTGCTACATGTGCAAATTAAGCTTGATAGTAAATTAAACTTTAGAGGCACCTATACACATGATAGACCCCTGTACATGTGCTAATTAGCACACTGGAGCAGATGCTGCTGGATCATGTTAATTAGCAGGCTGTATTCAGCATCCCTGCATTTCAAAATAGTGGCAGGGCTGAACAAGCTTTAGTTAAAGTGCCCCTATTGCCATTTTGAAGTATGGGACACTGAACGTACACGATACTGCAGGTGTTTTAATTAGAGGGGCCCCCCTTCTACCCAGGAGCATGTGTATAGATGCCCCAGAGGTCTAAATTTATAGCTGGTTGGAGCTGTTTATTATGTGATAGCTACTTTGCATATGTAGCTGGCATTAAAGTAACTGCCCAATTAAACAGTTAATTTTGCGATACCTGTAACATGTAGATGGGGCCTCACCCTCACATCCAGCTGCCTTTGACTTCCCAGTGGAGATTTAGAGTTTCATTGACTGAGCACAGCCTCTATCATGAACCTAGAACAGGGCTTGAATATCTGTTCAATAGATGCCTTAGCCACTCTGCCACCGCTAGCCTTCGTTTTCAATACAGCTCTGTTAAAATCATTGGAAATATTCATGCATGCAAAATTAAGCATATATGTGCCTCACATGACTACTGTTTAAGTACTGGAAAAGCTCATAGGACTTGTCTCCTTTAGACAGAATATTGCTATTCACAGATAATTAGAGTGAACCTTTTTTGGTGGAAATCTCAGTTCTCTTCAGTTCTTGATATTTTCCACACCCTTTATCTTTAGTAACAAACATTCCTCCCAATTTTCTAGAAAACAAAAACTAATTGCCAAGTTTGCCCAATTGATGTCATATCTGCACAAAAGTCTAACAGACAGACCTTATGTTGGAGTTACTCAAAAAATACCAAACTGTGGAGATAGACAAAGGCAGATTCAAAATCGCAAAATACTTCTGCCAATTTCTAAAAGAAAGCAGAAAATGATAACAATTCATAAGCCTGCCTATTCTTCAGTTCAAATATTCTCCCAAAACAGCTATATATGATTTCCTAGTATTGTACTGAGAAAGGCAAAGTGTTAGTCTGCATTATAACCTGTTCAGAGGAAAAGCAGGTAACTGTGAAAGAGCTGTTAGCAACAAAGCCACTGTAAGAAATATAGCCATTTTCAGTACAGAGGAAGACTTCACATCTGCTAACATGCCACTCAGTTATCTAGATCATTCTTTTTTTTCCTCCCTGCTTAGCAACAAACTAATATGACAAGGAAAACAGAGGTCTAAGTCTTGCAAATTGTATCTTACAGGCTGAGTGCTGCACCTGCCTGAAGGCCTAGACATTTCAAGAGCTATCCATTACAAGACTAAAGCTAGGTACAGACATTACACACATTACACTTTAAGTGTGCAGAAAGTGCTATAAAGACATAACTGAACAGACTTTCACAGCTTTTAAAACACTAAAAAATGGTGAATCATGCTCTAAGTTAACCCTCAATGGATGTGTTGGGGGGGGGGGGTTCCCCGCCACTTCTAGCAGGGTCCTGGGATCTGCATGTGGTGGCAGAGAGCAGGAAGGGCAGCTGGCTACATTGTGTGGGGCTTCCCCTCAGTGGTGTGTGAGTCCCAGGAGCTGCACATGAGCCCAGCACAATAATGCTGACCTCGTGAAGGAACACCTTGAGAAGCTGGATACCTTCAAGTCAGCTGGCCCTGACAATCTGCACCCCAGGGTACTCAAGGAG
>NW_017728948.1:60811265-60864401 GCF_001723895.1 Crocodylus porosus
CAAACTCCTGCAAGACCGTTTCAGGCTGGACATAAGGAAGAATTTCTTTACTGTCCGAGCCCCCAAGGTCTGGAACAGTCTGCCAGCAGAGGTGGTTCAAGCACCTACGTTGAACACCTTCAAGAGTAAATTGGATGCTTATCTTGCTGGGATCCTATGAGCCCAGCTGACTTCCTGCCCTTTGGGCAGGGGTCTGGACTCGATGATCTCCTGAGGTCCCTTCCAGCCCTAATGTCTATGAAATGTCTATGAAATAAAGGCAGCCTGCCCTGGCTCTGCCACTTGCCACCACGTGCAGCTCCCAGAATTATCTGGAACTACATGCCACTAGGGAGCTGCACTTGCACAGGCCCTGAGCAACCAGAGGGCTTATCACCTGCTGCTGCGGCCATTGGCAGTGGAGGCTGTGCACCATGGGGCAGGCATGTGAGGGGTTTCCACTTTCCCCACTATCCCTCACACCCCATGCACTCACCTGCACACCCTGCCCACCTGAGCTCCACACTACTGCCATCTCACTGGGTGTGAGCCCCAGTTTCCATGCTCCCGCCTGTCCCAGCCCCACACTATTTGTTCCCACACAGTTGCAGCTTCCCTACCTGCTTCCCAGAGTGAGTACTACAGCAAGAAGACAAGGAGGAGCCACTGGAGGCTGGGGAAACCAAACAGGTCTCTTGGCAGCTGCAGCAGTGGCAGCAGTAGCACCCCCCACCCCCCAGAAGCTGTGCATGTTGGCTTGGGCTGGGCCCTCCAGCACATGAGGGTGGTAGCAAAGCATGTGAGCTGAGTGGTGTAAAATTAATTGGTAGGTGGCTGTGGGCCAAATGAAATTGCCTGGCAGGCTGCATCTGGTCCAAGGGGTATATTTTTCCCATCTCTGTACTAGACTAAAGTACTTTCTGTCTTTTAACTATTTGTGCCACATCTATTATGAGTTAAGATGGGTTGTATTCTGTTGCCGTTCCAGGCAGTGTACCTCAGGGTTGTGCTTTAGCCTTGGGCAGAGCTTGTTTTCTCTGCCTGATACAGGGCCAGCCCCACCCACTCACCTGTCACTGACCTGAGTTGATGACACCCTTTGATTCCAGCCCCACCTCCTTCCTCTGGCCAGCTGTGAGCCACAGCAGGGGTGGGGGGTCTCTCCCTGCTCATCTGCTATGTCCCCATGGTGCAATGCAGCACAGCTGGAGGGGGGGACATGAGGTGGGGACTGCGTGCCAGCTGGGGTCTCTCCCTGTAGTAGATCTGGCCCTGTGGTGCACTGCTGCATGGCCAAGGGGTTACAGGGGAAAGGGGTCTAGGCTCTGGGTCCCCATAGCGCACCACTGCCTGGCTGGATGCGCTGCACGGGAAGGGGATCTAGGCTTTCTGGCTGGGGTGGCAGCATACCATGGGGCCAGGGCTGCTGTGAGGACAGAACCCAGACCCCTTTCCCCCTGTGCTCCCCTGGCCAGGCAGCTCCCCCAGCCAGTCCAGGGGCACTGTGATGGAAAGGAGTCTGGGCTCTGTGTCCCAATAGCAGCCACAGCTCTGTAGCATATCACTGCCCAGCCAGGGGGAATGCTATAAGGAAGGGGTTTGATGTCTCTGCTACCCCAACCACTGCTGATGGTTGCTAGCTGGCAGTGGGGGCAGGGCTAGGGAGAGGGCTGCTCTGCCAGCCTCCTGGGAGGCATGTAGAAGCACCCTCAGTGGCCACCAGATGTCTGTTTGGTTCACTTGTGCTGTAACTTCTAGCACTTCAAGTAAAGCATGATAGTAAGAGTGCTTCCGTCGGGAGATTTTTGAACTTCTGTACTTAGCCTGAGGTCTTAAAATCTACTTTCCTTCAAATAGGAATGGAAAAATAATGATTTTTCACTGATATTTCAGTTTTTAATGGAACATTGATGCGCTGATGGATAAATTAATCACCAATCATTTCTTCCAACTGTTTAAAGATCCTTCATGTTAAAAATGAGTGAGTACTGTGTTTTTATTGCACTGTTTCTTAGTAGCACCTTCTCCAAAGCATCATTAGATTAATAACAACCTTTAAATATGTATTTAGAAACACATCATTCCACGTAATATCATTTTTTAATAAAAATATTGACTTATCAGTATGGTTAGAGTTCAGTTTTATATAAAAATTCATTCTAAAATACTACCTAAATTCTGAAATATATCAGTTTAAGGTATTCTTCTCTCATCTCTCACTACTCATGCAACTCGTATTCCAAAACACACATGGTAGAGTTACAGCAAATATAGACTACATGCAATAATATGTTTTTACCTACCCTAAGCCTGAGTGACAGGCTGTTTTTATTGCCTAATAACACAGACTTTTAAAATATGTATAAAAGTAGTTTTTATCTAATGTATAGCAAATACTTTGTACAGTAAAACACTTAGAAACACTAAAGGTGTGTGTACATGAGCATGGATCCTGCTCTGATGTGCTGTAATTACAGTGTATTGGAGCAGAATTAATTAATTGAGCCTAAGTGGAGCGTGGTAATTACCATGCTTTTCAGTGCTTCCAAATGGCAGTGGGGGCACTTGAATTAAAGCTCACCAAATAAGCTTTAGTTCAAGCAGCCCCACCACCATTTTGAACTGTGGGGACATTGATACACAAGACGCTGCAGCACTTTAATTAGACTACTCTACTCCCAGAGCTACTCTAATTAAAGTGCTTCCCCCCCAACTCCTGGAGCACATGTAAAAGTGCTCATATGCTCCAGACTTAAAACACCTGTTCTGTGACAGAGACTAGGATAATTATCATCAAGGTGAAAGGTGCAAAAGGAAAACATTTTCTCTCGTGTTAATGCAGAAGTGTCTCCTAATAGTAATCAAATGTCTTCCTGAAAAATAGTATCTCCTCCAAGAAAAAAAGAAAAGAGAACTGCTTCTCCGTATGGCTCTCCTTGTCCTTGTCATTATGTTATGAAAGAGTTCCTGCTTTCTTACCTGTATATAGTATATTTTTATAATCCTGGTCTTTTTCCTGTGAATACAAGAAAATGGTTCAATATTTATGGGTAAACATTATCAGGTGATTGCCTTGTTGAATACTGCTGATTTATAACCCCACAGTATTATGTGGTGGCAGGAATATAGCACTGTAGTTTTCCCTTGACTTGACTGGGTAGCCTGACTATATTAGGCCATCAAGGTTGTCAACCCAAGAAAAAAAATTACTGATAATCTGAAAACTTCTCACTAATACCCATTATTTTTACTGACATGTTTTTCAGAAAGTAAATGTCACCCATCTTCCACACCCTGGATTGCAGAAAAAATGGCCAGCCTCAAATTTAAATGGTTAAAACCAATCATAGTAAAAAAAGTTTGGTTGTCAGTAAACAGTTTGCAGATTGCCAGTTAACAAAAAATCCTGGGTTGGCAATCCTGCTTGAATGCAACAATGGTTTTACAATGTGCTGCCTACCTGCAATGCATGCAGTGTTACAGGTGGACAATGGGATGTAGCACCACATAGCTGAGGGGAGCAGGGGGAAAGAGGGCTATGGAGGTTTATGTGGGCCACAAAACCCTGACAGTTCTCTGAAGGTGCTGTGCTCCTAGTCAAACACGGATTGATGTCTGCCTATCCATCAACACAGCATCCAGCCTTCTTCAGAAGACTAATCTTCCATCAAGCTCAGTCACTTAGTCTTTTATGGATGACTCCTTTTTTATGGACTCTGTGGAAAGGAATTTTTAGCCTTCTCTTTTATAGATAGTTAGAAACTCTGAAAGCCATGCAATTTTTCTTTAGCTTTTTGTTCTTACTGTTTGTGGTCTGAATTATTAGTGACATCTCTTATCTATGTGACCCAAAGAAATCTGGTTTCCATTTTAGAAGCTGATTACCTGATCCAGATGGTGACATAGGTCTGATTAGGTAGATCATATTGAGGATGAGAATCTGTGGTGAAGAGTATATGTATATATATAAGTGCATTAAGAAATACAACATAGAAAAAAAGGAAAGACAGTGTTCAACTCTCTGTTGGCCTCCCACAAAAATCCAAATTAAACAAAACAATTTCTTACCACTTTTTAGTTAGATTCTAATGTGGAGACTGAAACTATTCTGTTTAAACTTCCCACATCCTTAATATCGTTCTTAGAAGCTCTCTCTCTCTCTCTCTCTGAAGGAGCATATTCCAGAATTGGCTATGGTCCAAGTCATCTTTTAAGTTACACTACCATGTTTCATCCTAACTATGTAATAATAGTAAAGTGAATGCCGAAAGCCATGCAACTAATATAACTCACAAAAAAACCCTTATTTTATTATCTTAGTTGCTCTGTATTAACCTGCCTGAATCATACTGAATTTATTTGAAGACAATGTCGATCTTAGTATAGATTTGAGGCTAGATTCTCAATTCTAAGGCTTAATGTTTGTTAGGCCTGAGGGTCTAGCCCAAAATCTATTAATTTAATGCTGTCTTGATTCTTCAACAAACTCATGCTTGTCAAAAATTAAGACAGTGTAAATTTCACCATTCTGCTCCATGTCTTTTGAGGCTGCTGAATCCAGAGGTGGTTCCTCAAGTTAACCTTGTAAAGGACCAACACTGCAAATAGGGATTGATTTAATGTCATAGTGTTTTGGCATCATTATCTTTCCTTCAACTACATAACGTACACAAGGAGCAGGGAAGACAATGGAGTAGAAATCTCTGCAACATGGATGGTTTCCTACATAATGGGCCAGATGTGACAGCTCTTCGAATGCATGCCATTACTGGTGGACTTCACTGGAGCACTGGGCTCAATTAGTATGAAGTTCATGTTTGACCAAGCATAAAAAAACTTATTTTTTTCCCTAAATATCACAGGGGCCCTTAGGGAGGCAGAGCCATTCTGAAATAATCTTATTGCTGGAGGGTTCCAGAAGTTTGTATGAATTTGGTGTTTCACAAAAGCACCTCAGTGTCTGTTTATCTCATGATAACTATATTATTTGGTTTATGACAGCATCTGTAAGTATAGGTTCTATGATAATATTGGATCTGACTCACTATCTTCCACACAGAATGGATAAAGTATTAGGAATTCAAATTATGCTATTTAGGGTATTTGTTGGTTTAACCTTCATATATTCCCATGGGGTAATTTCCTAACCCAGATGTATATTTTTTGCAGTATCTTAAAGTTAATTAATTATCAAAAATATTATTCTTAGGACATTGTCACTCTCACCGCAGTTCACAATATCCCCAAAGAACAGCCAGTTAACATGAATGGTTTGCCCTCTGTGGATGAAAAAATGCCCAGAGTAACGTGTTACCCAGGCACAAATGTGTTTTTGCACATGGCGTAAGAACTTTCCCAAGTCCATGTGAACACACTGGGGTAACTTGTTACCAATGCAATTTCTGTATAAATGACAGGCCTAGACCTGTTTGGCCACTTTGGGTGGATGCATTTTAAAAGTCAGCATTCTTTCATACCTCATTCATGTCCACTTCTGGTATCCATGGTAACTTATGGATGGCCATCCTCCACTCTGCTTTTGCAAAAGATGTGGTAATTCCTTTTTTCTAACCACTTTTCAGGCGGCAACATCATCAAAACACTGTGCCCTTTGCTAAAAAAACCCAAAAAACTTTTGTCACACCCAAATCCACCTCTGCTCTCTTTTCGCATGGCAGAACTCTGCCTCACCTGCCCCTTTCATAACATACAAACTAGTTTGCCCTGGCTTTGTTGGAAGTGAGGACAAGGAGCAAAGGGTCAGCAGAGAAGAAATAGAACAACATCATACTGCAATACAGTGTACACTATGGAGTCCCTTTTAATGGTAAGGGCTTGACAGCCACCATGCCCGTTTTACCTGCTGTCAGTAAGCCCCTATATTTGTGGTTTCCAAACAGCATCCACCCACATTTGGCTTGCCTGCAAAGGGTCAATGCTGGTCTCTGGCTTCTGTGCCCAGGAGGAGAGGGTGCTACCTGCACTGCCATAGGGCTGGACAGAATAGCTTCTGTGATAGCATAGGTGGACAGGCTTGTCTTTGAATGTTGTTTGTATGCATTCAGCAGTAATCAATATTTTCTTTTTTTTCTGCAGTCCAAGAAGAGAAGGCAACACATATTCAGTGCTGAAGCCTGTCTTGCACAGGTAGCTGAGGATTACAACAACACATTCATTGATGAAATCTCATCTCAAGGCAGTGAGGTTGCTGACTATGTGCCAGACATGCAAGATTGTTCAGAGTAAGAAGACCATATGTCTATGGAAGCTTCATCCAGCTCAGATGAGGAGGAGTTGGTGCCAGAAGGAAAAAGATGCCAACACTTCCAGTGGGAAAGGGAAGAGGACAAGCCCGGAGATGCTGTGGAAGACTGAGGAGAGCTACAGCAGGACGTGGATCAGAACTACTGTCACCACCCCCAGAAAATACCTTTAGAGGAAGGAATGGCAGAGTGTGGGAAAGACATCCACAGCTAATACATCATCAGAGAACAGCCAAGGACATAGTCCATGAAAGTGCTGGGCCAACAAGAGAAAGTAATAAAGAAACAGTGGTGGAAACATTCCACCTCTTTTTCTCACAAGATATTCTGACTGTTATCATAAGAGAGACAAACAGAAAGGCAAAAAGAAGATTTATGGAGTGGAATGATAGCAATCTTGAAAATAGAAATGAGTGGAAAAAGCTGGACGAAACAAAGCTGAAAGGCTACATTGGCCTCCTACTGCTGAGTGGTCTATACCATGGTGGTCACGAGGCACTGGAGGAGTTGTAGGAGCAACATAATAAGTATCCTTGCTTCCATGCCACCATGATTTTAAAATGATTCCATCAAATCATCAACTACCTGAGATTTGTCAACAAACTGACACATAAGGAAAGAAAAGCTGTGGACAAGCTTGCTGCCTTCAGAGATATTTGGACACAATTTGTGGAGCAGCTCAGGAAATGGTATATTCCACAATTTGATGAGCAGCTCATTGCGTTCAGAGGTCGTGTCCCTTCAGACAGCATATGCCCAACAAGCCTCCCAAATATGGCTTCAAAATTTGGTGGTGCTGTGATGTAGCAATGTCATTCCCCCTGTCTGGAGACAACTACCTGGGCAAGCAAGCAGAAGCTTCATACCAAGGTAATCTTGGTACCCAGATCATTGAAAAACTGGCTTATCCAGTCACCAATATTGTGGGTGACAGTTTCTTCACAAGTACTGACCTAGCAGAAAGACTGCTACAGCAGGACTTGACCTATTTGGGTACAATTTGGAAAAACAAGGCCAATATCCCAAATGAAATGCAAGTCAATTGAAGAAGGGAAACATTTTCATTCATTTTTGCTTTTGATGGGGATCTTACCCTAGTTTCCTATGTTCCAAAGAAGTCCAAAGTTCTGCTGTTGCTGTCAAGCTTGCACCATGACCTGTCAGTAGGCAGAGAGCAAAGAAAGCTGGACATCATCTATGACTACAATAAAAACAAAGGTGGGTTGGATAACCTTGACCACTTAGTCCGTATGACCACCTGCAGACAGAAAATCAACAGGTGGCCCATGACACTATTTTTCAATATGCTGAATGGGGCTGCCATTGCCAGCCTCATCATTTGGCTAGGCCACAACGCAAACTGGAAGCAAAGATCACATTTAAGAAGATGGAGCTTTTTTTGCAGGAGATTGGAAAACTGTTGATCTATGGACAAATAAAATAAAGAATGATGGATACATGTTATACATGTTATCTGTATAAGTCCATCAAGTCTGGTATAACTGCCCTAAATTAAAAATTGTTACAACTCACCCCAGTGGAACCTTATGGAAGCATGAGTGGACATTGTGCTTTTTGTCCAAGGACAGATGACCACAAAACCCAGAAATGATAAGAAGATTGTAAGCAATCTACTGTGTGCACTACAGTAAATCACTGCTGCTTTGTACAGAATGCAATATTTAGTTAACAGGAAATGTTTTTGGAAGTAATTGTTAATTTGAAAAAGGTAAACTGCAGACTTAGCAAATTGTTCATTCATGTTTTGAAACTCAAAGTTTAAATTTTGTCATGGTTCTAGTTAAATAATACTTTGGGTTCAAATCATCATTAATACTCTTTCAAACAATCGGTATATTTAATAAATAGTTTTTCGTACATTTATACTGTTGTCACTGGCTCCATTTTGTTCATGAGGGTGGGGTAACAAGTTACCCCATGAGACCAACAATGGTTACAGTTTCATGAGAATGGATGAAGGTGAATCTAATAAAATAAAAGACATATTTTTTGTATTTAATTTGCCTTCATAGCTTTATTTCTATGGTTTTGCTAAAATGGAAGAAGAAAGTTTTCAGCACCTCACAGGAAGTCTGTAGGTTGTTTGTTTGTTTGTTTGTTTATATGATTTATTTGCCACTCTTCTATTCTTCTATACAAGACTATATATATATATACACACACACACATATAAAGAAGCAATAAGATACAAAGATTCCACAAAAATGTAGAATAACTTCATGGCTTGTTCTAATCATGCCATTAATTGAATGTTTGGCCAAGTGCTCCCCTGTGGCTGGAAGCCTCACTAACCAGAATCAAACCCAATGCACTTTTGCTTTCCAGACTGTAATTGCAAATAAATAGATATAGACAATGACAGTGTTACATTATATGGAATCTAAATTATTCAACAACCCACATTCCATTGAAGATGGTGTTATTTAACAAACTAGGAAATCTATCCAAATTTGACACGTATTCCAAAATGCAAATAACACCCTTACTGCATCGTAAAATTTTCAAAAGCACACAGGAACGAAACATGAATATAGTATTGCTATTTTTCAACTGGGCATTTTGTATTCTTTGTGACACTGTAATACCGTTTCCCATGAAGAAACAGTTGCTATTTTATTTCAAGTTTCTTTTCTCTTTCTTTCCAGAAGACAAATTGACTTTGATAAGGACTTTCTAAGTAGTGCAATTGATTTCAAATACTGAAGATGACCTGCACACAAACTCCATTCCAAAATTTGGTTGTTCATAGCAGTGGGAATTCTTTCCTGTTTAAAGGATGATAAAATCTAAAATATGCTACACTTGAATTCAATTTTCAGCAGAATGAACAGCACAAGTAGGTCTAATACTACTATTGAAATATTTTGGGACAAAAACCTAACTTCACTGAAGTCAATGCAAAACTCACATCATATTAGACATGGTGACAAGAAGGAGAAGGGATTGTGTGAGATTTATCTGTGAAGTCTTTGATCAGGCAAAATTTCCACTGAAATCTATGATACTTCTTACTCACTATGTTCATGGTAAAAATAAAAACCCAAAACCAGATAAACTCAGAATTAAAATTTTTAGAGGAAAGATTTTTCTGGTTTGCTTGAAGAACGAATTCTATTTTTTATGTGCATTGTTCAGGAAATCCATCTTTTGTGTGGGTATCTTTAGCATGTGTGCATCTGACATGATGGTGAAAGTCTTCTGACCTCTGCATTAATAATAATGCAGAATACACTTTCCCCTTTAGA
Organism: Crocodylus porosus; assembly: GCF_001723895.1. NCBI lineage: Eukaryota > Metazoa > Chordata > Crocodylia > Crocodylidae > Crocodylus > Crocodylus porosus. Next base: position 60,820,774 of record NW_017728948.1, read on the forward strand.
AAAAAAACAACCATTAAAAATACACACAAGTTCATCATGTCTCCCCCATTCCTCCCACTTCAAGGGCCCCTTGAAACATTACACTTAAGGTGTGATTAAGTGATTATGGCTTAAGTTATGACCCAACTACACACAAAACCAATAATGGTGTGATAAAAGAAGCGATAAGATACAAAGATTCCACAAAAATGTAGAATAACTTCATGGCTTGTTCTAATCATGCCATTAATTGAATGTTTGGCCAAGTGCTCCCCTGTGGCTGGAAGCCTCATTAACTAGTTGCGGCTAGCCACAAGGATGCACCACCTGCTGCCAAGCAGCCACAACCTGCTGCCAAGTTTGTAGCTGACAAAGCTCGCAGTGGTGGCAGTATTGTGAGCCACCCATACCCTCTGTTGTGAGCCTCCTTGGCTTTGGGACTCAGAGCAGAAGCAGTATCTTTGGGCATTTACATGTGGTCCAGGTGTGGGGGGGCAGGCATTTTAATTAGAGTGGCTCCAAGAGCTGCTCTAATTCAAGTGCCCAGAGCATCTTGTGTATCAGCGTCTCTGTGCAGAAGAATGGTACCAGGGGGCGCTTTAAGTAGAGCGTATCAAATTAGCTTTTGTTAAAGTACCCCTGCCACCATTTTTCAGCATGGGGATGCTGATACATGAGATGCTGGGGTCTGCTGGAGCACACTAATTACCATGCTTCAGCAGACTCAGTTAATTAGTCTGCTCCTATATGCTGTAATTACAGTGCACCAAAGCAGACTCACTGAATGTGTATAGGTGTCCTTTGGCTGAAGGGTTTGCAGTGGTAGTAGCATTCCCTGCACTGCCCCACACCGTGATCCTGGCAGATGACGTCACTGCAGGGCTGTCAGTTGGAGCAGCATGGAGAATGCTGCCACCACTGTGATCCTTGTGAGGTATGGAGCTTGCAGCAGTGGCAGTAGAGAGAATGGTGCCCCCAGGGTGAGCCCCAGAGCCCATGTCGGCTGCAGGGCTTCCAGAGGGGGCAGTGTGGAGAATGTGTGGCACAGCAAAAGGTGCAATCATGTGGATCACACATAAATCCCATTTGGCTTTTACCTGAATGTGTAAAGGAGCCCCATGAATATTTCATAGCTGTTTAAATAACTTTTCACAACATTTATTTGCAAAAATGGCAATTATTATGTCTATCCCCTATGAAATCAATATGCATTTACCTGGATAATTAATTTGGAAAGAGGGAGGATCTGGTCCAACAAACCAATTAAACCAAGAAAGGGAAACATAAGCAATTTCTGGGAGAAATATCAGGTGGCAAGTTTAATTTTGTGAGACAGAAGCATGGCAAATGATAACTGAAGGTCTCAGTAACTTTGGAATCATTGCTTGTGAGAACTGTAAGTAAAGAAGCACTGTTCTGATTATTTTTAAAAATCACAAATAGGCTCTTTCTAAAGCAGTGGCCATATTAACCATTTTCCCCTTGAATCATTATTCTTTAGGTAATTCATGACAACTGAAACGTTGCATTTTTTTTAATGTTTTGTTCCTGTATATGCATTATGAAGTATGCTGAGACAATGATACAATATTGATCCTTGTTCAAAAATTTTATTTTTCTTTTAAATTATCTGCTATCTAGACTTTAGTCTCACGTACCATCTAGATATTTTATGACTCTACAACTTCAATTCCTGGGCAGAGAGGCTTCATTTTCTGGGTGGAATAAGTGTGATGTAGGGAGACAGAGAGAAGAGCCCTTCCTTTCTTCGTTAAAAGGCAAGAGAACAGCAGCTCCCACTATTCAGCTAGAGGTGAGGGAGGGGCAGAGGTGCAGAGGGGTGAGGAGATGGGATGTTTTTGTGAGAGGAGGTGTTACTGCCAAAAACCACCCAAAGATAAGACTGTTGAGGGAATTCCTATACACCAGGGGGTTTCAATGGGGGGTACTTCTGATGGCCTCAGGGGGTATTTGGCAGTAGCCATAACTGCCACCAGCACTTCCACCACTACCATGCTGCTTGCACACTTGTTGATTGACCATGGTGACCCTTCCCCCTACCACTCATATGGCCACCGGGGCACTTCTGCCTTCTCAACCATCTGCTGTGGGTACAATGACCCAAAAAGTTTGGAAACCTGAACACATGCTATACACCATCCTTTGAAAACATCATCATCACTGAGAGACAATTTTTCTTTGAGCTTACATCTGGTAGTCGAAAAGTAGACATCTTCATCTGATTATCTTCTACATTCAAGCATAAAATTGACCAGAAAGGCAGTTTCTTAGCTACTTATCTTGTACGGCCTGTTACCAAATATAATTGTTTTTAGATTTAGAACCATATTGTAAAAATGTGCGTTACAAAGGGATCCATACGCATTAATTATGAAAAGAAGTAAAAGATGAAACCATTTTCTGTTTTCTGGGAATAGGATATTGTGATTCTTCCTTATGACAGTTGCATGAATAAGACACTAGTCAGCCTATGCCTGGTAAGTTTGTGTATTATACTCTTTTAAAAAAATAAGAAGTAGGAAGCAAATCAAACTGTATTTGCATCAGTTTCATGCTGCCTAACTATAGAAGCATCTTATTAGGCAGGTAATAATTAGCGGTTAATCTTTATTCAGTGGTGACTGTCTTGTTGTTGCTTAATAGGTGCAGTGTTAATATGGTGTTTTAAAGACTTCTTTGTTATCTGAAAGACAGAAAAGGGCCATTTGTATATAACTATCATTTGTCTGAGTGAATTTTCAAGCCTTTGTCTTCCAAACTGAACAAGTAGCAATTTTCCTTGAGTAAACCCCTGCTGCTTTTTCTGCCTTTATTTTTAAATATGATTTTTCAATACAAGGTACTATTTTTTAAAACCTATAATAAACATATAAAAATATAGTCTTGACTCATCACTCAGGAAAAAAGATTCTGCAGTTCAGCTGTAGAAGAAAAAGAAAAAATATATTACAAGTTCAATGTTCTTGCAAAACCTGGAGATTCTTGTGGGATTAAAGGTATCCCTTTGAAAAAATGCTTGCAATTGCATACAGAAAAGTATTCTGTAATTAACACATAACCAAAATGTCAGGTTATGCTAATTATTAGCTTGAAAAAGACTGATAGTACTTGAAATATTGGTCTCTTATGAGGTCATCATGGAAGTTGGCAGAAATAACAAAGTACAATCACTACTAAGATTAGAAATCAAGAACAGAGAGATTCAGATCAGATTAGGAGGACACTTAAAGGTACATGTTGGCCAGAAATTATCTCATTTTTGGAAAAATTGATACATCATGTTGATTTAGTTCAGTGTCTATTGACCACACAAGATTGCTGCTCAGGGATTATGCTGAAAGCAATGGGGCACTGGAAAATAACTTGAAGTCACAAATTAAAAGGTAGCAGAAAAGATTATTAGAGGCCATGAAATCTGATGTTGACAGGCAGGGGTTAGGCAAACACTTACCAGCAAACTAACAGTAAAAATCAGACATGAAAGCTTTAGCTGCCATCTGTATAATCAGGAAGAATGAAATCTCTACTTGTCTTGTTTGTGTGACACTTGCCTTACCATGGGTTTATCAAAACACAGTTCAAGCCAATCTGTCCATCAAATCTAGAAAATTGAAAGCTGTTGGCAGGACTGATACGGGGGGAGTGGGGGGGAGGTGGTCTTTAGTGCTTCTTTTCAAGCTTCTTGGTCTACTCAGCGTTGCCTGAGTCACTTAACTGAAAGGAAATTATATACAGAGCTGAAAACCCCTGTCTGTTTTTCATAACAAACATACAGTTTGAACTAATTTTGTTGAGAATTTTAAGTGTCATTCTTTCATAACGTTCTGAAGTCATTTATCAAATTTCAGAGCAATTTTTTCAAACTATTCTCAGAAGATACCATATAATATGTAATAATTAGTGGTTTATCTTCTAAATAAAACTGCTGAAAACTCCTGTTGTATAACTACAATGAACCCATTGTAGGTGTGCAAGTATTTAATTGCCTGAATGATCCTTTAGATTCAGTTGTAAATCATCATATTGGTCCACTAGGGAGAAAAGGAGCATATGTCACTCTCTTGTCCCCTTACAAGGCCCACCTTCCTTGTCAAATTGTCTGTCAGAGTGGTGCAAGGGTGCGATACAAAGGGTAGAGGAGGAGAACTGCTTTTAAATGGCTGCTACTCCTCTTCACAGTAGGGCATAGCCTTGATTCTATGTCCCCAGAGCCCTGAAAAGTGCAGATGAGCCAGCACTTATGAAATAATCTATGCCAAATACAAAACTGGTACAAACTAGTTCCCAGTCTGGCCCATGCCCACACTCTCTTTACTCATTATAAGAGATACAGATGATACTTACTAAGAATAGAATATTAACCCTGATTTTCCAGGGTATAAAAAAAGTCTGAATCCTTTTCTTTTGGGATCTTACAGATGTTCAAAACCATTGTCCACTTTAAGTATCTGTGAAGTGACAGAGATAAGTGCTAACACTTTTCCCCAGAGTAATACTGTGTATATCTGGAAACTATCATACACTGACTGTACAAATTCCTGAGGCTAAAAACAGCCCACAGACACGCTTATTGTCTCACCTTAAGTACCTGTGAAATATCCAAATTAATACTTTACCTTGGAACAATCATGGCTAATTCGACTTAATGGCCATTTGAGTCTTGTGTATAAATGACTATCCTGTTTTGATGGAAATCAAATCTCCAGTTAATGAGCCCCAAATTAACACATTTATTTTTTTTTTAGCTGAAGGGTCTAAATAGATGTAACATTTCTCCCAGGTAAAAGCAGTTTTGTTGCAGGATGCTACAGATGCATAAACCACTGTTTAAGGGCTTTGTTTTCGATCTCTTGGTATAAATCCAAATATAAAGGAAGTAGGTGACTTGGAGGAAGTACAAGAAGGGGCAGGAAACAAGGAAGGCCTTCTATTTTTTCCTGAGAAAGTAGAGCAATTGGCCACTTACCTCAGGTGCCTGTACATGAATGAATGGAGCCTAGGAAAGAGCAGGATCAATTGAAAGCCCTTGCACAGTCATACAAAAATCTAGAACTCTTGGTTCCAAAATGATACTTTTTTTTAGACCAACTGAGAAATGGGGAAAAAATATACTTTTCTGCAAGCTTTTGTGCTCAAAGGCCCTTCATCAGGCTCTGAGAAGAGTATAGATGTTAAAAAGTCCCCATATGTAGGAAATAAACTTCATTTTTGGACCGAGGGAGCTAGAGATGGAAAGCTGTCCCTCTGGGTCCCTGCTTCCCTGCCTGCCATCTGACTTCTCCAGGGAAGGAATTCTACCTGATCTACACATGAAAGAGCAACTCAGCACAACTCCCAAAGACACCCTCATGGACCCAGAGGAACAGGCAGGAACAGGTGGAGCTTGGCCCCATGAGGAGTGTTGTGGGGACTGCCATGGGCCAGATGCCAGATGGGGGGAATGGACCTGCACTGCACTGCCTGGGTGAACACTGCTGTATATGCATCCTGCCCCACTGTCTCCCTCCCTCTACCCCTGGCCTGTTCCTGGGACCTAGTGTCTGAGCAGCCTTTAGACACATCCATCCATCCATCCCTGCACACTCACCATACAACCCACCAATACCACCTCTCCACACACACACACACACACACACACACAATATACAAGAATAAGTCTTTATTTGAGAAATTATGCAATTGCCTCTGCATACAAAACTAAAAACCCCCCATAAATCAGGACGAAAATATTTTTTGCAATAAAATTAAAATCCATTATAGTAGATAGTTGATTTTTAGTATATGATCACCAAAACTCAGTGGCCCATGAGAAGAAATAATTTCCCACCGTGGTATAAACTGTTCAGGAAGGGCAGATGGGGAGAAGAGGAGGACAAGTTGCTCTTTATGTAAAAGAGCCATACGATGCTCAGAGCTCTAGTATGAAACTGGAGATAGATCTGCGGAAAGTCTTTGGGCTAGGTTCAGAGGGGAGAGCACCAAGGGTGATGTCATTGTGGGTGTCTTCTATAGACCACCAGACCAGGAGGATTCGACTTTCTTCAAACAGACAGTAGAAATTTATGGATCAAAGGCCCTGGTTCTCATGGAAGACTTCCATGATCCTGACATTTGCTGACAGTAGTGCACAGGTTATCCAGGAAGTTTTTGGAGAGTACTAGAAACAACTTTCTGGTACAAGTGCTGGAGAGGCCAACCAGGGGCCGTGCTCTTATTGATCTGCTGCTCACAAACTGGGAAGAATTGGTGTGGAATTTAGAAGTGGATGGCAACTTGGGCAGCAGGGGCCACAAGATGACTGAATTAAGTATTCTGAGGAAAGGAAGGAAGGGGAGCAGCAGAGTAAGGACCCTGGCTTTCAGAAAAGGAGACTTGCTGAGGAAATGTATGGGCATTGCTCAACTTGCTCAGGAAATGTATGGGCATGATGCTCTGGAGACCAGTCAGAGGGGAAAAGGAGTCCAGGCGAGCTGCCTGTACTTTAAAGAAGCCTTACTAAGGCTACAGGAACAAACCATCCCAATGCACAGGAAGACTAGCAGTATGGCAGAAGATCTGCTTGGCTTAGCAGGAAACTCTCCAACGAGCTAAAACACAAAAAGAAAGATAACAAGAAGTGGAAAGTTGGACATTTGACAAAGGAGGAATACAAAAATATCTCGGGCATGCAGAGAATAAAGTCAGGAAGGCCAAAGTGAAATCTGAGTTGCAGCTAGGAAGGGACATGAAGGGTAACAAGAAGGGTTTCTACAAGAATGTCAGCAACAAGAGGATCAGGGAAAGTTTGGATCCCTTACTGATTGAGGGAGGCATCCTAGTGACAGGTGATGCAGAAAAGGCCAAAGAATTCAATGCCTTTTTCACCTCAGTCTTTTTAGCCAAGGTCAGCTACGAGACTGCTGCACCTGGCAGCACAGTTTGGGGAGGAGGTGGGCAGCCAACAATGGTAAAAGAACAGGTTAGGGACTATTTAGAAAAATTGGATGCATGTAAGTCCTTGGTGGGTTTAATGCAAGGTATATGAGGGTAGTGAGAGAGATGGCTGATGTGATTGCAGAGCCACTAGGTATTCTCTCTGAAAACTTATAGTGATTGGGAGAGACTGGAGAAGGTCAAATATAATGTCCATCTTTAAAGAAGAGAAGAAGGAAGGATCCACAGAACTACTGACCGGTTCACTCAACTCAGTCCCTGGAAAAATCACGCAGCAGGTCTTCAAGGAATCCATTTCTAAGCACTTGGAGGGGAAGAAGGGGATTAGGAACAGTCAGCATGGATTCACGAAGGGCAAGTCATGCCTGACCAGCCTAGTTGCTTTCTATGATGAGATGACTGGCTATGTGGATGCAGGCAGAGCAGTGGATGTGATAGAGCTTGACTTTGGCAAGGCTTTTGATCTGGTCTCCCACAAAAGTCTTGTGACAAAGCTAAAGAAGTATGGGTTGGATAAGTGGACTGTAAATTGGATACAAAACTGGCTGGATGGTCAGGCTTAACAGGTAGTAATCAATGACTTGATGTCCAGTTGGCAGCCAGTATCAAGTAGAGTGCTCCAGGGGTTGGTTGAGGCCAGTTTTGTTCAATATTTTCATCAACAATCTGGAAGATAGGATAGAGTGTACCCTCATGAAGTTTGTGGATGACATGAAACTGGGTGGAGTAGTAGATATACTGGAGGGTAGGGCTAGGAGGATAGGGGTAGGAGTCAGAGTGACCTAAACAAATTGAAGGATTGGACCAAAAGAAATCTCATGAAGTTCAATAAGGACAAGTGCAAAGCCCTGCACTTAGGATGGAAAAATCCCATGCAGCGGTACAGGCTGGGGAGTGACAGGCTAAGGAGCAGCTGTGCAGAAAAGGACCTGGGGTTACAATGGACAAAATGCTGAATATGAACCTGCAGTGTGCCCTTGTTGCGAAGAAAGCTAACAGCATACCAGACTGTGTTAGTGATAATGTTGCCTGCAGATTAAGGGAAGTGATTATGCCCACCTATTTGGCACTGCTAAGGCCACATCTGGAGTACTGTGTCCAGTTTTGGGTCCCCCACTACAGAAAGATGTGGACAAATTGGAAAGAATGGAAGGCAACAGAAATAGTTAGAGGGCTGGGAACATGACCTATGAGAAGCAGCTGTGGAAACTGGGCTTATTTATTCTGAAGAAGAGAAGAATGATGGGGGATTTAATAGCAGCCTTCAACTACCTGAACGGTAGTTACAAAAAGGATGGAACTACTGTTCTCAGTAGTGGCAAGTGGCAGGTAAAAGAACAAGCAACAACAGTCTCAAGTTGGAGCTGGGAAAGTTTGGGTTAGATATCGGTAGGGGGGAAACTCTTTCACTAGGAGGGTAGTAAAATACTGGAACAGGTTACCCAGAGAGGTTATGGAATCTCCATCCTTAGAGGTTTTTAAGACTCAGGAAGACAGAGTGTTAGCTGGGATGACATAGTTGGGGATGGTCCTATTTTAAGCAAGGGGTTGGATTAGATGACCTCCTGATGACCTTTGCAAGTGCAGCCCTAATTTCCTGTGGTTGCCTGACTTTAAGTACCTGTGAAGCATGTAAGTTGAAATGTACTAACACATTTTTGGGGGTAATCCTTTATACCTTGGTAAATCAATAGGGGTGGTATAAAGAGGATGTTGTAGCCTTCATGATCCAGAAATTAACTACATAGTTGGTTCAATAAAAGATATTGCCCTGCTTCTCAATTAATAGTAGCTCATTCAAGTTAATTGCCAGTCATTCCAGGGGCAAGCTTGTCAGGCTATGCACTCTCCCTCGCTACTGAGCAACAGGGCAGGGATATGTGTAAAGGGCTGGGCCCTCCTCTTTTGTCCTGGTTTTGACTCAGATTAATCAGGACCAACTCAAATGAGACCTCTGTTTGCAGCTTAAGCAGTTTTTTTCTCTCCTTCCTGGGAGCAATCCATGAATGGGGAGCAATAGCTTTTATTTCTTTAGTGATGTAGTGTTAAAACAGACAACTACGATTCCAAAAAATATTAGTTCCAAATGGACCTGAACAGATTGTGACACTTGGGGCAGCTTAGTTTTGTAATCAAATCTTGTGCTTAAATGACATCTTAGCATCGTGTAAATAATACTACTGACCCACAGGATTTCTCACATGATTAAGGTTTTATATGATCAGGTCCATATACATTTTATTAAAGTACTTTCAAGCTGTCCCATTTTCAGAGAAGCTGCAGAGACTAAAGTCCATGTGATTGCAACAATCTGCAGGACTGAGTTCTAATTAAAAAATCCTAAAAAATGTAGATACTTCTGGAGAAGATGGTAGTCTGATGAAAACCAATGTGAGGAGGAATAACTATCTGAAAAATAACAAGTAACCCTGTATGCATCTAAAGAGATTTGGGATATTTTTACATGAATAATACTGAGAAAAAGGTGTGATAATTCATAGGTTAAGATTCTAATCTTATATTCACTATAGCAATTAAAATATTATCTTGGCGTGCATTTAAAGCTTGGGTAGCCAATGAAATCAAAAGTGCCAATTTTGCTGGAGAACAGAATTATAATCCTATATAAGTCATTTTGTATGTGTATGAAACAACAGAATAAAAAAGGCACTGTAGAAGGGAGACCTGGGTCCTTCTCTTGCACTGTGCTCCCAGTGTTGTTTAGGTAATTTGTACTGAATAAAACACAGAATCTGTACTGGGGTAAATTAAAATCTGGGTAGGCTTTAGGCGTTCAAGTGCTGTTTAGATACATCATAAACGAAGTAATATCTAGCGTTAAGAATAGGTTTATACTGCAGTCAAATATAAGTGTGTAGTTTGTGTGGACATGTACCAATTCGTTCTAAACAAGCTAGGTCAGGTACAAACTAGGTCAGGATAGCCACAAGCATTAGCATTAGGCTCTGTGCAATTTCATTTCTTGTTTTCCTGTTGTAGCTAAACAGTTTAAACCCAGCTCAGGTGAGCTGCCATCATACCATGGGCTACAATGTTGGCATACATAAGTCTAAGAATAGAAAACACTGGGTGTGCATGTGCATATTAATGCAACATAATAAACTCCAGCACAGTTTGTGCCAGAGTTTCCTGCTCCTGGGTGCAGTGTTTACATGTGCACCTGGGACGTTGAGCAGCACGTTGAGCAAGGGTGGCACAGCCCCAGCTGGCAAGATGTCTGAAGGTCAGTCTGCAAGCCTGGGGCTGCTCCAATCTGGCTTATCATACTGCAGAGAGGCTGGCTAGGGCATGAGGGGGCTTCAGTATGGGGGCTGCATGTGTAGAGAATGAGACATTTACTGAGGTGCTAATTAATCAGCTCTGCAGTAAACAACTTGCTCACTGAGGGCCAAATCATGCCAAAGGTAGACAAAACAGTAACTCTGTTACTTCAAGTCATTGTCTACCTCAAGTCACATCTCTGCCTCCTTGACCCCAGTTTCATTGTGGACTTAAGTTTCTACTGTACAAATTAGTTGCAAATATTTGAAATGTGTGTGCTACCTGAAGATGAAATCTATTAAGCATTATTTTTAAACCTTTGGATATGTCATTTTTCAGTGTTAATCTCTTAAATATTTAACTGACTTATTTTGCTGAAGATGAGTATACATACAAGATTGATTTGCATCTTGAAATCATAAACCAAATTAAGCACGGCTGTACCATTCAAGGGGAAATTTTAAGTTTGTGCCTTATGGTTTTATTTTCTAACATGCAGTTTGCTTTGTTCTAGGGTTCCTCAGGCCAATACAGTACAAAGCTGGCTAATGGACTTTTCCTCACATTCCCCCTACTCCCTTTTCAGTCTTATGTGGATATAAGATCTTGGTGAGCCAGAAAGTCAGCCATGCTTATGATACCCCACACAGAACAGTTCATGTGATAATGGGGGAGCAGTGTAAATCAGGAAGAGCCTGCTTGTATAATTTAATATCTTTTTTGGTACTGTGGATATAGCCTACAGGTAATAACAATAGTGTAACTGAAGGACGGCAACTGGAGCAACAGCCCTTGGCATTGTCTTTGAGGAAGAGGGAGCATGCACAAAAGTGGCTGCTGCCACAGGAATAGTTGACCATAGTTGGCAGGGTGGCATCTGGCACTGTCCCATGCAACACAGCTGCTCCCAGAATAGAGATGCCCAGCTACACCTTTGGGTAATAGCTGCACCAAAGTAATTCAATCAGAGGAAGAGTCAGACAATTCTTTTATTGATACACTCACCTTCTAAAAAGCCATATACCACAGATGAAAGTAAGCATTTCTTTCCAACGATCTTATATATATATACAAACAAAGCTGTTAATAATGTCTATCATAGCACCTATTTTCAAGCCACACTATAGCTCCCATATCTTTGTTTCTCATTTTCCCTTCAGTAGATTCAAAATGTTAAGGTCTGAATGAACCACTAGATCAATCAGGCTGATATGTTATATGTTACAGGCCACAGACTTTCACCTCATTTTAAGTATGAATAAAGTATATATTTCAGAAAGGCATTTAGAAAAGGCAGAAAGTCTCGATTTAAAGATGTCAAGAGATGGAGAATCCATCACTTCTTTTGGTAGTTTTTTTAACAAATAATCACCTCGGGTATTGAAAAATTGTGTCTTGTTTCAAACAATTTCTGTACATGCTCTTTTTATTATGATTAGAAATGTATTGTTACAGGAATTATTTTACAGTGTATCAAATGCCTTACACACACACACACACACACACACACACACACATACACACCTATAATTATATATCTGCATCTATAAACACATACACACACACACCTGCGCGCGCACGCGCGCACACACACACATTGATATTACAGATGTACAATTCCTGGATGTTTTGACCAATTATACTATCCCGAAAAATAGTTTGGAAGTGGTGATGAACAGGGTGGGGGGATGTTTCTTGTTCCTAATGTGTAGTGTCATGTTTTATTAGGTATTGTATTTGGCAATATTGAATTGCTATAAAGGCATGCACTCTGGAGGCTGTTAAAGTTGTGTCAGCAAACTCAGCACTTCAATTCCAAAACATCAGTCTTCTGAGAAGTATAACTCAGCCATAAAAATCTGCTTCAGGCTCAAACTTCTGATATAAAGACTCAGCCCAGAACAGTTTTTATTTATTTTTACTGATTAAAAAAAAGCACCACCTGCTTGACATTTTGATTTTTTCAAATAATTTTTTATAACTTATAAGTGGAGCTAAAAATAACGTTTTCATATAGTGATCTGTGATCTGTGGTCAATAAAGCAGACATGAATTAAAATACTTCAAATAAAATATTTAGAAATGATAATAAGAGGTGCCATCTCAAATATTTACCATTTATTAACACTAAATCGGAGGAATGTTTTGGAGTAAGATTTAAAAAAAAAATAAAACGAATATTAATTTAAGAGTTTTGATGGTCTAACATGTATGTGTTTCTGATCATTTTTATCCCTTATGACAAGCAGATTCCTAGGCTGTGTTTGAGAGATTTTGCCATAGCCTAATGAAAATTATTGTGCAATTTAGAATAATTAACTGTATTCATCAGGACAGATAATGGAAACATTACAAAGAAAAGACCCAAAACTTTGATCGTTGTACACTTAAGATTCCCATCCTCTTCAGTAGATTTGAGTGGATTTAGAATGTACCATTTGATCCTAATTATCTAGATCCATGCCATGTCATTGACAATTAAACTGAGTAGTAATAAGGGTCAGATTTTGCCTCAGTTACTCATCTTGACTATAATTTACTCATTGAGAAAAGTGCTGTTCTGCTTGAGTGGCCCCTCATTAATTCCTTAGCTACTTGCATTTTACTCAATGCTCTCAGTATTAGTATGGATTAATATTATACAATGTCCAGTATAACTCTTCTTTAATTAGTGTCCCATTATGTTAAACTGCTTCAAGAACTATTTTTTCCCACAAAGCAATTCCAATCTTTCCATAATACATTTTAAAAAAATACTTCCTAAGTACTCCAACCTGGCTGGCTCTACTACAGGTTTTCAGCTTAGACTTTTAATAGTTTAGTAATAATAAAAAGATAGAGGAAAAACCATGGTGGGGCTCTTGGTAGCATTCAGTAGTACGAGTTTGTGTTCTCCAGCTCTTCCTTTCTCTAGACTGTAATAGCTGAACTGAGCTGTACAATGAAGAACAAACGTACTGGGCTAATGGCAATAAACTTGCAAGAAGCAAGGGACTCGTTCACTGGAGTTCAACAGAAATTTTAACAGTTCGTTGCAGCTCTAATTAGGACCCTTGTTGTGAATAAATAAATTTCAGATGGGTTTTCCAAACGAAGTGATTAAACTGAAAGTAATATCCTTCCACTTTTAGAAGGGAAAAAAAAACAAGTCTTCGTATTTCTCTGAACTTCATTTCATGCTTTCAGACACTGACAGACACAGCTGAGATACTGCACACTGTTTATAATGAGGCAGTAGTGGCAACAATCCAGGCAACACTTTTGTTTCTTCTCTAGCTGGAATTATTTATTTGTAATATAAGCTATATTTTATTATATAGTCAATGAAAAATTTTAACAATATCTAGTGATGATATGCATTAGAATATGAACTGTTTATTTAAATTACTTAAAATTTAAATGATAATAAACTATTATTTATTAAGAATTAATCTTATTTTTTGTTTTTCTTCAGAGGAACACTGTATGGGAACTATATTTGAATAACATATAATATTATCAATAAATAAAAAAAAACTTTCTTCAGCTGAATAGTTAGTATGGGTTCCCCTCCGTAACTAACATGTATGACTAAATGCAAACTGAGGTGTGACACATGTATTTGTGCATAAAGTAGCTGTTTTTTCACATAGGCAGGAATATTTAATTATTTTAATAATCTCAGAACCTAACGAAAACTCATATTTCATAAGTTTTGGCAAATTAGAGGTCCATGGCTAAAATGAACCAGACTGTCTGGAATATCTCTATAGTTCCCAAAGCTACCTTTCCCCCCAGCTCTTTTTTTTGCTTTTGCATTTCATATTTTTAATGTATTTTGAAATCTTTTGGGGGTATTCTCTTTTTCAGTTACTACTTCATACAGGCAAAACTCACACTGAAGTAATAGTGTTGCCTATACACTATTGCTACAGATAGGGTTAAGAAGGTGTGGGTCATTAAGACTCATCATAATGGTTCACAGTAATGAGACTATAGAATGTCATGTAAGGCTTTATAATTTCAAAACTAGGGTTAACAGTCTTATGTACTTTGTCATTGAAGGCCGTACTGTCAGGTTGTATCTTGCACGTTAATGATGACACTATTATATGCCCAAAATGCAAATTTAGTTGTGGGGAGGGCGGGAAGGAAGGGGGAGAAAAAGGAGGGGAAGAATTTTGATTACACTAATATCTGAGTCTCCATTTCTGCTCTGATAATTGAGGGAACAAACTGAGACAGGTCTGTTCCTATAACTCCATGCACTTTACACCATGCTTGTGTAGCTATGTTACTTGGTGCATTCAAACAGCACAGTAACCTATAGTAACCAACTGTACCATTACCTACTCACCTACATTAAAGTACAAATGTAACAACACAGCCTGCAGCCAACATATACACCTAAAGCAATATAGTGTATGAGGGCCATATGTAGACAAAACGAGAAGCATATGTGCATGACACTTTAAAGCAGGCCAAATGCTTCTGCACCACTTTAATGGTGTTGGTATTTGAGCATTAATTCCAGCCATTGTAGGAAATTCAGTGGCATAATGCGACTTAAATGACTTGGGGTGCAACAAACTAAAACTCTTTCAAGTAACTCCATGGCTGTGCAGGAAGCCCTGCAGGCAGCCTGATAGCAATCCGGGAAATCAGCTCCACCCAAGAAAAGTGGCCAGACCGATGATCCCTCCCCCTCACCCCCCAGAGCCTGCCTGATCTGCGTGGGGGCCCAGTGCTTCCCTCCATGGTTTCAGTGCCCCCAGAGACTGCCCGGCTCTGCCCTCCAGCAGCTCATCCTCCCTTCCCTGCTGGAGAACTTGGTAAGTCAGTGGGGTGTGTGCATAACATGGGGGTTTAACCAGCCTTAAATTGAAGCAGTGTTTTTTGAAACCCACTGCTTCAATTTAGGGCCCCCGTATTGCCTACATACACCCATAGTTGCTCTTATCCCTTTACTGTCTTGGGCCATAAACAGATGTGCTGTTTGAAGCACTCCAAGTGTCTCTGAGACATGCTAAACATCCAGGGAATAGGTGTTCATGACCAAAGCATCACTTAGAAATCATCCCCCAGAAAGAGAAAAAACACCTTTAAAACACTTCTTTTTAAGTGCTTCCTGAAAACTCTGCATATTCCAATAGTCCTCTGCCCTCACTCACCCCTCACCCCACTAGGGTGGGGAGGAAAGCAGGGTAAACAGCCAATGAGTTGTCCTCAGGGAATTTCAGAAGCAAAAAGCAAGTGCCATGCAGGGATTCCTGCTCCCCAGACCTGTGGACTGAATGAATGCTAAGAGAGAAAGCATTAATTTAACATGTACAGAAAGCAAATTTGGAACCTACTATACCATCTCCAAATATTTAGTTCAATATAAAACTGTACTTATGGTCCATGTACTGTATTTACTTGATTGTAACACAAGTTTTTTCCCCTCCTAATCAGCATGGCCTGGTAGGCAAAGCGGGATAAAGCTCTGTATCTTATATTTGAATATGAGGAAACCTCATTAAATACATGGTTTATCATTAAACTGCTGCTAAAAGCAGTATGTGGAGAGCAATGGAAACTTACTATGAAGTTGATTAAATGCAGCCAACACTGAGCATGCATATAAAACAAGTAGCCCATATTGGGCAAACATACTGATGGGAACAGGGAACAGATGCATACATATGACTCCTTTTAAATAAAAAAAAGGCAAGTGTTTCCCTAGGAGGAAACGAGCTCTGGGCCTAGAAACATTGCAACACCAGGCCAACATTTGGGGAGGCCAGAACAAGTCCCCAAACCCTGCCCTAGTAGCAAAACTGCTGATGGGGACTTTTTCCTTTTTTTTAAGGAATTTTTTTTGTATTCAGTGAGTCATTCAAGAACCAAACGTGGCCCTATTACCAGTAAACACCCTTCAGCCCTGTCTCAGACTTCAGATGCTTCCAAATCCTTATGAGACTCTCATAGGCAGTCCTATCCACAAGCAGACAAGGCTGCAACCCTCCACAACACAGTGCCATTTTAATTGCATTACCACAATCAGGGTAATTCCCCTGCCACATGGCTGGAAACTGCTGATGGGAACCTACCACAAAGATATACTTGTACAGTCCATCCAAATAAAGTACATAGTAGTGCCCATTGTGCTCAGTCCCCCTCAATGGTGATTTTTTTTAAGCATGGTGAGCCACTATACTGCATACATTTTGACTTCCTTTTCACTCCCACAGCTGAGCCTGACCTTGTCCCAGGGGTTATTTGTTTTGTGTACCCTAATAGCAGTACACATATAGATATGGAGATTTACTGCAGAACTAAATAGGCAGGTCCATTGTAAATAACTCGTGTCAATTCACCCTCTGTTTTTAAATTTGTCCTTAATTCCATGCAGTAAGAGAGAGCAAGCTTTAATAGTAATGGCAGGAGAAAGGAGCTGCAGGGAGGAAAAGTTGGGAGGCTGGGGGGCACAGGGTAATGGGGGCACCTGACCCCTCAGATTTATTTTCCCTGCTGTAGTAGTGGGAAGGGAACAAATTCAAGGCAAATCTCCAATACGTAGATCCTGTGTCTGGAAAATTATAACAAATATTAATAATAAATACAAATTATAACATTTTCCATATATAGAATCTAATTATTGGGGGGTCATCTTATAGTCAGGGTTGACTTATATTTGAGTAAACACAGTAATTATGTTTTTCACAAAATAAGCCCAAATATTTAAAAAGCAAGAACCCTTAGTCCCTCAGCTGGTTTCTATATTTATTATGGTTTACTGATGAACTTGAGAAGGCAGAATGGCAGAGTTGTAGCCTGTGGAACTTACATATAAGTACATAGGGACTGTTCCTAAGAAGGAACATTTCACTGAGCTCATGTGTTGGGTATAGCCAAAGGCACATAGATTTATTTAAAAAAACCCAAACCCTTGTATTTTAATATGATGCTTCAGGTCAGAATTTTTCAGATAAATTAAGATCCTGCAAGCATATGAGAAAACATGGATGCATGAATTTTCAGCAGGAGGCCATGCCTTCTGAAATGGCATATAGAATTTCACATTATGGATCAACAGGTAGACATGTCATTCAAGATTGTTCAATTTATTGTCTATTATTGTCATGGGTCTTGGCAGCATATGAATTTACTACCCTGTAGGGACTAGACTTATCTAAGAATACAACATATGTGATGTGAAAGCAGTTATCCATTCTAGTTTTAAATGACATTTAATAAAGTAATGCTTCTAAGAATCCTCACATAAACATGTTGTGATAGGCTTATACTGAGAAATATTTTGATTGCCTGAAACAGAAGAAAACATGCTGTAGCTCTCTGTCTTTCTCTTCCCTCCACCATGCTGAATAGTTTGCAAGATTGTACCAAGACCTTCCTGAATGAACAGAGAGAAGGCACAAGGAAACAAAAGTCAGATGCTTCTATGTCACAGTAATAAATACAGTACAATGTAAGAAGACAAATAGACTCTCCTGCTCCCTTACACTATTTTTCTATCCTTGGTTTTAGGAGCGTGAAATATTGAAGACTGCCATAAATGGAACTCTCTAAAGTGAGTGGAGAATATTCAAGAATGGCATCAGATCAGGCTCCTCACCCTACACTAACCAGCTAAGCTGTTCCATGTGACCCTGTAAATGAACCCAACACATCATTTTCTCTTCCTTTGTATTCCACATGGCATAACTTTTCGCCTCATCTGGGATAACTGAACTAACTCCTAGTGTACTGGTTCATCTCCATGATACCCCTTCTAGTTGGTTTCATCCTACAGGCAAAATTTAGCCAATTGTTACTTTCATAAAAATTAAAACATGTAGATTAAAGTTAATCAAAAGCAAAAACAAGAAAATTGGATCAAACGATTCCTCTGATTTCACTGCAAAATAACCAATATGTCCAATATCTGCCATATTTCTTAGTTATATACATATATACTTAAGGGACTTGTAAGTGGAACATGACTTCAATATTATTGAAGTCATTTTATTATTCCTATATTATGTTAGCAGTAAAACTTTATTTTACACATAAATATATGATTAAATATTCATTCTAATAGCTCTGATCAAAATACATGGATGTACATTCTAGTTAGGAATTTGTCCATATTGCAATGTAGCCAGTAGTCATTCCCACAGTGACATCAAAGGCCCATAAAAGTTTATGGATAAAACCTTTTGTATATTATGAAAATGTAACAAAACATGTGACTTTGTTTGAATCAAGTGTGAGAAATGAGGAAAGGTGTAGTCTTTCTTGTGAGCTAATCAGGATAAAATGTTTCTATTCCTATGCATAATTATTTCTAATGCATGAAGATTACTAATGGTTTTATTATTTTATCCAATACACTACATTAAAAAAATATTTGATTCATCACTTACATGATACATAATTAATTGAATGTAATAGACCAAAATGATTCCTATGTTAATTCTTTGAGACCAATGGCATGGGACCAAGAATAAATACAAAAAATTAGGATAATAAGAGCCTTTCTGGTTTGCTGAGTTCAGTCCTTTGTTAGTGCAAGCACCTATGAATAATACCTTTCACAAACTTATCACGTTTTATCATAAATGCAGTTTGGATGTCCTCACTACTTCTATTTGGAAGACTGTTCCTGAGTCTCACTCCTCTGATGAATAGAAACCTTCTAGTTTCCAGTCTAAACTTATTAATGGAGAGCTTATACCCATTTGTTCTTATGCCAGCCGTGTCCTCTAGCTTAAGTGGGTCTTCTCTTTTCTTTTTATCTCAGTGATGTATTTATAGCAAGCAATCAGAACCTTGCTTAGCAATCATTTTGCTAAGATAAATAGGTCAGAATATTTTACCTTCTTCTTGGGAGGAAGGGAAGGGAAGAATCTCATGCTCAGGAAGGAGTTTTGCCCTGATGCCCCATGCTACTTCAAAACTATCTGAACTACTTTCATTTCATCACAAAATACCTGGTTTACCAAAGACTGTAGTAATACAATATATACCCCAGGCTAGCAAATATGGATCAAACGAGGACTCCCTAAAAAAAGAAAGAGGAGGGGGAAGGCAGGGGAATTGAACTGCATCTAGTGCTCTCACTTATTCCTTGAACTCTGATTAAGATTAATCTAGCAGCAGGATGCATTGTACCCCCTCCTGACTGTTTAAAATAAGTGCCACTAAATCAGACTAATGCTGATGCTGTTGCTCAGCAGGTGCTAATATAACCCAGATGCAGTGGGAGTCCTCCTATGTCCATTTGTTCTGGATTGAACTTAATTGCAAAATTAATTTTTTCCTATCAGATAAACTTGTTTTACAAGCTAGCCATGAAATGTTAAGCCTGATGGATGTTACATGCAACCTAAATGATTATGAAAAGCTTTTGGCTTTGCTGAGCACTAATAATTCCAAAGAGACCAACACTGCAGAAGTGAAAAAGCAAAAAACATCCAGGGAATGAAGACCGAAGCATAGACCTGGTAAGAACAGGATAAGATCACCCTGGAAAGAACTCTATTGTAGAAGCCCCCCACCCCGCAAAAAATATTTGAGATATAGGATACTTTCCTGAAATTATCTAAATAAATGATAGTATACATATTTATTTATACTTCCCTTCTCTCTGTTCACTCCTCCCCACTTTCATCTATTTCTTCTTTGCTCACATGGGAAATTACTGCTTTCCTGGTAGAAACTAGAAGTGTATGAATGTTCATTTAGTTTCCTCCACAGGAAACTTGCTTTCCTCAGGAGAAAAGTCTTCCAGGTGCCAATCTGGAAGAATTCTCTTGCTCTAAACTGAATGCTTGCATGCTCTTCTCCCAGGCTAGGGACAGAAATTACATGTAAACCTGTATAAGTGATTGGAAACTGGTTCAAATCTCTAATACAACAGAAGTTCTGTGCACATAAACAGCTTCAAAATGGCCAAAACCAGATAAACCTGGATGGATGCAGTATCAAACTTAACTTATATAGTTAAATTGATTACTTCAACTTCTGTCCTAGATTGCTGTCTAGTCCAGGAAGGAAGGGGTGGGAACAGGAATCTTTGTCACTTTCCCAGACTGCAGACTGCCAAGTGGGCAGTGATTGCAGGGCTGAGAACTGGGCTCAGGAAGGCTGTCCCAAACCCCAAGTCTTGGTCCTGCCAGCTCTTAAATCCCGGCCCCCACTATTTCATCACTAGCCTATTATTTCTTTCAGTAACTCTACCTAAAATAGGAATAAGATAGAATAAGACCTAATGCTTTTGGACTCTTCTACATCAGTATTATTAGTCTCTGAAAGGTATAAGACAAATAACTGATTAACTATTAATATTGTACATAATTCTAAATATAATGTAAATATAAGGTCAAATTGCAAGTGATTAATATATAAGGAGGTGTTTGTATGTAGTTTGCTCTTCTTTTTAATTTCAAGAAGAAAGAATATTCATTACATTTCCAAAATTTTTAAAAAAAGTAAGTTATCTTATTAAAGAAATATATCAGGTTATATGGAACAATCTTTAATGGTAAGTCTATATTTCATTTTCTCCTGTTATCCATTTACCTTCATGTATTAAAATATTCCTTCCATAAAAAAATTGTTTTAAAGATTTGCATACTATTGAGGTCACACTAACAGACCTATAGTTTCCCAGATTTTTTTCCTATTCTGAAATATAGGTATCACATTTTCTATTCTGTAATAATAGTGTACCACCCATGATTTCATTAATTAATGATCCTTGCTACCTGGTCTGCCTCTTCAGAATTGAGGGGCGGAAATTTGATGGACACGCATCTCCAAGAGTTTAATGTGATCAAGTCAGGGAAATCCAATAATTCCACCCCTCATTTTTCCTTAGTTTCTCAGATATGGTAATTTTCCATTTTTAAAATATATATCCCCATCAGTAATCCTTCCCTTTGCTCCCATATCACTATGAGTAGTGAAAACTAAAGCAAAGTACAGGCAGTTGTCAACTTACAATGTTTCAAGTTACGTTTCACAATTAAAACATTTATATATTGACACCCTGTTTCAACTTTCTGATGTCAGTTTCAACTTTACAACACTTGATCTGATGATAAGATATGCCAGCAAGCAAGTTTGCTCTGTCACCCATCTCCCTGGAGAACATCTGTCCCATCTTCCTTGGACTCTTTCTTTAAGAAAGCAGACAAGACACCAGAAAGACCTGCAGCCAAGACTCCTGAGAAGACTCCAGCCAAGAACCCTTCAAAAAGTCCAACCAGGAGCCCTTCAAAACACCCAGCAAAGTCTCCTCAAAGAAGTCCTTCCAAATCAATATGATTGCTATTTACAATAAAAATACATTAATGTAGCTATATTACTTATCTATAACTGATTGAATACAAAATTCTGGGTTATTTTTGGTAAAAATAGGGTATTGGGCCTTGGTTCAGGAACCAATACCCCATTTATAACATTGTTTCCTATGGGAAAATTGGTTCTGAGTTACAACGCTTTGACTTAAGACATGGTTTTCAGGAACCAATTGTATTGTAAGTTTGAGGACTGCCTGTATTCGTTTTTTTTCCCAGTCAGATGTAGACTCCCTTTCATCGCTAACTGTCCCCCCTGCAAAATAGCCCATTTCTTCAGTCCTTGTTCTCTTTTTAGTTATATGACAAAAGAACTGTTGATATTTGTTTTAATTTCCTTTGAAAGCCCTGCCTCAGTCTGACTTGGAAATACTCACCTTAACCCTCCACTGTGGGTAGTGGCTGCACTACCTCAGATTGCTAATGTGGAAACTGCCCACTGCCTGTGTGAATGATGAAAACAATATAACATAGCCAACATTTGGAGATGTTATATAAACACCTGCAAACACACCTGAGACTAGGACCTTGAAAGTGGTGCTGGGCATGGCTTGTGCAGTCCAGATTACCTAATTACTCAGCAGATAGGTGTCTAGAGATAGCCAATAACAAAATGTGAGGCCAGAGTGTGTTTGATCTCCCATTCCTTCTCAGAATTTTGGCATCTGATTTAGTCCTTCTAAAGGGGAATAATGTACCAAGAAGCAATACTGAGTTCATATAAACTGGACAGAACCCTTGAGCACTACTACCATCTAGGGGTGTGTGAAGTGGGCCCTATTTGATTTGGATTCAGCCAAATCAGGGAAAGTGATTCAATTCATGTCGGCTGAATCCAGATCTAAAGATTCAATGCTGATTCAGAGAATCAGCCATTTGGACATAGACACAGCTTTAAATGTTTTTTCTACATACCTCAAGATACCAGTGTGGCTCATGAATTCTGCAATGCTGGGGCGTATGGAGCATCCCATAGGAGTGGGTGGAGGGGCTTCATATGCATGTTGGCAAACCCAGAAGTGGACTGGAAGTACTTCCAGGTCTGCTGGGGAGCGTGCTGGTGGGGCTCCCCATGCCTCCCTTGCTTGGCAATTGGCCACCGGGGACCCTGGACTCCCACCCAGACCCAGGAGGCATCAGTCACTGAGACGGGGGGGCGTGGGGGTACCCCCAGCATGCTCCCTGGCAGACCCAGAAGTGCTTCTGGTCCACTTCTGGGTCTGCTGCAGAGCATGCTGGAGAGCCCCCTGTGCTTCTGCGGGACACTCCATGTGCCCCAGCATCACAGCACTCTCAAGTCACCTGTTATCTAGAGATACATAGAAAAAAACATATAAAGCTGTGTCTATGTCCAAACCTCCAAATGTTTCCAAATCTCCCAAACTGATTCATAGGTTTCCAATTTGATTCAAAGAGATTAAAGTGTCCTCTGATTCAATTTGGATTTGGAGATTCAGCCACCAAATTGGGCCACATCTCTGCCAAAATGAATCGGGACCAAAGCTTCACACAGCCTTACTACCCTCCTTCTGCCCTGAGCCTCAAACCCAAGCTCCAGCTTCCTAGATATCATTACCCTGAGGAGATTCAGACCTACAATCACCCACTTCCCTCTTCAGAGGGGAGAGGGTAAGGGATCCACCCCTGCCAATAGGGTTATGCATTTCTTTCTAATTCATCAGTGACTCTCTAATGTGAACTGAATAAACAGTTTTAGTTCCTTGGACTGTTCATGTGAAGGTTTGTAGCTTAGTGAATCAGGCACTCCCTAGGAGGGGATAGTTAAAAGCTCTGGGCTGTGTGGTCAGGACTATTCATGTACTTTGTATTCAGTGCTTTTAATCCTGTTCCAGTTAAGGCCCTTCCCAGCTTCTGATTCCTATCACAACTCCTTGCTTCAGGCATAGAGCACAACCTTTTATCTCTGGATCTGCTGTGGAAACAGGTCTATTGATTCTTCTTCATAATGATCTGCTTCATCCTGGAGTAAGCACCAGTCTCTAATTTAGCTCTTCCCTGTGTTTGCTAGTTGTTTTGCCTTCTGTTCTCTCTTGTAATCCTTTGTATAGCATACTCATGATCCCTTGGTCTCCGTCATTTCCATTATGGAATCCCTTTTATACTGAAATAAGCTTTCCTTCTCTTCTTCAGTCACTCATCTTTTGCCTGTTGCTCCTTTCCATTCTTTAGGGCAACAAATATGCTCCTTTTCCCTGTTCCTCCTCCACTAATTGGTCCTTTCCTCTGCTTTGTCTCTGTGATCTGTTTTTCTAATGTGTTACCAGGTTTTTAAACAATCTGCTCTCTGAGACCTCTTGCTTGCCTGAAAATCTTATTCATCACCCATATCCTGTCTTAAATCCCTACCTGAACATTTGTCTTATCTTCTTTTGCATTTCTAGTCCTCAGATTTTCTCTTCCATGAAAACAGACAGATATGTATTTATAAATACATAGCTGTTTGTAACAGGGGGACATTCTTGGGGTCTTTCTACCAATGGCCCACCCGCCTGTTTCTGAGCCAACTGCCTGCCTTCTTTCCTGCTGCACCCTGATGATATATAATTATGATATTAATTAGGAGGGAGGCTGCTCATTTCTTGCCCCGATGCCAGGGGCATTATCTGTGGCTCCGTTCCTCCCCTACACAACAGCCCAAGCCTCGCAGATGGCATCCACAGTTCTTATCATCACCGGCTCCACACTGCGCCCCAGAATCCTTCAATTCAGACCCCCAACTAGATTCCCTTCAATCAAGCAGCCTCTTCTGCCCTCATTCTGGGCTGCCTAGCCCCCTGAATTGTTCCCCCTCTCGGGTGTGGTCCCCCCGGGACCTTTGGCCACACAGGCCCTGGCCTCACCTCCAAAGTCAGTCAGAAACCATTGGCCCTTAGCTCTGGGTGTCCCTCATTGTGGGCCCCTGGCCCTTTTGACCGTTCTGGTCCTGGCCCCA
The DNA here is from genome assembly GCF_001723895.1 of Crocodylus porosus. Lineage (NCBI taxonomy): Eukaryota > Metazoa > Chordata > Crocodylia > Crocodylidae > Crocodylus > Crocodylus porosus. Next base: position 60,845,266 of record NW_017728948.1, read on the forward strand.
ACATTTACAAGTCAAGGATTTTCAAGTCAGGTCTATAAGCTTCTAGCCCCCTCTTTAACTTGAGTCCACCTTCTTGGCCCTTCTATGGGGTAACCCACTCAGTTGTGGGAGCTGGGGTTATTAAGGCACCCTGACCCTACTTTCACCAGGGTGGTAACTGGCCTGGTATTTCCTGGGGACTCCCACACCACTGAGAGCCCCGCCAGGCCACCCATGCCCAGCAGGGTGCAGTTTTAGGTCATGCCCAGGACCAGGAGCCTCCAAACCATCCCCTACAGCCCTTAGCTCTGGGATGCTGCATTCTGGCTTACAGACAGGTGATGTTTCTGCCTGGACTGCCAGCAGAAAACTGTTCTGATTATACAGGCATCCCAAGATCTAAAATGGCTGCTGCAATCAAGCATCTGCTGGCTGCTTGGCTCAACACTTAAAGTGGCAGGCACCAACAGTGCCCTGCCACACTGCTGTTAAATAGCAAAGAATATATATATTCCATAGCCAAAAGCAACCACTATAGGTGGTGACAGATGGAGATGAAAAACTGTTTTTTGCCACAGCCATGTAATTGTTTACAGTGGACAAATCAACCAGGAATTGCCACTGCCCCGGTGTGAGGCAGCCACTCCAGCCACGCAGCTAAATTCTTATGCTTCTCTCCTATAGCACTATCATGCTATCATCTATGTATGTCCTGTCTTCCTCAGGGTAATTTTAGTATTCCCTTAATAGTCACCAGTGGTTTGGCTATAAGTGCCCAGCCTTAAAGTGGAAAATGAAAAAAAAAATTTCCTTCTACAAACTCTGCTGCTTACTTCCCTATGCTATCACATCACATTAAGGCTCAGCAATTACCCATTGATTGGCAATGATCAAAAGCTGTGAGACAGTCACTTAGAATGTCTTGAGCTCATTCATAACGCACATTGCCCAAATAGACCCTGAAAACTACGAACTGCACTTTATAACCTCAGCCTGATGTATTCATTATTCATTGTGCTTGTCAATGAACAGACAACCCAGATAAACCACATTGCCTCTCACACCAAAGCTGAAATGCTTTCATGGTCTGGTAGTACTTCTCAACTAGTTACAAACAATGACTATTGTCAGAGGGGTTATTGCTTACATTCTCCTTTTCATACATATCCTTAGTTATTTACTAGCTCTCTAGAAACTGACAAATTGGTTTTAACAGAATTCATTTTGTCTTCTGCATTTTCATGAATTTATCATTTAATGAAGTTTAGAAAGAATGTTGAGCCCATGGGAGAATAGATACAATTTATTAAAGTTTCACTTACACATATACTTATGTATTTTTTCATGGTGTTACCTATACATACATATTAAAAAGATACAAATAAAAAGAGAATCACTTTTATCCCATGCAAATGAAGGAGAAGACTTTTTAAACCTTTATCGTAAAAATGTTAAAAATAAAAAAGTAAAAAGTATATAAAAAGTATACAATGCTCTGCAGAGCCTGGGCATAGATTATTCATTAGTCATACTTTCCCCATACCCAAAAGACTGAAAAACCTTCCCTCTTTCCCAGCACCCTTACCATGGTTACATTATGTGGACCACCTGGCTACCTTCCACTATACAGAGTACCCTCTCAGTGGCTCAGGATGACACATATTCCTCTATATTTTGTTATAGGGTGAAGTGCCCAAAATTAAATGGGAGAGGTACCCAAATCTTAGAAGATATATTTTTTAAATAATTTATTTTAGTACCTATTTTCAAACTTAACTATAAATGGGGTCCTATACATATGCATATACATACAGGGAGGCTACTCCAATGTGCTATAATTGCAGTGTGTCAGAGCAGACTCAAGTAATTGAGTCTGCTGGAGTGTAGTAATTACTGCACTCCAGCAGATTCCAGCATCACGTGTATCCATGTCCCCATGCTGAAAAATGGCAGTGGGATGCTTTAAACTAAAGTTCATTTGACGAGTTTTAGTTCAAAGCACCCCACTGCCAGTTTGCAGTGGGGACGCTGATACAGATGACACTTTAATTAGCGTGACTCTCAGAGCTGTGATAATTAAAGTGTCCCCCTGCCCTGAGCATATCTATAAATGCTCAAAGAGTCCATAATGTGTAGCTGAATAGCTTTATTCTATAAATAAAAAGGCACAAAGAAAGAACAAAAGCACAAAGTCTAAGATACAAACTAGACACATTTAGCTCCAATTGTAAGCATTTGTGCAATTGATTAAACTTTAAGCTTGTGAACTGTCACGCTCCAGCTGGACTCTGCCAGCTTTGTTCAGCAACAGATGCCGCCAAGCACTCTCTCTCCTCACAGTCTGGAAAGCCCCTATTTGGTTTGCTGCATGGCCCCTGGCCATGTGCTGGGGAAACCCCGTCCCCTGGGGAAAAGCCCGCGAACATTTTGGCAGGAAAATTTGACCAATCGGGATTTGAGGTTGGGTTGTCATCTGGCCTATAAAGACTGGGGTGGAGTTTTCCACCCAAAGGGCGGAAGCCAGAGAGAGAGCGAGCGCAGATGCCAGAGCATCCATCGCTCAGTCAGCTAGCTAGAGCAGAAGCTGGAGCTTCCACCGCTCACTGGGTAGGCCTGGCCAGCTTCCCACAGGCCTACCTGGTCTCCGGAGCAACCATTTACCGATTGGTTCATTTTATCTCAGGAGGTTCCTCGCTTTGTTGTTTTCGCCCCTCACCCAAACTGAGATTTGTTCTTTCATCCCTTACCCAAACTGGGATGGATCATTTTTTTTTCAATTGTTCTCGGATCCATTGATTGTCTGTCATTCTTTTGTCCCTCTGCCAAGCCGGGACAGGATGCTCAGCCACATCTAACACCGGTGGTGCGTAAACAATTGGATCCTCGTGTCTTTTATTTTCGTTATATCCGTCTCTTATTCGGACCGGGACTGAACCAAGCGTAACTGCCTGCATGGCCACAATTACATCAGTGGTGCGCATGTAAGAAATCAACTAAATAAAAGAAAATGTTTTGGAACCACTGCAAGTCTACCTCTCCCTCTCGCAACTTAACATCAGGGGATAGAACCCACCGGAACAACAGCCGCAGCCCGGCTCGCACCCCGCACATGAACCATCCTGATGAAGTCACTGAGAGTATGCACACTATATAAAGTTCAGCATATACCCAAAATCAGGGTCTCAGAACCTTTATATTTTTCTACAAATAATACTCTGGGCAAAGTCGATTTGCCTAACCATCAATGATGCTAAATCTGACCAGATACACTGGAATGGAAAAGCCTGAGAACCAGTTAATTAGGGAAAATAAAAATTAAAGTGATCTCAGATTCTATGTCTTCAATAGCAGTCATTTTCCATTGAGGGACTGTAGAACAAAGTGTAAGTGTCCCGGGTACAATACGTTATGGGTTGTTTTCCACTTCCCCACCCCCCGTAGCAACTTTCCTGATTAAGAGTTTTTGTTATGAATTATGAACTTGGCTTAGATGTATAAAGATTACATACATATACACATTTCTTATCTTCTTTGATGCATCTTATCTTCCAATCCTTATAAAAAAAGATATTTTTGATTCCAATGTTTATCGTCACATTCTTTCTTGTTTTGTTTTAAACGTATTTAATTGTCTTATTACAACAATATGTTAGAAAAATACCTTTTTATTTATGAATCTGTTAATAAGTTTTAAGATTTAGATCAGTGATGTTTAACTTTCTGGCCTTGTGGGCTGGATGAATGACACAGGACTGGTATGTGGGCCAGATTTCATGCACGGGGTTGATTTGAGGGGGAGATCCCATGTGCCAGCCAGCGCTGGATCCCTGTGGATCCAGCCAGACCCCCAACTCCCCCTCTGGGAATGCTCAGAGATCAGGTGCATGAGGCCACATTACCCAACCTGTGTGGCTCCCCTCAGGTCTGGAAATTTAGCAGCTGGACAGCTATGGCAGTGTAAATTGCTGAAGGTCCCAGAGACATGACAATACCATTGATACCACTCGTCTGCCACTGCAGATGGGATTTTGTCACCACTCAACCACTGCCAAATTTCCAGAAAAATGGGAAGCCCCACAGGACTCATGACATGGCCTGGTCACCTGGATTCAGCCTATGGGATGGAGATTGACTACTGCTGATTTAGAATAATCTGACAATTTCTTGAAGTTCATGCATAAATAATTTGAAAATTAGTAAGCAGTGCTGGATGAATAATGGGAAAGAAAACATTTGTAAGATATTTTTTCTATTGATCATAAAATGTATAGAACAAATTCAGGAACTAATATGCAAAAAAAGTTTTACTGGTTATCAAGAAATTGAAAAATAAAAAAAATGTATGTCCCATTTAATCAGTTGATATCGAAGCAATTTCATGGGAGGATATTCTTCAGGGGTCTTCTTCTAATCTAGCTAGAAACGCACAAGCCAAGAAATTAAGTAACTTCTTAAATAATCTTGTTTAGTAGTCGGCATTGGTACAATGTGAATATAAACACTGTATTTGAATAACAACATTTTACACTTACTTTCACACGATGTAGGAAAATGGAGAATTAGGATCTTCTCATTAAATGTTTCAAATACAGTGCTACTCTAGCAAAGATTTAGGAGAGGTGGAGCTTTATTTATTTACTAACTATGGAAAACATGCACGCACAAACTGCTGTACAGAAGGCTTAAAAACCAGTGAGAGTATAGAAAAGCATTTACTTTAAACGTTTCTTCCCAAAATATTTTTATTCTGAAAAAGGCATTGTGAAGATATTTCCATGGTTGGTATTGAACATGGTTCATAAAGGCTATTTCAGGTTAGCAACTATATGATTATGTACTGCCTGTTGGTTTTAATTTGTGATGTTCAGATGCTTTTCTTAAACCTCCCATATCTACTACCATCACAATCATAAGCTTAATAAGCTGATATAAAATATGACCAAGCTAAGTGAGTAAACCTCTACTTTCTCACAATTAAAAAGAACCATAACAATATTTGGAGAATACATCTTGAATAAGGCTCATTCAACCAGTTGGAATAGCCAGATAAACCCTTGAGCTTGGATACCTCACATTATACAAGGAGGCCTACTTCCTTGAGCTCTCTTCTGATTTATTGATACAAAATGTTAGTAGTGGGCTCAGCTATACCAGTGAAACCTTTTAAAGCCAGAACACATAATAGATTAAATTAACTTCCATTTTGGTTCAGGCGATCATTGAACTCTATTTTATGGTTGCTACAAGCAAATTGGAGAACATGGAAAAATAACACGTGAGAAATGGCACATCTGTTGCTGCTCAGCTAAGGACGGCGCTTTGTTGTAATCATGTTTAATAGAAATAACGTAACATGAAATAACACTAAGGATAATATAAAGGAAATGAATGCAGAATAGTACAGAACTAATAGTACAGTAAGATTTTTTCTCAGATAACCATGTAAAAATACTACTAAATAATGAACTGTATCATTTTACTTTGTTCAGAGTGCATTAGAAAATAGGGAGAAATTCTGTTGTACAAAATTGCCTTTTAGCGTAGTACTGTACCCATAATAGTTATGTAACTAAATTCCCCACAGCTCTCAATGGATGTTGTGCAACATTGAAGTCAACTGGGCTGTGAAATTTTGTGGGAAATGGAATGTTGTTCTCATAGTTCAAGGCAGTAAATTTTCAGAAGAACACTGTCCAGGAAAACCTATTTGGCAGTGGAAAACTTGAAACACAGCAGTGTCGAGCAGAGAGAAATAAAATAAAAATGTTGCCATTTCCTCACATGTCATTGCATATGAATAAGGAGACAAGGTTGCTGAGCCCAGCAGGACCACCTCACCCTATGCTCACAAATAACCCCAATAATTTCCCACTCTTTCAAACACGTAGTTCAGAATTACTTTTTTAAAAAGCATGTAGACCCATTCCAGCAATCCCTCATGGTTTTCTGTTCTATCAGTCTTGTCATCTTTACTCTGGGGAAATATAGAGGAGTAGGTAATAGTGGTAAGAGTGAAGGGCTGGATGATATTTAGTCAAATTGCTGGTTTCCAGAGTGAGATATCTAATATTTTCAGCAAATGATTTACACATGCCAGAAAAAAGTGTAGGTTTGCCAGGATCAGTCTGAGCCTTCAGTGTTTTATTGCAAATGAACAAAAATGCCTCATACATGCCTTCTGAGCCAAGATGGAAAATGTTCCACATATCAAATGTCTGTACATTTTTGGCAGTTAGGCCATCAAGAGTAGGTGGTCCCTTAGTGAAAGCAACCTCCCCCTCCATCTTCTCCCTAACCCCCACACAGAGTTCATTTCTGCTGCCATAACGAACAAGCTTTCCCTGGATTTCAAATGTTCTCTTTTGGTTATTATGACAATTTTAATATATTTTGGTGACTTTTAGGACATTTGCTTTTTTCCCTCCTCCTTTATTTCTCTTTCTTCTTCCAGCATCTATTGGTGTTTCTTTTTTCCCGGTTATAGTTTATCACTTTTTATTATATGCTACAAACTAGTAAAAATATCAATAAGTACTTAGTAAAAGCCCTGTAATCCACATTTGTCATAAGCTCATTCCAGTTTTATTATTTTGAGTTGCATAACTATTGCTGGACTAGGTAAGAAAAATATATATATATACACACACACATATACACACATTATATACACACACACACACACACACACTTTGACTGTAGAGGCTAAAAATTATTAAAAATTAACATCTAAGCCTCTGTTAATATTATTGCAAATATGTATGTATAGAATGTATAGCTGTAACCATGGTATTACTGTGTTCACCCACATACCTCACTCACTTGTCCCCCCAAATTACCCTTAACAAATTGGGCTTTTATTTTAAGTGGTGAAGCTGATTTTATGCCTAGTAAGGAAGAAAGGAGATAATTTAAGCTGGTGGTTGCTTGTTTTTCTTCTCTCTCATAAGCAACCGTGAGTAGAGTTCAGAAGGGGTAGACTGGAAGGGAGGTGAGGGGTTACAATGGTGTAGTCACATGCCCTTTTGATTTCTGCTGCATCCAAAGTTTAAAACCAACTGCCCAGCAGCAGAAGTAGCATTTCAGGCAGCAATGAGGGAGTCAATTCACTTCCAGGTTTATTATAATATACCTGTTTCTTGTTAATCACTCTTCTCTCCATAACTGGTCAGATCCCTCTGCCCACCTCTCATATTTAATGTTCTTGGTGTTCCACTGATGAAGCTATCCTTTCTTCAACAGTCTTGCTGTCAGTTAGCTACTTCTAGTCTCTCTTCCCCTATTTCACAAACCCGGAGACTGTTTTTAGCTCTTTTCAAAATCTACCCATGGGGTGCATCTATCTTATGGTGAGGTAGCAATGCACTACATCATCATATGGCATGCTGTGGCAATATAACAATTAAGTGGGTCTACACATGATCGCCAGCTATGTCACTGCAGCACCGTGCTCCTCCAGTATAGTGCACTGCTACAGCAATGTAGTGGTGAAATCCAACCATGTGTCATTAACACAGTGCAGTAACCACCCATATTGTGCCATGCATTAGTACTTCCAAAAGGAAATAGTAAAGCACAGTGTCGTAGCAACATTGCCATACAGTGACATGTAGACACACCCACGGAGTCCCGTCTTCAGAAGATATTACAGTTTCAACTTTTGACTGAGCAGTCAAGAGCCACTAACAATTCATCATAAAAAAGTTAAAACTAGCTTTTGCCTAAGCAGGAAAGGGAGGGTGAGTGAGATGAATGGGAAAGCAAGGTGAATAAGCTGAAAATTTGAAGATTAGGTGTTGCTCCTGATGTACATGGCCATCATTCTGTATTTTTTCCCCTTCTTTCTGCCTATCCAACAATCAAGGTGCATGTTTTATTTGGGAGCATGTGTTATGAGAGAAAATATGGTAACTTGCTCATATAATACATACATAATATTATGAGTGTTACTTGGACTAAGTATCTAAGCCAGGGTTTTTCAACTTTTCCCACTGCCACTTCTCTCTGCCAGCTATCTACAGTGTGACAGGGGCAAAGCCTCTGGATGTGGTGAGAGCAAAACCACCTGCTTCTGAATACTGCCAAAGCCCTTGCTCTGTCTGCTGAATCCAGGGGCTCCATAGGCCATAGGCTGCCAACCCTTGATATAAGTGGAAAAGATACATTAATGTTGTTAAGTGAAGATTAGCTTCCTCTTTTACTGATTTTCTCCTCACTAGTTCATCATCTTACCATAGCATTAACAATATTTTGCATTATAATTGTTTTTGTTTTGTTTTAAAAAAGAATAAGTCAAGTTGCCATAGCCTTGATATTTATTTTTGACATCTGTTATTAATATATCTCTATAATCTACCTTAAACTGAGGTGTAGGTTTGGTTCCTTCTACATTTAAAGGAATACAAAATAGTTATTTTAATTTTAACTTAAGTTATTCATTTTTAGTGATTTAAAAAAATAGAAAGGCGTCTGTCAAAATGGATGAACAATAGCAGTTGTGTGAGAGAAGAATGGTCGTGTCTACTCTAGAGCTAATATATGACAATTGAAACTATTTATGTCTACTTCTCTCTCTCATAAGCATCTCATGAGTCTTTGTGCAAGTCACTTGGGGCTAAAATTTCAAAATCTTATCACTGCATATACCAGTAGTTCTCAACCCTTTTAGACTCAAGACACCCCTCCTTAGACTCAAAGCACCCTTCCATAACTTTTGTGAATTAAGCAGGACTCCATTTCAAAAACTAAATTCATTTCAGTACTTGCCTCCTTGCAGAGGGGTCAGACACTGGGAATGGGGGAGCAGCCAGACAAGGAAATCTTGAGCCTGTCCTTACCTGCTTATCTCCTCACACGTTTTGCAGGCATCCTTCAAAGGATCTCAAAGTTCCCCAACACCCTGGTTGAGAATCATTGGTATATTCCTATAGGATCATTTATTCCAGACTGCAAAGATACATCCAGGCTCAGAGGGTGTATTTTTTTCAGTTGTGAGACAGGTGTTTAAACCAATTTTTTGCAGGGTGGTAAGATGTCAGGCAAAATGCAAGACAACAGATGAAGTTGTTAATGTTAACGTCTATCAGCCATTAGGCTATCTGCAGTCATAACTAAAGCAGCAGCAGTTGCAGGATACTTATATACATACACAATATTTGTTAACTTATGATGTCTCTGCTAGTTCATGAAAGTGCTCCAGAGACTAAGGATCCTATAGATGGTTAGAGTCATGTTTCAGAAGACCACCAAAACAATCATACTAAGTTACATATCATACACTGTATCATATCATATCATACTGTTATATATTAAACACTTTAAATAGCAAATTTGACTTCATGCCTATCTCCAGTGAAAACAGTAGAGGATATTTAATGTAGTGGTTCTCAACCATGGTTCCATGGCACTCCGGGATGCTGTAATCTTCTGTGCCTATCCCCCAAGTGTTGCACGTTTGGGTTCTTCTTGAACCTCAACGTGGCTTCTTGGGCTGCACGGCCAGGCTACTGGGAGTGACCTCGGGTCAGTTCCCCCAGGGGTCTTTTATAAAGTGCACCCAGGCAGATGGGGGAGCCATTTCCGGCTCCTCCTGGCTCCACCGTGGGTTTTCCCTTTGATCTTTGCCCGCAGCAACTCCAGCCGCCACGGTTTCACTTTTGCCATGATTGGCTGCTGGCGCGGCGTCCTGCTGCCTTTCCTCCAACTCAGGTAAGTTTTCTCCACAGATGCCTTGAATTAATACAAAAAATATTTTTTACAAATATTGTCCCCTTTTTGGCCAGGGTACATATGCTTTTACAAAGACACATCTAGTCAACAGTAATCATATTTTAAATTGTGGGGAGTATAAAGACTCTATACTTTTAGAAAGCCTATAAATAGACATTGCTGCTTGTTCAGCTAAACCACAATTGAGATATTATACAACAGAAGTGCTTTTACTATTTCATATCATATCAGATTTTGACCCAATGCCCCTTTGTACTGGTTTAATTACTTGTATTATTTTAAGCAAAGTGAAAAGTATAAATAATGAATTGCCTCAAAACAACTCTGATCTTTTGAAGAAAATATAAAGCTTGATTTTAATTCTGGGGAGTTAACTTCACTAATGACACATGGAAAACATTTCATTTTTTATTTTATAGCTTCCTGAGGTTTCTTACAATGCTGGAAATACAGTACCTGTGAATTCGTTAAATAAAAAGGAAAAAAAAACTTATTTTGGAAAGGATTCAAACAAGACAGCTTATTAGAAAAGGACTGTAACTTACAGAATATCCCACTTGGATCTACCTGATGAGTCTAGAGGATAGAACCAAGTAAACCAGTTCCAGAGGACTTTTAGTCCTGGTAGGAAACCTTCACATTGGAAACAGTTTTAATTGCGTCTCCGCCAGCTAAGAATAGTATAACCTCTAATGGCTTTAGTTTTACATACGCAGTGTGAAAACTGTTATGAGCCATGAAAGATTTGCTGTTCCACCATGGCAGAGACTGAGAAGTATTAACACCACTGGAGGATTTGAAGGATTGCATTTCATGGCTTCAGAGTTGAGTACAGAAAAGGTAGGGTTTGTGGATTTAATATTTATTTTCTTTGCTTTAGGACAGGAGCCAAGTACTCAGGGAACTACTACCCATGCACACTAAGAGGATTTTCAAAAATATTTAAGGGGTTTAGAAGCTTAAAGTCCCAGTTGTAGTCAGTGGGATTTATATTCACAACTTTTTGGGGCGCTTTTGGAAATCCCACTCAAAATGCCTAGATTTACCTTCTAATAGGTTTTTTCATGAAGATTGAAAAACTTTCTTGGACTCAAGTTTATACTACTTAACCTACAAAATAAACAGCATAAACACTTTTTGTGCAAACTACCTCCAGATTTTGTTATTATAAACTTTCCCTGCCATATCCTAGACCATAAGATTCTGAAGCAAGGATCTGGCTTTGTCTTAGCACTGACATAAACTACAGATAAAAAATTAGATCTCCATACTAGCTGGCATATTTTTAAGGCAAATTATTTACTTATCTTCTGCACTATGTTGGCCATGAACAAGTAATAACTGAAATACACTACTCAACTGGCAATGTTACTTTTACAAAGAGAATGTAATTACTGTTAAGATATCTCTATGTTACAGTCACAGAAGCATTTAATAAAATTCAGACATAACCAACCTAGTTTTAAGCTACCAAACTTCAATACCAATAGCAATCAAACCACGGCACCACAGAGCTCAGTCTGCGGAAATGTAACCTGTTGAGAAGCCTGTTGGCCTGGCATGTGCTAAGAATAGTGTGAAGGCACTATTTTTAAAATACAACCTTACAGGACAGCACAGATGGGGCAATCAGAGTGATATGTTGAAGTCTATAGGATATTTGTCACTGATTTCAGTAGATACCCATCTTGTCAAAAACATGGCAATAATGAGCTCTATCCAGTTATTTGAAGAATGGTTACTAGTATGGGTTTGTGCATATAAAACTTGGTGAAATCCTTGGGTCTTTTAACAGCTCAGACCACTGTGGAAAAAAAAATATGGAGATTTGAAATAATTCAATATACACCCTTACGCTACATAGTTCAAAGTATTCAAATAAAACCAGACTTTGCTTTAAAAAAGCAAACCAAACCATTCAGAAAAATATCTATATTATTTCTCACCTTATAGCGAAACCACAATGGAGTTACTCCTGAAATGAGTCACTGCAGCTACATGTATACATACAACCAGGACAATAAACTAATCTTTAACTAGATTATCTTATATTTTAATTTATATAAATGAATGCATTGCATTAAATTAAAACAATATTTTAAAAAGCTAAATGAAATGTTTAGAAACTGAATGTAAAATGTTACCTAATACTTACTGGCAGTAATTGACCTATCAGCCAAGCAAGCATGAAACTAGGAATAAAGCAGAATAGGTTTTCATTCCATATCCAACTACTTCCAAATTTAAAAGAAAACTTAAATATTTGGCAACTATTTTTTTCATCATTGATATTAAACTGGATCAGATTCTGATCACATTTACAGTCATAGATTCATAGATAGATTCACAGATGCTAGGGTCGGAAGGGACCTCAACAAATCATTGAGTCCGACCCCCTGCATAAGCAGGAAAGAGTGCTGGGCCTACATTACTCCAGCTAGATACTCATCCAGCCTTCGCTTGAAGATCCCCAGGGTAGGGGAGAGCACCACCTCCCTTGGGAGCCCGTTCCAGACCTTGGCCACTCGAACTGTGAAGAAGTTCCTCCTAATATCCAATCTAAATCTGCTCTCTTCTAGCTTGTGGCCATTATTTCTTGTAACCCCCGGGGGGGCCTTGGTGAATAAATACTCACCAATTCCCTTCTGTGCCCCCCTGATGAACTTATAGGCAGCCACCAGGTCGCCTCTCAACCTTCTCTTGCGGAGGCTGAAAAGGTCCAGTTTCTCTAGTCTCTCCTCGTAGGGCTTGGCCTGCAGGCCCTTAACCATACGAGTGGCCCTTCTCTGGACCCTCTCCAGATTATCCGCATCCTTCGTGAAGTGCGGTGCCCAGAATTGCATGCAGTACTCCAGCTGCGGTCTGACCAGCGCCCGATAGAGGGGAAGTATCACCTCCTTGGACCTATTTGTCATGCATCTGCTGATGCACGATAAAGTGCCATTGGCTTTTCTGATGGTTTCGTCACACTGCCGACTCATGTTCATCTTGGAGTCCACTAGGACTCCAAGATCCCTTTCCACTTCCGTGCCACCCAGCAGGTCATTTCCTAGACTGTAGATGTAAATGAAGAGACACTTTAGTGAAGTTAATGAGGTCATAACCACGTAAAACTGGTGTCAGTGAGATTAGAAGGAGGTTTAGCAGTATCATCTGACTACCATATGTACTTGGCTTACTTCTAAATACATGTATTTGGATTTAATGGCATGATTTAGCCAGTACTGGAAAATTGAAATATGCCAAGGCTCAGCTTTGTGGTTCAAAATGTGAGGTATCAAGATAGGTCTCCAGGCTTACCCTAACTCTGACATCTGAATGCTCTATTATTTACATTATTGTTTTAGTGGATTTTGAAGATTGTGATTAAAATAGGCTGAACTGGAAGGAGTGTTCCTAGATTTACAAATATATCTGTTTATGCATTTTATATCTACACATAAACATACCTGTGAGACTCCTACCATTTTTGTTAAACATTAATAATATGTGTTCTAATCTTCAGTACTCTATACAGCTTTTTGCAGACAGGCCAATATATTTATAAAGAAATTGAATGATGGTTTCTGTCAAAGACTGTAGTAAACCTACAACTTCTGATTTAGAAGAGAAATATTGTTGTAGTAACAGTCAAAATTGAATTGGCACTGCTGTAGTACATTGTGCCCTACCTGAAAGATATCTATGAAAATTTTTACGCTGTATGATTTTAGCAGCTGCTGTCTTTAACAAAGGATAAGAACATTAAAGGAAAGGAGATGAGCTTAATCTCATACATTTATATCACTGAAGCACAGTGATTTACAGCTTAGTAGAAGGACTAAATGATTGTTTGGCATGCAATTTAACAATTTACTATCCAGATCAATAAGTATTGTGGAGCTATTTTAATAGAAGATTTAACAGAACACATACCAAGTTTTTATAAAAGTATTTTATCCTTTGAACAGCTTTTCTAGATATTTAAACAACTTTGAACAATCTGCTAGATTTCAATGTGATCTTTTCATATTTTTTGAATAAACAAGGAAAGACATAAAAAGAGAGAAGCTATGCATTTACTTTCATTTACTATTCTCCTACATTATAATAAAAATAATAATCTGTGGAAAAAATCTCAATTCATTCACCTCCTCTGTTACAAAGAGCAGAAAATTATCAGGTTGAGTTAAAATATTAATTAGATTCAGCAACCTTTACTCATTTGAATAATACCATTGAGATAATTTGTGCATGTGATAGTTATGATTTATTTGATATTATAGCTCTACCAAAATTAGGCAAATTAGGGCACATCTACATGAAACGCTAACTATGCAGTGGCCTAACAACACTGTGTAGTAGTGTGCCAGGAAAAAACCATGCTAATACATTACTGGGTGGCAGTGTTAAGCCACTGTGCAGTAAGCATCACTAAAAACCCATGTGCCGGTACTACTGTGCAATAGTGCAAGTTACTGAGCATTGATATAGTACTTGATTAACCAAGTACTAAACTTAATGTGCAGTAACTACAGTACATTAATGAAAGTGTAGACACACCCTTAAATTATATCATCCTCCCTCAAGCTCTTATAATTTAAGAAAACCTAGGCATAATGGGAACAAACCAGAACCAAAGCAAAGGTAATAACTATGGTGAAGTCCACCTTTGTACAGATACAGTATTTTGTTAATAAACCAGATGCATACTTTTCTATTAAACCATTTCAAATCCACAATTGTTCTAGAATGTTTGTATATGAAACAACTGGTGATGGGAATGTATGAGTTCCCCTTATTTGTCCATATTACCCCAAATACTATGATTTTTAATAAATTAAATAATATTAGGTACTTACCCTACAGAAACAACTAAGTAGATTAGCCCTTTCACACAGATGGAGTCCTATTGAATTAAATGTTGCAGACTCAATGACTTAAAAAGCACTAAAGGTATATGGATAAGTTAGTGCTGTCCAACTGGAGGACTATGAGGGGTAAATTTATAGTGCTGGGCTGCGACTTGGGGGGTACATCTACATGTGCAAATCCTTTGGGGTGCATTTACCTGAGAGCAATTTACTCTCAGGTAAATCCACTCTGGCAGGCATCTACACATGCTGGGAAGTAGAAGCAGATTTGCTGCTTATGGCAAAAATCTGCTTCTACACCCACTGGCCTTGTTCCATTCCCATGCCACTTCCAGGGGGAGCCATAGGCTCCCTCTGGGTGCTACCCCAGAGGCTGGCAGGGAGCACAGGGCCAGGAGACAGATGTCTCCTAGCAAGGGCTGGGAGGTTGCTCCTTGTCCCTGGGAGTCCAGGCAGGAACAATGTCCTCTGCCCCAGCAGCAGGAAGCTCCCAGACCCTGCTCTGCAATTGCAGAGCAGGGCCTGGAAGATTCTTATGTAAGAAGAAGGTTCTTATGTCAGGCTCTTATTTAAGTGACCCTGCTCCACAATCAGGGAGCAGGGGTTGGGAGATTCAAATCTCCCAATCCCCACTCCCAGTTGCAGAGCAGGGGATGGGAGCTCCCCGCTGCACGGTCAGGAAGACATTGTCCCTAGCTGGGCTCTGGTGATGGAGCCCAGCCTGGCAGCAGCCAGCTCCCAGGGGCAGGGAGCAATTTCCCACCCCTTGGTGCCTAGCTGACTGGGAGCACATTTGCTCCTGGTCAGCTGTCTACATGATCTGTTTGGCACAATAAGTAATCACAAGAAAATTGTATGGAACAGGTAGCAAATTTACTCATGTTTAGTGCAAATTACTGCACAGTAAGCATCTGCACCGTGTAGATGGTGATGCTTACTACACAGTAATTTGCTCTAATCTTGAGCAAACCATCTCGTGTAGACTTGCCCAGGTATTATTCCAGCTGCCACTGCAGTTGGGGTTTATAGGTTCCTGTTCCCTTCTCAAGCTTTCTCTTCCTTCCCCCGCCCCAAGGAAAAGTACAGTGCAGTGTTTCTCAGCCCATGGTTCTGAGGGAGCCCACAGTGCGGTGCAGTGGAGGAACCTATGGCTGGGGAGCTGGGAGTGAGACTGGGGCACCCTGCAGGTAGCACTCTGAGAGATGCCCACATGCATTATGCAGCAAGAGGCATGGGCTCATGCTAGTACACCCAAAGGGCATGCAGACCCTGGCCACTTTGAAATTGGAGAGTCGGTTAAATATTCAAGATCTTAATATATGGTTTAAGATTTCAGATAAAATGCGGCCCCTTTCATGGATTCCCAACTCCCACATGAGAAGGTTTTTTGAACAATACAATGAAGCATTCTAATATTATATTTTTTCATAGATTCATAGATTCACAGATGTAGGGTCAGCAGAGATCTTGCAGATCTTCTAGTCTGATCCCCTGACCTGGGCAGGAAAGGAAACTGGGCTCAAAAGACCCCAGCTAGGTAATCATCAAGCCTCCTCTTAAAGACCCCCAAGGAGCCAACACTATTTCCCTTGGAAGTTGGTTCCAGATCCTATATAAAAACCTGACAGTTTGTTGATTCAGAAAATAGTTAGGGTTAGAGGTGTTAATGGATTTGTAAACATTTCCTGTATTTCCACTTGGAGGATTATATATTGGCTCTGAAACCAGCTCTCTATTGTTTTGCACCTTTCAGATTCATCTATGTTTACACAGTGTCAGGAGGCAGCAATACCTAGATATTGACTCTCCAGATAGCACATATGCTTGATCATATGCAATGCAAAAATTCTGTGACAATCCTTTGATTTATTCTCATTCTAGAGAATTTTATAGACATGAAAAGAATAATTGTTGGAATGGAAGTACAAAAAACACTAGCTAGTGGCAGGATTTTCACAGAATTCATGTTTTGAGGTAGGAAAATAAGAGACAGACACTTTTTAAGGGGACAGACAAAAGAACATACGTTGCCAAGTGCAGACCATATCAAAGAAGAATATATTTCATTTGAAAAGTACCTTGGAAACCTGCTTCAATAGATTTTTGTGTATAAAGAATCAAGTTCATCTACTGTTAATTTCCTGAGAAGCAGATTAATATGCACAAGGTTGAAGAAGAACTCTGAAAATCATGATGTACATATAGTGTTCCTTATCTTACTCTGAACAGATCTTCTTAGTAGTGGAGCTATGGAAACTACACTGTCCATACTGTCAGCAACATCAGCTGGTCCAGGGGTAAGTGAATGTGTGTGTACGTGCATGTTTTTTTCCTGAAAATGGATTTTAAAGTAATCACTAGCAAGATCAGGCAGTGTGAATGAATGCTGATTTTGAAAGCGTATTCAAGTATCTCTGAAGAGATGACTTCTTATGGAAGAAATTTAAGATGCTTAATGGAAAGATAGTTGCCAAGGTGTTATTAAATAAGGCAGCTAGCTTTGCATTTTGGTTACAGCGTATTTAGCATGTGCTCTTTGACCTTCACAATAACATACTAGTGTTTATTATTCTGTAAAAAAAAAATGGCTTACAATTGCAATTTTCCTCACTTTAAACTTCTGCTATGAAATGGTGAACACTTGCTTTAGTAAACTGAAAATAGTCACATTGTTTGTAATGTAGTATATATTCATGAGTTCTCTGGAATGTGGGCAATTCAGCAACATGGCCAAAATGTTTGATTTTTATTACTTGAGAAAATACTTTACTACTGAACAGTGACAGCTTAGAATTAGAGAGAAAACATTCAAGCACAGTTAGCTGCTGTTATTGTTTAACACATTATTTAAATTACTGTATGATAAATTATAGTTTTGAACCTCAGTGCAAGTGTCTAGGGGCACATCCAGATGAGCATGCATGTGCAGGTGTTTGCATTTCCTGCAGCACAAATAGCGGTGGCACATATTTGTGCCGCTGCTTTTTGCCCCAGGGCACACCCCTGCACGTGCACTGTGGTGTGCACCTAATTGTCCTGGATGGGGTGGGGTGGAGTGGGGGAGGCTGGGGCTAGCACTGGAGTCTTGGGGGACTCCCAGGGCAGCAGTGCCACTAATCCAACCTCACAGAGCTTGACCAAGAGCCAGAACATGGCTCTGAATGGCCAGGCTCCATTTCTGGCAGTGCATGCTGTTGCTGTGTGTATCACACCACTTTTTGGGGGGCATTGGTTTTTTTTGGCACCAGAATCTCTCAATGTCTTTGGTGCTGTGCTGCAAATTAGCAGTATGGTAAATGGGTGCATGTGAACCACATGTGCCTTGCAGCGCCTCAAACAGCTTTGAGGCATCATAAACTACACGTGTATGCTCATCTGAACATACCCTAGAAGTGCAAGGACTGATTACAATGATATAAGTTTAAAATATATCTTTGCTAGCATCCTTATCAAATCTAGATTTGGGGTCTGGGTGAGAATCAGATGAGAATCATACTTTAAACAGCATAGTATGAGAGGCAAGTACTTTGAGCCCTGATGCTGTCAAACAACCCTGGTAATTAAATGCATTGAGTGCACATTATACAAGTAAACATCATAATTTTAATCCAAATGATTGTACTGAAGGAAATGTTTCAGGTTATGAGGTTCAATTTTGATATAAACAAAAAAGTTCTCTTCCCTGTCATCATCTTTTAAATCCTAGGTGGCAAAAATATCTAGGTGGAGGATAGTTTGGTATATTTGAGGAACTTTCTTCTTCTTTTATGAATATGATTGACCACATATAGTTTAAACTGACTATTCTGATTCTAGTAACAAAAGGTAAGGAGTAGAGCTCTGTGAATGACTCATCTTTTTAGCTCCTTGTCTGAATAGAAAAAAGAAAGAAAAGAGGCAATTTTCTTGCCAAAACAAGGGGAAAAATCCTCTCCTTAGCATTTCCTTTTGGCTAGGCTTCCTGTTCAACAAGCTGGCTTCTCTTAATTCTATTCATAGACACTTAACTCTCTCTCACCATACATTTCAAGGGGGAATTTAAGCACCTAACAAGATTATGCACTCCATATTGGTGTAGAATTGTCTAGAGGTACTGCAGCTAAGGGAACAAGCATTCAAGTAGCTGGTTATCTATTTCCAGATCTGTCATTGACCAGAAGGTGACCTTGGGCAAGCCATTTAAACTTTCCATGGCCTCATTTTTCCCCTTTGTAAATTGATGAGTATCCTTTATACCTATAGATT
Organism: Crocodylus porosus; assembly: GCF_001723895.1. Lineage (NCBI taxonomy): Eukaryota > Metazoa > Chordata > Crocodylia > Crocodylidae > Crocodylus > Crocodylus porosus. The sequence goes on from NW_017728948.1 coordinate 60,864,069, forward strand.
CAAAGCACATATAAAGACTTTCAGAATATCATTCTTTGTTTCATGTTTTTTCCTGAACTTGACTGGACTTAGAATCAAGCCCATACAAGTAAAACAACACATTTTAAGCACTTCTTTATTGTAATAATATCTTGCATTTACATTGCATATTGTGCCTACCATCTACAATGTTTCATGAGCATTAAAGAGAAACAAGGGTGTTTTTGGCAATATCTTTTATTGGACCAACTACATAGTTGGGGAGATGTTAGACAAGCTTTTCAGGCACAAGCCCAAGTAAGGGTACCCAAAAGCTCATAGTTTCATAGTTTCTAGGGTCAGAAGGGACCTGAG
>NW_017728948.1:60865108-60868855 GCF_001723895.1 Crocodylus porosus
CCCTTGTAACCTGTCTAGGTCCGACTGTAGCCTGTTGCTTCCTTCTAGTGTGCCCATGTCCCCCCACATCTTAGTGTCATCAGCAAATTTGAACAGGCTGCTTTTTACCCCCTCATCCAAATCGCTGTTGAAGATGTTGAACAGTGCGGCCCCAAGGACCAAGCCCTGCAGAACCCCACTGCCCACGTCCTTCCAGTTGAAAAGGACCCATCCACTACCACCCTCTGGGTGTGGCTCTCCAGCCAGTTGGCAACCCATTTGACTGTTTGGGTGTCGACACCACAGTTCCCCAGTTTCTTAATGATTATGGGGTGAGAGACAGTGTCAAATGCCTTCTGGAAGTCCAGGAAGATTATATCCACTGCTACCCCCGCATCTAATGATTTGGTGATCTGATCGTAAAAGGCCACCAGGTGGGTCTGACAGGACCTGCCACTGATGAACCCATGTTGGTTGCCCCTAAGCATGCAGTCCCCTGCAGGCCCCTTGTGGATGTGTGCCAGAATAATTTTCTCAAACAGCTTGCCTAGGATCAAGGTAAGACCAACTGGCCTGTAGTTTCCTGGGTCCTCCTTTTTCCCCTTTTTGAAGATGGGAACCACGTTGGCCCTCTTCCAGTTCTCTGTAACCACATCAGAGCACTACAAGTGCTCGTAAAGCTGTGCCAGGTGTCCTGCAATGACCTCAGCCAGTTCCTTTAGAACTCTAGGGTGGAGATTGTCCAGACCGGCTGACTTGAATACGTCCCGTCCCTCCAGAAGTTTCCTAACTAAATCCTCACTAACCCTTGGCCCAGGTGTGCCTCCCCTGGGGCCCGAGGGGGGCCTAGCAGGGAGGTGACTGTTCTGGTCCCTATTTAGGAAGACGGAGGCAAAGAAATCATTAAACATGTTAGCTTTTTTGTCTGGTGTGATGACCAAATTCCCCAACGCGTCCTGCAGGGGCCCCACATTACCCGGAACCTTCTTTTTACCCCCTATTTATTTGAAGAAGGACTTCAACAGCAGCTCATCTAACATCACTTTCAACTATACAATTAATCCAATAAAAGATATTACCAAAAAGCCCTTGCTACACAAGGTGATAGCCACAGATTGAAAGCTTAACAATGAACTTCTACGTCAAGTCTGACAAAGAAAAAAGTTTCTTCTAAAAGTAACTTGTTCACACCACTAGCTTTGATTTGACTTTGGACCAAACATTCAACCTTAAACTAAATTAATCTAGATATGGACACTTAATAATCTAATTACAACTTTAATTTTATAGTTTTTGTATAAGCACTAGCACTGGACAGAGGGGCACACTGCAACAATCACAATACAGACAGGTTTAATGCATAGTTATTCAGGACAGAGTACAGTGAGGATACTGAAAACAAATGTGGTATCAAGATAAGTCACACCATAGTCTTCAGCACGGTAGCACTGAGCAGACAACAACCAACATTAGCACTTGTATATGCCATAGATTTCTGGCTTCTGGTACTATATGGGCCAATAACCTTTGGTTCTTGCTATTCATTCACAAGTATTGGAGGTGTGGCAACTGTTTAGCCTCGGAGTCAGTAGCTGGGGTAAATCATCACATCCTGGGAAAAGGGATCATATTTCAGTGCCTCTGAGGGCCTTGTCATGTGGGAGACTTCACATGAGTTCTATTTAGATTGCAGTAAGCATTACCATGCCATATTACAAGTTAGAATATATCCTGAGAAGTGATAGGGTTATGCTTACTATGATCTCAGCCTGTTCTGAACAGGGCTGAAGTGTGCTGTGCCCATACCCCTTCTCTCCCCCTACAGTTACCCTGGTGCTGAGAGCCACAGTTTGCACATTTACCTGTGAAACCTGCAATCCCCACACCAAGAGCCCATGCTCTCCCTGCCACCTGCCCAAGCCAGGTCTCTGCAGCTGGCAGCTGGCAGCAGGCAGAGGGAGCCAGAAAGAGCTCAGGCTGAGGGAAGGTGCTATTCCTGTTGGCAAAGACCTGGCACAATTGTAAAAAGCATGGGCCCTTTAACTGATTCTGAAGCTACTTGCTTGACCTGAGGACCTGAGCAGGGGAGGGGCCAGACTGCTCAAACACTGATGTGATCTAAGAAAGCAAAGGGGCTACATTTCAAATTGAGCAAATTCACATTTCAAAGTGAGCAGTGGACACTGTAAACAGTGTCACCTTTTACCATATACATGGTAAATCCTGGGAAAACCAGGAACATCCTGAGACATTGGACACATGGGGTACATGACAGATGTGAAAACGTGCCATTGTCAAGGCACCTGAGGGGCAGCAGAGGGTGCAGATTGCCTATAAAAACCCAGGCAAAGATGAGGCCTGTGAGACACCCTGGCCAGCTAAGAAAACCTGTGGATCCCCCAGAAAGACCTTCTCAATTCCTGGGTGCAAGGAGACCCTCTGCCTTCAGGATTATGTAAGATCTATTCAAGGCTTTCTGTTGTCTTTTTGGCTTGTTATGTTACATTTTGACTTAGGCAGAACTTATGATGTTCTATGGCTTATTGTGTCTTGACCTAGACAGAGTTTTTGATTGCTTCTTTGTCTTATGCTTAAGATTGCAAATTGCTGTGCTCAATAAACGCTCTGTTCAGAGAATGGACTATTCTTATTCAAGCATTTTATGACTTCAGTGCCCCTACCTAAAGTCTAATATTAAGTCCAGTAATACTTCTTCCATTGGATTGGCTTGCTGATGCATCTGCAGGGAGAGCTGGGTCTCTTCCACTGATGGTCTTGAACTGGCACCACACCCAAGTTGTTTCTCAAGACTGTCAGCAGCAGAAACTGGAATGTTTGATCTGTATTATTTCTGTGGAGCAGTCTGATAAGAACTGAACATGTGTTATCTAATATGACCTGGAGATATGGGTCCCATGAAAAGACATAACTTTGCTATGATATGATTGCATCTGGTTTACTATTTGGACATGCAGATACTCATGTTTTAAGTGTATATAACACAGCCTAAATATAACATGAATTACGGCCCATAGACTCTGCACTATTATTTTTTTACAGCAAAATTGCTAGAAAGATAAAGTAGATAATTATTAAAGTTTATTCAGAGTATGTGAGGAGGGAAATGAGGCAAAACTTTCTGGGTAGGCAAACCATGGATTCTGATCAACATAGCTATAAACCCAGTTGGCTGATCAACTGGTGAGCTCTGACTGCATATCAAAAAGTGTTGCAAAGAGCAGACATATAATTTGGCTAGAAAGACTATTTGAAAGGTATATACAATGTATTTATTTAGGAAAATACAACTGAGGCTTTTAAGGAATAAAACTATCAGTATAAAAGCTGTCTGTGAACACGAGTCAACGATATTCTACAAGTGCTGGGTCAAGGTATATTTCATTCCACAACAGAAGTATATATTTCTTCTTTTCATTTATTAAACAAACAAACAACCTGCCCAACCCAAAAAACCAGAAGGTATTTGTACAGATACCTTAATAATCATCTTCCTTTTCTGTGGTTCCTTTTGGCTCATCAAAGTTAATCTACAGTTATCTTGTTTTCATTCCTTCTCTAATAGCTGAGAGCCCCTGATCGCCTGATGGAGGACTACCATGCTCTGGGAGGCGTGCTGAGGGAGATGGGCGCACAGGCGGTCTTCTCTTCCATCCTGCCAGTGAGCGGTCGAGGCAGACGCCACGAGATGTGCATAGCGGAGACCAATTGGAGGCTATAGGAATGGTGCTACGAGGCGGGCTTTGGCTT
>NW_017728948.1:60868866-60882604 GCF_001723895.1 Crocodylus porosus
CTTCCGACTCTAGCTACTATGAAACTATGAAACTATGAAGCTTATTAGATAATGTTAACTAATCTTTTATGGTGTCTCATCTCTTACTGCTTCAAAATCCCCACGTTAACTTTCCGGATGCTGTTCAGATAGTGATATTCAAATCAAATGGACTCTACAGTCATCTCTTGCTAGTAACTTACAATAGCCAAATTATTCAAGAACAATAAACAACAATCCCTTATGAGCTGCAGTATCAAAGACATTTATTAAATGTTAAATTCATAATTGCCATCTGCTGTTTGTCCATCACTGAAAAAGTTCATTTAACAATGGAAAAAAATGCTTGTTTTGTTTTATACCTATGTCAGAATCTCTACCAACAAAGAACCAGAGACTTTGTAAGACCTCATTCTTTCCAAAGTATTGCTTTATCATACGATTCTCTAATAGCAATTAAGAACTGAATTGTAATTCAGTTTCTGTTCCCTAGTTTGTGCCGGGGAGGCTGGGCGGGCACGAGAGTTTCACAGGAGCTTATTAACTACTGTAACATCCCCCCCACATGTGTATAGGCCCAGCTGTGGTATGAACCCTAGAGCAGAACTTAATTCTGTCTGCTTTCTATCACTACCTGTTTTATCCCCAGCAACTTTGATAAGATAAAAAACAGGGACTCCAGGGGTACTGTTCATCTCCCAGAGGCTGTAACTGAGACAGAGGAAACTTCCCAGGTGAGTCAGGAGGCCTTGTCCCCTCTTTGTCTCTATATGTGTAGAACAGTGAAAGTCCATGCATGCATCATGTGACTAAAAGTGAGAAGTTTCTAGAGGGTTTGAACTCTCAACTGTAATGAAATCATGGCCTACTTTTAAGGCCTGGGCATGCTCAGTGTATAAAGTTGCCTGGAATGAGTTGCAATAATTTGAATTGATTGGTCCTTTTAAGTATTGCCCAGGTTTGAATTTGATTGGGTACTGTGAAAATGGTGATGATTGGACCATTGTGTGAGTGACAGGTGGCATGATTAGAAAGTGATAAATCCTGTCCAGAGCAGCCAGCAGGTGCTCTGGGAGTGTTGGGGGCTTGGCCTTGCTTACACTCTGGCTCCTGGCTCAGGAGTTCGTCGAGTGCAGGTTCCTTGCTGTGACCTGGTCGTTGGGATTGAGCTTGCTGTCTCGTGCTCTTTTCTTTGGGCTTTGACTGTGGAAGCTGCAGTTGGGTAAAGTATCATCCTTTCCCTATTTGAGGTGCTGAGCACCTAACCAGGGAAAAGCTAGAAGTCCTCAGGGACAGTCAGAGGTTTTCTCCTTCTGACTTGGCCCAGGGTGTTCTTGCTGCCATCTGTGGTTTCTCAGTTGTCTGTGAAGTTGCACAGCAGTTAACTGTGTAGTGACTGGAGCTCATTGTAATGTGTAGTTGATTGTTTCTGTGACCAGAGACATTGGGTTTGGAATTTGCATCAGGTTATTGTCTCATCGGGTATATTTTATCATGTTGTGGCTCAGGTGCTACAGGGATATTGCATTGGGTAGCTGTTGCGTGGGTTTTGTTGTGTAATACAGCTTATATTGCTCAACCTACCTGTGTTGTAGTGCGTAGCTACTTCTTCTAAGTCTGAGTGGGGTCTGGCAGTAGATCAATGCTCAGAGAAATTAACTTACTTTAATGCCCCCGAACCTGACTACCAGTGGGTCATAGAGGTTTAACGACCCTCTGGATTAATTAGTTAATTGGCACCCCTATAGGCGGTCCTTCATATGTAAGCCCAGAAAAGGCCACTATCCTGCCTTTTAATATTAAGGCTAAAAGCTAAACATAAAACCTTCTTACATTGTTTAGGCCACAACAAAACTATTTATTTTTAAGGAGCTTGTCCTTTCAAGACTGGAAAATAATCTTTGTAGATAAACTAAAATCTATTTTCCATCTCTGGATATGGGTTTGAGTCTAACATGTGGTTTAATGTAAAAAGAGTTTAGGGTCTCTAGGGTCCAACAACCCACTTTGAGGAAATCTGGGCTAAGTTTTAAACAGTGTCCATTGGGAGGGATGTTACTGTACCACAACCATTTCTTTAACATTTTAATACTGTGCAGACTAAAAAGTAGAGGTCCAAGACATAATCCTATCAAACAAGGCTTTCTTGTATCATGAATTAATTTGCTATTTTGCAATTTGCCAAAAGATAAGTAATTTAGTTGTATGACTGCATTTACTCTGAATGGACTTTAAGACTTTCTAAAAGGCCATATACAATTTTTTTTTCCTGGAGTTAATATAGTCAGCATGATAGATCCACATGTGAAAACAGGTTCTCATCCCAGTTTGCTTTACAAGCATTTGGATAGACTGGGAAAGGCCATATCTGTCCATTTATGAACAGCCCCTAGCACAAGTGTGCCTAATCCGGGGCAGTCCTGTTATACGAGTATTAAATGAGATCTGTCATGAATTTGTGCTAAGTTAATTTCATGTTACAGGCCTGACTAAAAGGCCAATGATTGGTGAGAAGAAATGAATCACAGTATGACAAAACAATGTTTCCATTTCTGAATGCAATAGCAGCAGAGGAGGAGGACAGTATTGATCTTAATAAATCAAAATGACATTTTCCAACAAGAAGAAAAAGTGTCCTCATTCTGTATCGTATCTGACTGGAAGCACATAACCTCCTTTTCTCATTTAGGTGTCTATTAGACAGGCTTCCTCTGGATTACAAATTTTTTTTTTTAAATAGCGTTGAAGCTATAGTTAACATTCAGATGGTATTTCAGTTCTAAATTACTATTACTGTTATTCATTTCTCTTTCCTTTTCCTCTGTAGTCACAGCCTTTTGCACTCAGCCTATCATATCTTAATATCTTATCATCAGAACATTCAAGAAAGTAAAACAGAAGTTCTTACTTAAACATAACCTATAACTATGAAAGTGTAGAACAAAAACTAAGTCTATAATAGCTATAATACAGAGGCACAACTTCTTGTCTCCTCAGAATATAAGCCCTCAAGAAAGAGAACTGGTGTAGTGCCATGTGATAGAGGGGAGAGTTCAAAGGGGCTTTGAAGGAGGCATGCATGCATGCAGCCAAAATCCAAATTAGCTTTTCAAGGGTTTCTTATGAGGTAGTTTACAGAAACTGTTTTGATACAGAGCAGCACTGAAGGATATACAGCTGGCTACATGTGTCTACAGATCTCAACTATGCCTAAAGAGGAAGATGCTCCAGTTTTTAAGATTATTACCTTTCTATATTTTTAAGCCCTTTGCCAACCTCCAAAGAGCTTCCTGATCCCCGATGAAGTACACAGGCCCTGGGCATATTTACATGAGATTCTAAATGCACAGTAGAGTAATTTTACTGCATATTGGCACATCACAGAAAAAGTCATATTATTGTGGTAATGTGCAGTAGAAATAATCTACTGCACACTAGCGTCACTAAAAAGGCATGCGCTGGTGCTATTGCACAGTACTGCCAGCTACTGAGCATTGAGTTAGTACCTGTTATTAGAGGTACTATACATAATGCACTGTAACTACAGTGAATTAATGCACATGTAGACATGCCCAAGCTATGTCTTTGGGTAGCAGATTTACTTTTAAAGATGGATGGACTTGTCATTAATTACAAGAAGTATGTATACTTCAATATATAATTTTGAAGACAAAGTCAAAATACTTTGCTATAGAGCACAGGAATTTGTCCATAGACACACAGGTATCTCTTCTGTTAAAGTAAACTTTAAAGAACTTATGAATTCTGTGTAACTGAATAATGTCAAAATATAAGAATGGAGAATAAGTATGCAAACAGCAAGTGGAGTAGATACTGTTCACTATACACTAATTAGAAACAATCAGAAAAGCTCAGAGCTGGTGTCATTTTGGCATCACAGTACTGGCTGGAAGTAATACTTAAACTGCAATGGCAGTCCATCATAGATTAATGTGGTATAGAGACAGCATGGAGGGCATAGCCGGAACAAAAGTGGTGAGATAGTGCATAAGTGGTTTTTGTCTGTGTCGCAATGCACACGTCATTTAAATTGTACTATTCAATATTCATTACTATCCACTTTTCATGTGAGATTATATCTGCCCTCACATTGCTCAGATATCTAAGTTGGTTAAATAATTCTAGAGTTCTTCATAAAATTTTGATCAGCCTAAATAACCTGATATACCCTACAATTTCTGTCACTTCATTCTTCAATGTTCTTCTATGTCATTAAGAAATATATACTTGATAAATATATTGAGTAAACCCTAGCACTTGTGTTCCTACTATTAGATGTTTTTTCTGCTAAAAAATGGTCCTTTTTATCTATTAGTGCTTCTAACAGCCATATTAAAATGAGGCTAATCTTTGATCTGAAGAATTTTCAGAGTTAGGCCAAAGTAAAGTTTAATACAATGGAAGTTGACTACAAGATATTATTAATGTCAGCATTAAGAAATGCGAATTACCTAGTGCTTTCCACATTTTTCTTATTCCATCCATTTGGCATTCATACTAATACTATTGAGGTTACCAATATATTTTTTTTCAGTCTCTTCAATATCAGGGAACATTTGTATTTCAACTTTTAATAAAACTGCTTTGTGCCAGTGACAGAATGCTATATTTGACCCAGAAAAGTCTGATTACATGACATCTACCACTTAATGTAATTTCATAAGCAAAATCTTCTGTAAAGTAAAGCCAATTCCCTTTATACATAAATACAGGTGAACATTGTGTTCTTCAAAATATCTGAGAAATTTGAGGGAATTGAAAGATTTTATAGATAAACAAATGGTCTGTATGGCTTGTCTAGACCTTAGGAATAGTAAAATAGTGGTGAGTTTGTTCCACTTCAGATGGACTTTGAATGTAATATTGATTGAAATGGAATGACATTTTCAATAAATGAAACAGGATTTCACTTTCACATGCTACCAACAGACATGCTATGAATAAGGATATTATCACATCAGGTTTGAGTCTCTCTCCTGATCTTTTGTGGTCTCCTTTAAGATTTTCATTTATTTTATTTCCTCATTTTCAAAAGGGGCTGGTTACTTTAATTAAAAAAATAAGACTTACCTGAGCTACCCGAAGTCAACAAAAGTCTCTTGTTTCATTAAAATCACTCCAGAGTAATCAGGGTGGGGTCCTTGGCAGGTATTTGTGGAAGTCTTTGTTCCTATGACAGGAGATATTATTGGTATTGGGATATGAACAATTTTAAAAATCCTTTTAATTAACAGCAACCAGTACAGCAAATAGTTTATAAATGTTATAGGTACAAAATTTCTAACCAGTTTAACAAATTTTAAGTAAATAAGAAGAAAGAAAACTGAAGAACTCAGTATTTTGTAAATATTAGCATTCTCTCAACTATAGAATTAACTCTTTTGATACTGCCATCTAGTTAAAGAATTATTCAACCCACTATGCTTATATAATAATGATGTGCAGCTGACCCTACAATACATTTTAATCTTACACCTTTAATATGTTTAACTCTTAGGCATGTTTTATTCATACACATATATAACTACCTAACTTGAGATTGTTTCTTCACTTGCAACAAGAGTATTATGTAAGTTATATGTCTTTGTCAAAGTCTATATATGTGTGCTCCACGCTTCCCAAACATACACATATATATTTACAGAGAGAGAAAGAGAGAGATTTAAATTTAGTAAGTATCTAAAATACCTTCATAAAAGAGGTACCATGCATCAAATTTTAAAGTACAGTGGATTTAAGTAATAAACTCAAGAAAAAAATATGTATCGTGTAAACATATCACCAAACACCTTATGCAAATAAATAGAGTGACTGATAACTATTTCTAGAAAAGGGATGAAGGGCACAGAGAATTAACATCTAATGCTGTCTGAGAAGAGGTTCCTGCCCATCTGTTCTGTGGGTAAAAGCCATATGTTCCCACTTATTGTATGTTATATAGCAACTTATGAAAATAATGGACACTGGATCTTAAGTCCACAAAATGAAATACCATGTATAGAAAAACAGTTATATACGCAGTATAACAGGATATGTACATATCATATTTATATATGCACCCTATTAAAGGAAAAAAGGTTCTGGTAGGGCAGAAGAAAGTTGTACAAATCAGATGAAAAATAGTCTTTAAACGTGATGTCTGGCTCAAGTAGCTAGACCAGATAATAGAAATATAAGTGAAAACGTGGATGTCAGAGCAAGGCTGCTTCTAGTCAGGGGAGAGGTTATAGGGACATTTGGCAGAAATTATTCTAGCCTGATGGCTGCGGGCGCTTCTGTGAAGCTTTGCACAGTTCATCTTGTTCCTTCACTGACAGACTGAGTATCAGCACATCAGCCAGTTCACTATGCCTATCCTTCCCCATCACAATACGAGGCCTTATGAACCTAAAAAGAGTCTACTCTGCCTGCTCTGCACATTCTGTAGCCAAAATCCATTTTGAATTTGAACCACACTAGTTATCATGCATAGGACACAGACATAAGAATGACTTGTCATGCTAAAACAGCATAACAGTAGGTGTTGTAATGTATAGGTTGCCAATGACTAATTATTAAATATTTTCAATAAAGACAAGAATAATTTATTTTCCTTCATCAAAAACTATTGATTTTAATTAAATTGATATCCAATCTTACAGAAGCATAAGAACATAGAACAAACTGGGCCAGATGAGGCTCAGGAGGCCATATAATTCCACCACCTTGCTCCTGGGAAGATCAGTCCCTGTCTAAAACATCCCAGGCAAATTTTTCTCTGACCTACGCTTGAAAGCTTACAAAGTAGGGTTAAATGACAACAGGAAAAGTGAGCATAGTGATTTACTGGAATTGTTTGACTACATTTTTAGAGGACATGCAAATATCAGTTTTATTTAACTACAGTGAAGATTCCTTAGGACTACAAACAAAGATACTCAAACACAATCCTATAATTCCTAATGAGTTTGCAGGTATTATTATAGGTATTTTTCTATTGAGAACAACTGTGTTTTGACTGTAGCTACAGAATGGAAAACAGTCAGTTTTAAGTCTGATCAAATAAAAGACTTTAAGGTTCCCATCTCCCAGAGTTTAATATGAAACAAAGGGTTAAGTGCTAATGGCTCTCTATATGGTGCTCGGAGAGAGTTAGGTGCGTTTGAAGAATGACTCAAAAAATTTGTGTGTTGAGGGGTAGGTGCTTCACACTAGCCAATAGGAAACCCTAACTATAGAATAGAGAGAAGTAACTTTCTGTGTTAGCTTGAAGTTTAGGCAAAACATGTGGCATCTTATAGACTAATTCAGAAAGGCTACAGTTGACTTTGTCATGTGCATTCAAAAGGAGGAGGTGGTATATAATAGCTAATGGATACAGCACTTGTTGAAGATGATCTTAATGCCATCCTAAGCTTGAGTGAGGCTCCAATCCCTCTTTCCCACTTTCCAGGAGCTGGCACCAACAACCAAGCAATCTGAGGAAAATGGGACAAAAGTCCTATCCTTTTGGCAATTGTGGAGCAAACAAAAGATTAATTGGGCCAAAGAGCACGAGTGTGAGATTGACTTTGTGGCCTAATGTTTAGGGCATTCATTTGGGAAGGAGGAGTCCTGTGCTCTAGTTCCTTCTCCCTGAATTGTTTGTGTGTTCTACATCAAACAGTCCTTTGCTAAGAATGGGTCTAATCCAAAGACCAGGGACCAGAACACAGGATTCCCCATTGGCAGCCAAAATACCCTAATCACTAGGGGTTCAGACAGAAGTGACAATCTTTGCTCTATCTGGCAACAGAAAGTAGCCTAGAGCTGTGTGCAAACACAAGTGCACAGCTTCAGACAACTTAAAAAATGGCTAATCAGGTGAAAGTCTGACCTCCCATTGCATGAGGTATCAGATAAAGACACTTCAAAATGTAGTATCTTTTGTAACTTGTGTCTGCAGAGCTCCCAGCCTGTCACTGTTTTCAGAATGGGACAGGGGAAAGGGAGCAGTGGCAGTTCAGTTTGGGGAGGGGTTTCAGCCCCTCCCCACCACCCCACTGGAAGGTGCGGTGGGTATATTGGAGCTGCCCAAGGTGGAGGGCTCCAATTCACCCACTCCACCCTTCAGCCCCAGCTAGGGAACGAGCCCCAAGAACAAGCTCCCTCTGCTGCCTTCCCCCCACCTCTCCCCCATCCCATTCTGAAAACAACTAGCACTGGCAGACAGTTGTGGTGGCCAATATTGCTATGGGAACCCAGCTGCAAGCTCTCAGCTGGTAGCTAGATTCCCCTCTCCCCTGGAACCAACAGTCAACTTCTGTTTGATCTGGGGTAACGTTGTAACTTAGAAGGCTTTGCAGAAGTCATTCTGAGTTACAGCTGGGAGCTGCACGTCTGTCTGCACCCTAGGTTCCACATTTATCTTCTCAGGCTGACTCATACACAGGCTTCTTGCTTCTTGGGAGAGTGCTCTGACCTGCAAGCCATTTTATAAAGGGGGCAGCCCTGTCTTTGAATCTTTAATTGCTGTTGCTGTTTTGTACTTGCAAGGTGTGTTCAGAGCATGCTTAACTTAAAGGGCTCTCTTAGGGATTTAAGTGACACCATCTTATTTCTATTAATGAGGTCTTGGGTAGGAGCTGGGGGCCTGGCTGCTCAAGGTAGAGTAGTTTTTGGCATGGGCAGAAACTGCAAATATGTGAAGGAGCTGTCAAATGCTTAGCAAATTTATACACCAGCTGACAGGAAGGCTTTAGATTGCAAATTCAGTCTTTAAAGTCTGGCTTTCAGATGCTCAGATATATTTAGATATCTAACTCTACATTTTTTATACATAATTAATATCCTCCAAGTCTTTTCTGTTAACCATGCAAGAACCCTGCAGACACTAAGCATTGTTCTTATGACACAACTAACAAGTTACTCAAAGGCTCTAGCTCAGGTGTGTCAAACTCATTCAACCCTAGATATGGATTGCTGGGTCAGTCTGTGAATCAGATTGGGACTGATCCTCTCATGCAGCAAGGGCTGGATGCAGTGTGTGGGCTAGACCTGGTGATGTATGCAGCATGGGAGGTTGATCCAGGGAGCAGGCTGTATATGGCTGGCTCTAGGGCCAGTCCAGATACCTGTGCACTAGCTATGGTATGGCATAACTCAGGCAGGGTGCCTTGCACAGCCTGCACCCCAGACTTGACCCCCTGTGCTGCATGCAGCATGCACAGTGCTAGGACCAGCCCATACATGGCATGTGTCATGCAGGGCTGGGGCCAGCACGTGCCTCACGCAGTAAGTGGGGGCAGTCCAGAGATCCATGGGCTGGATCACATGGCTCCACAAGCCACCACTGCTGTAGTTCAACCTGTATACTCCCAGAGGATCTAAAGAATTTCTATCGCTTCTGAGAAGCTCAAGTCTGGAGATCTTCTCAGAACACTCCTAAGATATGTGGACAGGATGTGTACAGATCATAAATGCACCTTTGGGATAGCTTGGTTGAAATTCATCATATGGTTGGCTTGCATCCAAGTTCAGTATTAATGAAGTATTGGAAGGAGTTATTAGTTTCATACCAATCAACCTACTGGAAGTTCTGGGCAGTTTTTTCAGTCTTTCCTGCTTAATATTCTATAAATAAGAAAATGTGTATTAGGCCAAACATACTACATGCCCAAGTGGTTAGGTCACTCTACTACACTGTGGTAGACATGGACTTAAATATTTTCTGTGGCCCATGCAGAGCAGCTATTTTAATGTGGCTCTCCTGTATCAGGTGAATATTTTAATCACTAATTTACTGGACATTCTTCTGCTGTCTCCCAGTTTTGTTATGCTATTTTGTTTTATTTATAGCTAGGCCTAAGGTCTCCACATTCAGTGGTCATGACTTCAAGTAGACACAGGTGCTTACCAGGTTACGTAAACAGGCTGCTTACAGATATTGGGGGGGTGGGGGGAAAAAAAAGGTCTTTACCAGAAGAAGCAGTACATTAGCTGGATCCAGTTCCACAGCATCTGTATACACTGGGCACTTCAGTGGGGCCTTTTGGTGCTTTTATCTAAAGCTGATTCAATCAGTTTTTAGATTAAAAGTTCCAAAAGAGCCCCACTAAAGCAACTAATCTATACAGATATTGGGTGGGCTAGGTTCAACTAATGTGATACCTCTTCTGGGCATGTAGTGGAATTGGCATGGGAGTGCACCAAGTTTAAAGTAAAGCTCCAGATTTTATTTTTTACATCAGTAAACAGCCTTTAATTCCTGATCCCAATATTTTCCTTTGTTGGGCTTTTGAGTAGCTTGTTTCTGAGGATGTCCCACTTAGGTATCTTATTTTCCTATGCATTGATTTAGAATCTGGTGCACCTAATTCAGGGCTGAGGATTAGACTAGGCAACAGGGCACCTATGATTTATATATTACAGGATTAGCTTTTAACTCCTCCCTGTATGGATCTAGAATAAAGGTTGATCCAAGACATTACTTATGATTTAGAAAACCCCTAGTTTTTTATTAATGTTGGATATGAAAATCTGGAGGCAAATCGTTCATTCTTTCCATTTTGTTTACCAATAAATATCATGAACTTGAATAGATTTTGATCTGAAAGTTCCCCCATGTACTTGAACCAATATAAACCATCTGGTCTTTCTGTCATGCTGTAAACTTGCAATGTATGCCATAGAGCAGGATTTGGGCAGAAGTGTGATTACTTTCAGGAGCTGGATAATACTGTGGGACTTGGCAACAACTATAATTCAAAAAGCTGTGTTCCATTTAGAAAGTCATGAGAGAGAGTGAAATTTGATTTCTTACCCCCCCACATCATAATTCTTTATTCTATTTTGTTGTTATGTTTAGTTTTTTCTAAAAGAACCACTGCTATGGTGGCCATATAATGTCCGATTCTCACAGGTTCAGTAATTGTATCTTTGTGTTGAGGTTTTTTGTTTGTTAGTTTGTTTTCTCTTTCCTCTTAATTGACATATGGATAGGAATAGGCTTATAAGGCCTTATAGAAAAATGAAACATAGACAAAGACATGGATTGGAAAATGGAAATCTTCAACTGTATTAATGTCTGATTTTAACTTAGGAGCTAACACTGCTTCTAGCTACCCTGCCATATAAATGATGGGACCAAGTGAGGCAGCCACTGGGGGGACTGTGGGTGCCAGCTGGGGGTGGGGCTGGATGGGACAGCTAGAAGGAGGGAGGAGCCCTGGGGAGGCTGCAGGAGCTGACGGGGGATGGGGCACATAGGCCCTCCAGGGTTAGGGGGGCTGTCTGTGAGCTGTACAGGGACCTGCACCCTGCAGCGGACAGGGAACCCACCCCTCCTAAGCAGCCTCCCCCTTAGTTCCCCCATACCTACCCACATACTCCATGGCCCCCCACATCCCTTCACAGCCACCTACATCCCCACCTCTTCTCACCCCCATCCTGCAAACCCCACATTCCCCCAGTACACACCTTGTGTGCCCAGCTGCCAGACAGGATGAGTCTTGCTGGCAGGAGCTGTAGCTTCAGGGGAAGCTGTCCCCACTTCCCCGCTTCCTCACTAGAAGGGTTCAGGTAAAGCTCTAACTGCCCTATAGTAAGAAAACCAAAGGCAACCAGCAAAACATAGGTATATAGAATTCATTTTATGATGATGATAGAGATACTGGTAGGCTTCCAAATTGCTTTAACACTGTAGAGATATCAATAAAACATTTCCCAACTGACTACTGTCTCTCTCCTTGCTATATATAGTGGTCTTTTGTTTTAATTCTGGAGGAACATGGAGTTAATGGTATTTTACAGAGTAACTTTGGGATATTTTTATCGTGAATTTTTCAGTTTTCAAATAGGGAGCACCAGAATTCCTGCTAGGGAGGTGAGTGGCAGGACCCAGGCAGAAGAGCCTGCTTAGAGCTGGCACCTTGGACCCAGCTGGAGGTGGCTGACCTCCTGGCCAACTGGGGCCAGGAGGACATGCATGCAGTCAAAGTTCAAAGCAGACCACCACACTGGGAACATCTTCTGGGCAATAGCTGCCCAGATAGCTGGGCAGGATCACACATGGCAGTAGGGCCGCACAAAGTCCACCTCTGTAGCCACAGCCCCCTGGCAGCTGGCCCAGTTGGGAAAGTGCCTTTACTGGCTGTGAAGTCCCCATCCTGGTCTGGCAGGTGTGCAACAGGTCACAGCCAGGCACCAGCCCTTACTGCCAGACTGCTGCAGTGGGTAAAGGTTGCAGGGAGCTCTTCAATAATCTAGCTGGCACAAGGGGTGGTGCCCCCAGGTACCAATTGGCTGGGCCCCAGAAGCTCCTGAGAGTGGGTAGCCCTGAGCTACTTGCCAGGGCAGCTTTTTACACTGCCAGGGCCAGCACAGGTCCCCAGAGGAGCCAG
This sequence comes from Crocodylus porosus, assembly GCF_001723895.1. NCBI lineage: Eukaryota > Metazoa > Chordata > Crocodylia > Crocodylidae > Crocodylus > Crocodylus porosus. The sequence goes on from NW_017728948.1 coordinate 60,881,226, forward strand.
GCAGGGTTATTTTGCCCCAAATAGCACAATTTGCCCCACACCAAAGTGCATGTCCAGGCATGCGTGCTGAGGCAAAAAGCCCCGGCTCAAATTTGCACTGCTACAAACACACATGCCTGGATATGTGGATGTGCCCCATGTGTCTGATTGTCACTTGTTTATTCTTCCATTTATTTTCTGGAAATCTAGTAGAATGTCACTACCTCAGACAGAATTATTCCTTATACTTTCTCCCCATCTTAAAATAAAACCAAATAGGTACTTGCCATCCAAATACCTACTAAACCCCCCCACTGAGAGTACATGTTGAACACAGAAAAAAAAGCAGTTGAGCTAACATATGTTGAACTCTGTGCTAGCCCTTATTCATTAAGACATACAAGGGATACATTAGAGACCTTGGCATAAATGCCTCCATCTTGTGTACATCCTCCATTACATAAAGATAGAAATAGTACGTTGTTACTGTAAATATCTGACTTAAAATAATAGAAACCCTGGGTAACCATGTATAAAGACAGGCTTGCAAGGGCAGATTCCATGTTTTTGCCATTTTAAACAGGAAAGAATTGACCAAGTGTTTGACCACAGCAATGCGAACAAAGTAACTAAAACCATTACCATAATGAATGCTACTCATCACCAGGAGTGTAAACCTAACTGGTAACCTCTGAAAACCCATCCTAGTTAACATAAAAGCTTCACTTACCTGCATGCAGGGGCAGGGAGTGAGGGGGGGGGGGAAGGAAATGAAGAAAAGAAAGTAACAGTCAACTGCATTCATTAATATATACTAAATCAAATTGTAGCTAAACAGATGCTATTAATGATCATATTGCTTGTAATTGGAAAACTAGGGAGGATGGTGTGTGTGTGTGTTTGTGTGTGGCGGGGTGATAATGGAGCCAGATTATTAGGGAAGTTGAATGGCTAACAATAGCTCAAAGAGCCTGTGGTCTGGCCTACATCAATCTTTCCAGGCATGAGCATGTTTTTGCATTTTCGTTGCCTGATCTGAATGCAAGTTAAAATTTTGTTTAGTTTTCTAATAGAGTGATTCTCTTGACAAGAGACAGGAGTAGTCAATCTTTATTTGAGGGTCCCCTCCAACAAAGTTCTGCTTGCCCCAATTTGGGGATACAGGGCTCCTCTTTAAGACAGGTGGGGCATGTCGAGACGAGTGCACATGTGCCTGTTGCTCCACCTGAAACCCCTTTGAGGTGGTGCAACAGGCAAGTGTGGGAACAAAAAATGTTCCCTGCACTTCAAGGGCGTCTTTATGGTTGGCCCCTCGCCCTGGTGCTGAAACACACAGCCGGCCTGGCCTGGTGCTGGTGAGTAAGGGGTTGGGGGGGCTGGAGACCACCCCAACGGCCCCA
>NW_017728948.1:60883249-60888183 GCF_001723895.1 Crocodylus porosus
GATGGGGTGGTGGGGCAGCAATCAGGGATCTGGGGTGGGACATGTGGGCCTTGTGGGGGGTAGGTCTTGTGGGGGCCATTTGGCTCCCGCTGGGTAGGCGTACCCCTTGTGTGGGGGCAAAATCCACTGTTGTGGGGGCGAATCTCCTGTTGGGGGGTCAAAACCTTTGTGTGGAGGACAGACCCCCTGTTAGGGGACCATAGCCCTTTTGTGGGAACTGAACCCTCTGTTGGGGGGCAAACCCCCTTGTGTGGGGGCCATCAGCCTGTAGGAGGGCAGCAAAATATGTATTCATAGAATCATAAAACATGTATTTAGAGTTCACTTTATTATTATAAGAGACTTCCTTTAACACTGTAAGATACATCAATAAAATATTGTCCAACTGATCACTCTCTCTCGATAGTGGTCTTTTATTTTACTTGTGGAGGAACATGGGTTTGGGGGTATTTTACACAGTGACTTTGGGATTTGTTTTTATCAGGGACTTTTCAGTTTTCCAACAGGGAACACCAGAATTCCTGCTACGGAGGCCAGTGGCAGGACCCTGCCTTCTCAGAGCTGGTATCTTGGACCCAGCTGGCTGTGACTGACCTCCTGGCCAAATGAGGCCAGAACGACATGCTTTGACAGTTCAAAGCAGGCCACCACACCTGGAACATCTTCCAAGTGATAGCTGCCAAAACGGCTGGGCAGGGAGCACACATGGCAGTAGTGCTGCACAGAGGCCAACTCTGCAGCCACAGCCCACTGGCAGCTGGCCCAGAGGGGCAGATGCCTCTACCGGCTGTGAAGTCCCCATCCATGTTTGGCAGGTGGGCAGCAGGTCACAGCCAGGCAGCAGCCCCCACTGCCAGACTGCTGCAGTGGGTAGAGAGTGCAAGGAACTCTCAGGGCTGCTTCAGCAGTCCAGCTGGCACAAGGGGTAGTGTCTTCAGGTGCCAATTGGCTGGGCCCTAGAAGCTCCTAAGAGCTAGTAGCCCTGAGCTACTTGCCAGGGCAGCTTTTTATGCTGCTGGGGACAGCACAAAAGCTGGCCCCGGGTTCTAGTTCCCCCTGGCTGCAAATCCGGGAGAAGCCAGGCAGGGTTATTTTGCCCCAAGTGGCACAATTTGCTCCACACCAAAGTGCATGTCTGAGCACATGCACTGAAGCAAAAAGCCTCAGCTCAAATTTGCACTGCTTCTATTTGAGCTGTTGCAAGCGCATGTGCTTGCATGTGTGGATGTCCCCATGAAGCATACTCTGGAAATCAATGGCCCATTGACGTTTTCATATCCAACAAAGAATAGCCTTTGCTCATGTACCTTTGTACAGTTACCTTTGCAGTTTTTTGTCCCCTAAATTGCACAAAAGACAATATACAATGTGTGGGTGTTAACAGTATATGCATATCTTCAAAAGAAGTAAATAGACCCTGAGCCTCCGAAAAAAAGGAAAGCCACAGTCTTGCAGATAATTGAGTAAGCTTGTCTCTGCAGCATTCATGCTTAAGGGCCTAATTGTCCCTTTCAGTTATACTTCACAATAGTATAATTTACACGTGCTTTATGCTCCTTTTATAAGGAAGTACATATAAGTCACAGTTTAAAGAAGTCAGGCCTAGGTGGGTAAAATGTTCAAATGCCCACATCATGAGTTTTAGGAATCATAAAATTATAATGGAGTCTAATTAATGTTAGTAATGGGCAAAATTCAGAATTCTTATTATCTGAGGTTTAGTTAGATCCTTATTTTTGCCTCCTAAATATGTAAAATACAGGACCATCATGAGAATGGTCTTTCTTACTACATTTCCAGAAGGTCTGCAGATTAGACCTTTTGTACTATTTAAACACTTCTATTTCTGGCAAGAACACAAATGAGCAAAGGCAGATAAATAGGAATATATTATTTTATGCAGATGGTACACTGTGTTCAACTCTAACATGCTATGCTATCAAATACTGCCAAGTCTCATTAATTAAGAATGTAACCATCCTCTGATGACATAGCTACTATTCGTTTGGATACTAAAAATAATCACAAGCTGACATCAGAAATATCATGAAAAATCATCCCTCCTGTTGAGATGGAATCTATATTCCATTTTGAAATAGTTTACACAAAAGTCTGTTTCTCAATTAATATTTAACTAGCATCAGTCATCATAGCCAACACTATGTGGGGTAAGATGTCGACTTTGAAGACTGTTGCTAAATGCTACAATGAAACTATGGTATGTACAGAGTACAGTAGCCTCTTCTGCCAGTCTCTAATTTGGGAAATACAGAGATGCCTGAACTGGGAATGCTACCAACAGTTCCAACACTACCGAACAGCAGCAAGCATAGAGTATAATCCAAGGCTTTCAATTAGATTACCAATAGGAACTCCAATGAAGCTCTGGGTTCAGTGTTTTCCACATTGGGGCCACTAGGAAACAACAATTAAAAAGAACTTTCACAGATTCCTGTCTTCATCATTCACTCAACAATGAAAACTGGATGGTGGCTATCTTATCTTGATTTGTTGGGTTTTCACTAGCTGTCAGTCCCTTTCATTACTCCCCTATCCTAGCACAACAAACCCCAAGACAGTGAATTTCAGATTGTCTTCTTTATGAACTTTTACTCTCTCTTCTAAGGGAGATTCTCAACAGAATATGTGGTCCCACATAGCTGCTCTTTGCCAGCAGGCTGAAGACTATTTGTCTCTCGTTGTGATGCAAATGTTTGAACAGAACACACACAGTCTTACCCCTTCCAGAGTGAAAAAAGCCCTTCAAAGAAGAGCCCAAATGACCTTATGTCAGGCTTTTAGCCCCAACACTACCCTGTAGTCCTTCCACCCCTTTTTCAGAGTTTTCAGTAGTTCTTTCCTCCAGATTAAGGATTAAACACCCATTTTTCAAGTTTTTGTGATATTGTTCAACTCTGTTTGAGTTCAAAGATCCTGCCTGAAGCAGTTAAGGTCTGCTTTTTCATCCTTATTCTTCCCCTGAACTACTCCCACTGCTTCCTGTTTTTCCCCCCAAATACCAGCTATAACACCTACTTTTCTAGAACTTTGCCTATATTCTAGGACTCACCACAGGAGCTGGCTTCGCTCCTGCTCTACCTAGTATCTTTGCACAGAATAGTTTACCTAGCATCATTCTCAACACTATCTTATAGGAAAAAGCTCCTTATTCCTTCTCAAGTTTCCTGCCTGCCCTTGAATCCTTGCTTAATTAGTTATTTCTCCTTACAACTTGGTCTTATCCTTAATTGGCAAACTCTTCAAGTTCAGCTAGAACCAGGTGTGCTAAATGCACTCTAGCTGTAGTTAACTCTTTCAAGTTTTAATAGAATTATGTATCCCATTACACCTGCCCATACAATTTTCCTCTCTCTTTATCCCTTTGCTTCTCTTACTCCACCAGTTTTTTCATGCTGTTTCTTTTCCCCACTTGGACTTATCGAATACTTCCCAAAAGAAAAGGCACCTCCCCAAAACAATGTAAGTCCTGACTTTGATACTTTTGTTTTTGTTTTGTATACCATCTTCCCAAACTACATCTCATATTTATGTAATTGCATGGTAAAGGCTTAGAGGTTGTGATTCTTTCATTCTGAGCATAAATGTAATATAAACAATAAAACACATAATTAATAACAGTCTCTAAGAAAACAGTGATCTAGAAAAAAAAGTATCCTAACAAGAAGGCATTTCTGAAAATGTAAGATTATATCTTGCATTACTTTCAGTTTGTTGAAGAAACTGAATATGGTATATGCAAATGAATTGTAGTGATAGATTAAAAAGAATTTGTCTTCTCTAGATAGTGAACAGTATTTGGCTAAACATTAAAGTGCAATGAACATATATACTCATGCAAATAATGACTAAGGGTAAACTTATTGTATTTGTGTTCCGTGTGAGCTGGAAAGATAAAGCTCAGGGATAGTCAAAAGGCCTGTTGTACAGCCCTAACATGGCTACATTCCACTTCTGTAGGTTTACATTGTTACAGGAGTGCTCTGTAAATTACATGTCTACATACATATAAGTAATTATTTTATAGATAAAATGATAGTAGATGCAAGAATATATATCAAAGGACTTATAGCCTCAAACCAGGAGCCTTATAGGGTATGTCCACACATGCAAGCACATGCGTTTGCAGCAGCTCAAATAGAAGTGGTGCAAATTTGAGCTCAGGCTTTTTGCCTCAGTGCATGTGCTTGGACATGCACTTTGTTGTGGAGCAAATTGTGCCACTTGGAGCAAAGAAACCTGCCTTGCTTCTCCTGGATCTGCAACCAGGCGGAGCTAGAGCCCAGGGTCAGCACTTGTGCTGTCCCCAAAAGTATAAAAAGCTGCCCTGCCCTGCCCTGGCCCCAGCAGTAGAAGAAGCTGCCCTGGTAAGTAGCTCAGGGCTACTTGCTCTCAGGAGCTTCTGGGGCCCAACCAATTGGCACCTGGAGACATTACCCCTTGTGCCAGCTGGACTGCTGAAGCAGCCCTGAGAGTTCCCTGCATGCTCTACCTACTGCAGTAGTCTGGCAGTGGGGGCTGCTGCCTGGCTGTGACCTACTGCCCACCTGCCAGACCCGGATGAGGACTTCACAGCCAGTAGAGGCATCTGCCCCTCTGGGCCAGCTGCCAGCGGGCTGTGGCTGCAGAGCTGGCCTCTGTGTGGCACTACTGCCCTGTGTGCCCACTGTCTAAAATACCCTAAAATACCTGTCTAAAATCCATGTTCCTCCACAAGTAAAGCAAAAGACCACTATAAAGAGAGAGAGAGACAGAGACAGAGACAGTGATCAGTGGGGCAATGTTCTATTGATATATCTACAGCAGGCATCAGCATTCTCCAGTTGACAAACCCCAACAAGGGCCAAATGGCAGGGCAGGGCAGGGCAAGGATTGGACGGGCCTGGAGGGGTAGGCGGGGGATGGAGCCAAGCAGA
>NW_017728948.1:60888449-60893458 GCF_001723895.1 Crocodylus porosus
CCCTCCCCCCTCCTCCAGCCCCCCCAACCCCTTACTTACTGACACTGAAGCCCTAGTACTGCAGCACGCTTCCTTATGCTTCAGCCCCAGGGCAAGGGGCCAATCACAGAGACACTATGGCATCCAGAGCACCTTTGTGGAGGACCTGGCCTCTGGTTGCCTCAGGGCATGATCTGGGACTGTGCACTGCCCCACTTTTTTTAACTCCATTTTAAAAAAAAAAAATTAACTCTAATTTTCTCCCTGTGCTACAAACTTTCAGCTCAGGGAACATTTCTTCATTCCTGCAAGTGCTCAAAAGGGGTTTGAGATGGGGCAAGAAGCACATGCACACTTGTCTGGACATGCCTGTATTGACCAACCCAGCTGTTCAGCTTGGTTTGGCAACCTATATCTGACCACCCAGACTGGTCAAGGCTAGCCTGAAGCCTAGAGTAGGGCCTAACATTCCACCCACTTCTTGTCACTGGAGTGGCTGGATAGGGCCATATGACCTTGCAGTTCCCTGATTTGGTTTGTTGGTAACCTTGCTCTGTTCAGTCCTCTGGTGCATTTGACTTGGCTTGGTCTTAGTCTCCACCCTCAATTTGTTCTCCTAGCTTTCTGACTCAGTTTGTTGGTAATCTTACTCACTGTTTACTACTCTGGCCCTCTTGACTCAGTATGTTATTTGTACTCTACTCTCTCATTTACCTCCTGGCTTTTTGCCCTCATTTGTCCCTGGACTCTGCTTGCCTGTCCTGAACCTGGTCAACACTGTGATACTTGAGTGGCCCCAGACCTGGTTTCCCATGTCCTGGTGTGTCAGCCTGGATTTTACAGGACCAATATATGTGCTGCTTAAATGGTTTCTTCTCTGCAACTCATCACTTAGCCCTCCCATATCATAGATTGAGCACTTGACAGTATACATTGGGTACATATTTGTGTTCCCCCCTTACAACCAACAAAGGCTTTCTCCCCTGTACAGTTTGTCCCTGGTGCTATGGGACTTAAAGACCACATCCAAGCACACAATACAGGCACATGTGGTTTGTGGCACCACAACCCTTTTTGTGGCACCAGAAACCACACACCTAGAATGTTAAAACATGCTTCCCACTGCAAATTTACAGTGTAGGGGCAATTCTGCTACCAGGAAATTCCAGTAGCAAAACCCCCCCAGAAAAAAAGCAGTGTGGCACATGCCAGAGGAGAAACTTGGCTTGAGATATACTACTTGTTACAATACTAGTTGTTTATTTCATACACAAGCAATGTGCTAACATACAGAAATGCTCCAAGAGTCCAGCAATAGTGTATTGTGGTAAATAAATATTTTATTTTGTATGAAAAGATGAGTTTTTTAAAACACTAAAGAAAAAGTTATTTGTGTATGTACCTTTAAAACAGGAAAGAATTGTGTATACTTGTAAAAGGAGGCTTCATATTGTTTCCCCTACAATCTCATATATGCTAGATAGCTAATTCTTTTGCTCTCTTGATGAAGAAAAGGTCTTTGATTGGGTCAACCCCAAGTTCTTATTCTGCAGTCTGGAAGCCTTTGATTTAAGCTTGTTTTTACTTCAACCATTTGTCTTCTGTACCTAGATATCTCTAATGTGATCTGCTTGGTCATTTTCCTGCTGGGTCAGGCCAAGATGACAACTCTGAAAAGCCACAGAAACCAGCTCACAAGGGCCAGCTCCGATGATATCTTCTAACTTTTCTGCTTCTTGATCTGGGCACATGACCTTTCAACAAAATGTGGACCGGTTTGTGTTGAGCTGGATCATGGAAGAATACCATCTGTGAGGTGGAAGATGGGCAACTGCTCCTACATATATAATGACATGAAGACACTGGGGGAGGGGTTTTCAGTCTCTGGTGTTCTGGTTGCTGACAAGTGTTTCATGCTTGGCCCCCGGGAGGGCCACATCCTTTTACATTTTCACCATTTGCTTTTAAAGGTTGTATAATAGAGTTTTTACAAAAAATCTTTTTCTCTCTCTCATCTTTTAGATAAGAGTCAATGTGGCTTGTTACTCTTTCCTATATACTGTACCAAATCTTTCAAATTTTGAATTTGGAAGGGCAACTCCCTTCCTTTTGGAAAAACTAGTAAATAATTCAGGAACTTGTTAATGAAAAAGCCCAAGATCTTGGTGCATACAGGATGTTGATCCCAACCATTTACATACAAGTTTGGCTTCAAACGTAAACCATTCAATTCTCCTCTTTGTGTATTTGTGTTAGAAACTGTTACAGGTGTCTAATGAAATTAAAATAAGCATCAAATTTCAGATTAAATGCATCAAAGCTAATCAGTGTATAGCACGAGCAGATTTCATTTTGACAACGGGGTTGAGGATTTTTCCCCCCTTTGTCGGAACTATTTAATTTACAGTTATAAAGTGGATAGCCTAGAGTTAATTTATGTTGTGAATTTCCTTCAGTTTGCCAAAAGAGCTGGAAGGCACTTATTAAATGCTAAGGCTCTGCTTTCAGATCCTGTTTCAAATAATACTTTCAGACCTGGAGATTACACAACTATCTAAAAAAGTAAATTAATTGAAATAAACAAAACAGTATAAATGTAACTATTCCTCTGTGTAACATTCTTATATGGTTTGTACTCAACCCTTAATTTCCTCTCCCATTTGGTCCTAATAATCAGCTGAAACTGCCTTCATACAGAAGTGAAAACTGGCCCAGATGGCAAGCTTGTCCTAATTTTATCTTAGCTAACTTACTTGTGGTATTTTTTTCTCCCTTTTCTGTTAAATTCTCTAGTTTTCAAGCTTTACTTCATAATTCTTTTTAAGTATCTAGCTTAATATTTTTCTATTTTAAGATATATCTACACTGCAGAACATAGTGCAGACATCTCTGAAGTAGCTGTAAATGAGTCAGTTGGGTACTGGTAGCAGTGTAATCATGGCAATGGGTCTCAACACAGGGTAATTAGCTATGGCCCCTATTGGCTATTCTGTAATTTTCATTTAATATTAAACTGTTTTCATTAGATAAGCAGCTACTGGACCCAAGACTAGAACCCAGTGACCCTCCCCTCCAGGGCATGTCTCTCTCAGTGAGTCTGCCTCCATCCAATTCAATCACATTCCTGGCCTCGCATATCTCCTAGTCCTGGCTGCACAGAGGACTGAGTGCTCTGCACACAGCCTGACCCATGGTCCATTCATTGGCAGACTTTGCTAGGTAGCAGAAGAGCAGGTTTTAATCCTTTCTGGATTGGGGGAGCAACAGGAATGGAGGTGGCAAGGTTAAGAGCCCAAGCAGTTCCATTCTGGGAAGACACTTACATGCCCAGAGTACAACGTGCTCAAAAAGGAAGTGTGGAGAAAATGTAGCTACATAAAATCCCAACTATGTGTCAGTGCCAAAAATTGCAGTTATACAACTACACAAGTCCACTTAGGTGCAAAAATGTGAAATAGGTTTAGCCCCCAAAGTATAACACTACGTCAGAACTAAAGAATAGAAAATACTTTACATAGTACAGTAGTAAATTGGATGCTATCTATCTGGAAAGGTTTCAGTAAATTAAAAGCACATGTGTTTTCTTCCTTATGAAAATAAAAAGTGGAAGAGGAAAACTGAATATGTGAAAATCAATAAACAGAAAACAGAAAAACAATCAAAATCAAAAACAAAAAACAGAAAATGTAATTGTAACTCAGGGTATTTAGGATGTTCATAATGTTTGGAAAAAAAATCTAAACAAAAGCAAGAACGATAAGATCTTTAGAGAGACAGGAATATGTGGATTAGGATGAAATAGTCCTAGGATCAAAACATTTTTAGTTAATAACATCTAAGGAAGTTTGTCTAGTTCAGTGATTCAGTAAGGGCGCTGTGGCATCTTTCAAAGCATGAGATCCTTTCAAGGATGCTATGAGATGTCATACAATATTAGCATGGTTAGAAGAGCAAACACATGCATAATTCAAAAAATAAACTCAGAGATTTCAAATAAGAATCCAGAGTGTCAAAAAACATTCTGATGTGTTGAACCTTGCAAAATAATTGCTCAATTACTTTTTGCAGTAAAAAAATGAATGAAATTAGTTTTTCAAATTGAGTGCCACTAAATTCAGAAAAGTTATGGAGGAAGACCTTGAGTCTAAAATGTTTGAGAACCACTGATATAGTTTATAGGAACACTGTTAGAAAACACTTACTAAGATGTAGTTGAGACAGGGTTTGTACCAATTGTACATCTCTGGTAGCTGTACCAGGGTAAATTGGTGCAGCTACCAGTTTAAAAAAGGAAAGCCAGGATTGGAATAGTCATATTCAGTTTCAAGCCAATAAAGTTCTGCTTCGCAACTTCTCTTCAGCAAATATTCTTGGTTTCTTTTCCCCATTGCATGTGGTACCCACAGGATATGAAATTCAAACTAATCAGGCACACAGACCCTTTTAAACCTCATGAGAAAAGGAAAGGAAGTAAAAGCTGGTTATGTCAAATAGTGGCCTAAATTTCACACATGTCCTCATGCTGAGCTCAGCAGATGTGTCAGAGGCCTGCACTTTATTTCTACAGTCATACTGGCTCCTGCATTTTGAACATTTTACATTTCCTTTTGGCACAGAGTCTACAGGTTTAATGATTTTTCCAGGTTAAGTCTTTAAAGGAATCATATCTGATACAATCATGTGAGCCATACAAGGCGTGCTGGAGGAAGCTCAGATTGCAACATTTATAGGGTTAGTTCTATGGATTTTTCCATTAAGATTTGATCAGGTGTACTAAATTTAATTTCCCTTTGAAATGCATTGGGACACAGCATATCCTGTGCAGGACTTGTGGCTTCTGAAATCCCTTGTATGAGAAAACTGCTGGTATTAGCAGGTGAGACTCAGTAGTGCTAGTACAGTTGAACCTCTTTTCTAGGTCAGAGCTGTTTGCCTCTCTGTATTCTAATGACTGGAAGTGGCTGAAATTCACTTGTTTCTGTGAATAAAACCAGATGAGTTGGCTGTACTCTAATTTGTGCCCCTTAAAT
>NW_017728948.1:60893558-60902563 GCF_001723895.1 Crocodylus porosus
GGGATTTGCTCGAGAAGCATCTATGGGTGCAAGCCAGCGTTTTGGTCGCTTTATTAGCCGCAGCATTGCATTGCGTCGCATTGCAACTAAACACACATGATGTGTTTAGCTTTGTTCCTGTGGCTCAAGATTTTTTGTGAACAAGAATTTAAACCTTTGGGGTTGTGAGAAAACAAATGAACTTTAAGTAAACTCCAAAAGTGGCATTCCAGCTAGTTTCATCTTTGGAATATGCAACAATAAGCTATTCTTTTGCCAAGTGCAGACATTCCAGGGATCAAAAGTACTGTCATACTGCTTACTTTAAGCATCATGATTCTAGACTGGGTGCTGATTTTGTTAACATTTGCCAATACTGGGAGTCCAATCTAAGGCAGGGTTGGGGGAGGGGTGGGCAGGATCAGGGAGCTAGCACATTCTTGGGGTATGGTTGCTGTGACCGGGGGGCAGGCAGGTCCATGATGGGGCTTGTCCAGTTGGGGTAGGAGGTCAGAGGGCTAAAGATAGCTTAGTCATGATAGAGAGAGCACAGCCCTGGGGCTGGGGCAAGCACCTGGGCTTTGCTAGCTCCAGGTGTGTGGTGTGCATGTGTACACAGATGTTCCCTGGACCTGATCTACAATCAAAGGGCTCACTTTAAGCTGTGTGGTAATAGGTCAGATCCTGTATGTGTACATGTTTGCTTGTGCTGGGATCCACTCCAGAAATGGAATCTAAGTAAGTCAGGGTGGGAAGCAGGGCTAGTGGGTCTGCAGGAAGGTTAGAGGGTCCAGGGGGACTGGCAGACCCACAGAGGGAACTAGTGAGTGCATGGCGGTGGGGGGTGTTGTCTCTCTGGGGTTGTGCTGGTACACACATTTGGGTTACACTGGGCATCGGTTAGCACAATATACTTAGTTCACCTTCTAGGTGAACTGAAGTAAAATTGGACCAAGCTAATCAAATCTTTCCAAATGTATATATAGATCATCACATAGATCAATCTAACCCTAGTTAGGTCAATCTAACTCTAAAGTCTTTACATGGGTGAACTAAGTCAGATTGGGTGGCCCCATTTTGCCTGATCTAACCTTTTTGAATGTATGTACAGTTCAGCAGTTAGGTTGATATAAGTGTACTGTCTGCATGTATCCCTTTTTTCAAATTTCTTTTCAAAGCTAGAAATTTCTTTTGAAATCCATATCCACATTTTCTTCATTCTTATAGATGTCATCTAATTTGAGGCACGTGATGAGCAAACAATCATATACCATGTTCTGTCTAATATGTTGCCTCAGATACATTGATATTAGGGAATTTTTATACTCCTCTTTAAGGGCACCATCAGAGACATGAGACTGCAGATTTTAAATTAAACTTAGGCTAAAAAGCTTCCTGCTTTGTTCTAGCTTTTTTATGATGTCAAAATGCTTGTAAAACATGGCTTCAAAGTAGCTGGTTTTAAAAATATTTTATTTAAAAATGGAAATCTATTTTTAATTTTCTACTGATGAATGGAAAACTCTATGTGTAAGTGAGATGAGAAGTTTTAAAATTAACAAAAATCTTGTATCTAGGAAGTAAACAAGGACTATCCCTTTCTAGGTAAAATATATAAAAAGCTCTTTTAAGAAACATATCACTTCTTTAAATGAGTCAAGTATTGTTTTTTAAACTGGCAGCTGGTCATCATAATAATGTGTTGCAGGCATTATGGAAGAGACGTCTGTTTACATATAGAGAATCGAGCTTTTGTAGAGAATTGTTTCCTCCCTCTTTCCTTTTCATTAACTAAATCATAATGGCATGTGTTGATGCCCAAAGCTAATCTGACACTTTAATGAAATGAATGACAATTAACACATCTCTCATTCAAATATAATGTAAAAATGTTTGAGGTCATATTTTCCATATTGAAAGTAAGCTAGTCCATATCTGAAAGCATTTAGGGACTGATAATATAATTCTGTGCCTCAATACAATTAAGATAGATGAACAAAGGGAAACAGAATTCTAAGTGTCAGGTTTTCAGTCATCTTAATGGCATTTTTTATACTTGTGTGCTCGTACCAGTTGCACACTTATGAACTCACGCTATCAGAAAACACATGCCCACTACATATGCAACTATGTATACATGTCCCTCGTGATATGCGTCCGTGTCCATGTGTCAGAAAAATGTTGGTGGCCCAAAACCAATGACTAGGAGGTGTTAGACTGAGGTGGACATGGTCCTTCCCATGCTTCAGTCTCAATAGATGGGTATTTAGAACACTAGGGGGAGAAAGGAGTGTATGTTTTACTTCCTTGTACAGTGCTGTAATTATCATGCCACAGATCAAACATTGACTAGTCCTGTCTTCAGTGCTCTTTTTGAAGTTGCCCCCCTTAGCAACCAAGAGAAAGAGGTATGTGTAGGATGGCCAGTATCCCAGAAGGGAGACAGGCCTGAGTTCTAACCAGAAGCTTTGGTCTTAGTGAGGTAGACATTTTCTCAGTGCACTTAGAGACAACCAAGGAAAATTAAATTCTTGTCTTAATTTCTCATACTGAATTCTGGTACTGAAATGTAGGTTGAAGAATAGTTTGTCATTTGCACTGAAGGGTCATGAAATGTGAAAGATATTTTACAAAGCATACCATTGTTTTAACAACTTTATCCAGTGACTGTTTTAATGATTATCCCTTCAGAGACAGAGGTACAATAACTTAAAAATTGGTGTCTATTATGTCACTTGCGGTATTTTACCAGATATTGAAACTTTTCCAGTATTAAGATCCTGATTCACAAAAAGTAAACGTATCCAGAATTGCTTTTAGGAACTGTTGCTCCCCAAGATGTGTTTGGGAACCAAGGGAATTTGGGGGAGCCTGTCCCATGAAAATCAAGTATACAACAGAATAAGTTTAAATGTATTTTAATATTAAGATTGCTATTGAAATATAAGTAGAATATGAATGGTAAGACGACATAGGTAAGGTATATTAAACCAAAAAAATCCATTGTTCAATAACAACACAATCTATGTACTAATATTCTAAAGAGTAGATGGTCCAAAAACATTTGAGGATATTTGTGCTTACTGTGTACCTGCATGTTGTATATCATGTTAAAGCTTAGAGAGTGTAGATTTGTAAAAAATTAAAAAAATCATGAGACAATCTGAAAAAAAAAGCAAGAAATGACTAGAAAAAGCTTGACATGATAGACCAATCAGGACTCAGACTAGAGATGGTATCTTTTATTAGACCAACAAGATTTTTGCGGCAAAAAAAATTATAATTGAAAGCCCTGGGGCACAACAAGCCTGCATCAGGCATTGGAGAAAAGATTGTAAAAATTCTCCTGGATACAAATGAAAGTTCAGATTTCATAGAATTTCACAGAGGAGTCAATAGATGGAAAACTCCTTTAGGCAGTAAGTTCATAGTTGGTATAGAGCCTCTCACCTCCGTGGAGGACATGTGATGATGCAAATTACCTTGAACCAAAGGCAGGAGCAGGGTATCAGGTTTCAGGTGGTTACAGTTGCTTCCTGTTTGAGAAAATATGAAGATTTCATTAAAAATAGATTTTATGATTTGATTATAGGATTAGATGATACAGTGCTTGCACACACTACACCAATACATTTTCAACCTCTTGTTATGCCCATCAGACATAACTTAACATTTCAAGATATATAGGAAGAAATTTTCACTATTAAAAAAAAGGAGTAGCTTTTTACTATCAAAAAGCCAAGAGTAAACACTTGATAGAGTAAGCGATTACAGATTACCTACCAAAGCTTGTGCTGGAACACCCTTCTGAAGCTGCTCTGAGTTCGACAAGTGATTTTTAAAGATAACTAAACTTTTTCTATGTATTTTTAACCCCAGTTTTGTTTAAGATTCTGTGGAAATATTTTGAGGCAAATGATTCTGAATGTCCTGATCAGCTGTATGATAAATTTAAAAAGAGTAAAACAAAAAAACTGCTATAGACTGGGTCAAATTTTTAGACAGAATCACTATGTTCCACTTTACTGAAGATTTCAAGGTTTTTCTTACATGAACTTTACATGAATTCAGTGCAGATTTTGGTTAAGATTTTTTATCTTGGTTTTAAAACATGATTCAAATACGTGCTTTTCTTGCTTCTACTGCAGATGGGCCCTTCAAGTTCAAGGTCAAAGAACAAAGATTCTGAGGTGAACCTAGATTTTTATACTTGATTAGCTGGCCTAACTTCAGAAGCTTGTTAAATATGGCTAGAGAATATAGAAGTGTGCCTAACATTTCACTACTAAGATTAATATGAACTCTTTCCATTACTGAGTATACCTTGTTTGTTGTTAATCACCTACATCAGCACATTGTCATATCTTAATTTTAGGTGGCTCCTGAACTCTTAACCTTTGGATTATCCACACTTTAACACCTGAAACTAGTTTTAACAAAACTTTAGGGAGCTTAAAGTTATGTCACTTCAGGGCAGGTTTATCTCTGATCTGTGTTTCCCAACTTGTGTTCCATTAATATGTGACCACTATGCACAGATGAGCCACCCAGGTTGCAGCCTCCAGCATCCCAGAATGCAGTGTCCCTTCCCCCAGCCTCCTGTTCTGTGTGGACAAACTTTCCACCCCCTGAATCTAGTGCCCAGGGGGTGGTTCTGGCACCAAGCCAACTCCCCCTACAACTCTTGGCATGTGCCTTTCCCACCCCCAAGGTGTAACCCCATGAAACAACCCGTGGAACACATGCTGGCTATCTAAGTCTTAGGCATCAGACAAGTTCAGGAGTGGGATCTGGGGAGGGATGGGCGAGTGGAACAAGGTAGGGGGCTAAATCAGATCCCCATGAGATGGGGCTTCCTTCCCAGGGCAGAAGCAGTAGCTTCCCTCACTGCTTCCACCCCCCACCCACCCCAGGAAGCATGACCAGCACCCCTCACACCCAAATCCAAAATCACAGTTTATTAAAACATGAGACCTTTAATTTACTTCATCTTTATTTTTTTAAATTATTTTACTTCTTATTTTATCCTTCAGTGGCTTAATTCCTTCATTTCACCACCCATCTCTCACCTCCATTTCCTTTCCACTTCTTATTTCATTACCCACTCCCATCCTATTAACTCTGCCTCCAGCAGAGATAGAAGCCTGTCCTGGATCAGCAGCTTAGTAATGGCTACTCACAGCTGTAGCTCCTAGTCCGGCCCCTCCTCCCCAGCCCTCTAGGGGCACATAACAGCTGTACAAGTCTGGGACAGTCAAAACAGGGTTTTAAGCTTTAAGATGTGACTGCTCCAAACTCGAACTAGTACCAACATTGAGCTGCTCAAATATTGATCAAAGTGCAATATGTAACAAGTTCCTTAGATGCATCAGGCATAAACAAGACCTAATTGGTATAAAACCAGTAAATAACAGCAAGTTACCTTGAGCCAGTTTCTTGTAACCTGTCTTTCTCTTGACTTCTGAAATCCTCTCCCTTATGATATTTCCTCACTTGTTTATTTCCCTCGCCTCTTCTCCTCCCCAAATTCTGGTCAAGGGGATGCAAGCAAATTCAATAATTTATCACCATTAAAGCAGCTTTGATGCTAACTACAGAAAATGGTTAAATACAAAACATATGCTTAAGTTCTCTCCTGCATAGAATGTAGTTAATCATCATGTGCATAATGAATCAAAACCTTAATAAATAACTTTTTGAGCATAACTATGACAGTCTTTAATTTTGAAATTATGGAAGAAGAGTTAATGTGCAGTACTGTTAACAGTTTAGCCGAGTTGTAGGGTTAAAAAATGCTAATACCTGAAGTGACATTTTTTGAAAAATTTTAAACCAATTTCTTCTCTGGGCTCAGGTAGCACTCTGCTTGCTGTGCCTGGCCCCACTACTTCCACAACTGCCTTCAAAGCCCACCTGAAGATGGAGACTGGGGTTAAAGTGCCCCTCCTCACCTTTCACTGGGGAGGTAACTGGCCTGGCATTTCCTGGGGGCTCCCATGCTACCAGGAATCCTACCAGGCCACCCTTCCCCAGCAGAGTGCGGTTTTAGGTCATGGCCAGGACTGAGAGCCTCCTTCTCTTACCTTCAAGATATTCCTGCTGCAGCTCATCCAGACAGTGTTTCTGTCTGGGCTGGCAGCATCAAACTGCAGTCTTTGTGTTCCTTGCTCTCAGAATGGCTGCTGTCATGAGGCACCTAGTAGGGGCCTGACTCTGCCCTTAAAGTGGCATGCACACAAGGATGCATTGGCACAGTCAGAAATTCAAATATTGCTACATAAGCCCAATGTGAAGAATCTGAAACCCCTACTTTTCTCATTTGGAGGTGACAGTAGGAAATAACATGAATATTCACTGCCTGTCTTGTTTTGCTGAACTAAGTTCTTGGTATCTTTGTATTAAATGTATGTCCTACTGATGGGCCCAAGTTGATTTCTTCTGACTACCGTGCAGTCAGTTTCAAGTTCTAAATCTTTACTTATAAATATGATCAACCATAACATAGCATAGAGTCTCAGCTAGGTAGCCTGACCTGAGTTTGAACAAGGAGATAGTTTGGAAATGGCTCAACTCGATTAACCTCATGAAAACTGAAGAGGTATAATCATACTGCTCTAATGAATAGCTTTACTAATGCTAGGACATGTCTTGACCACCAGTTGACACTGAGTAGCAGACCAATATGTCCTAAAAGTAAAAGGAAATAGTTTTATTGGAGAAAATAAAATAACAGCAGTGTAATGGTTTCTGTCCCTTCAAATTATTGGTAACATGGGTTTGCTGTAACTAGGCATTCTCAGTTCTTACACTTCAGCTTACCTTGCCTACCATAAGCATCTACTTACCCCCCAGTATCACCTTGCATCACACTCTGTCTGCTTGTATTAAACTTGATTTCTTTTATACTTTTTTTTTTTATCCCTGTAACTTACCCAACTAGACTTCAGTTTTAGAACTCCAGAAGATTCACAGAGGATTTAGGATAGATTTTAACTGGGTCAGCTTCTCATCTAGATATGCCATTGCTTGAAGCATGATTCTTTTTCAGAGACACTGAAAACTACAATAAGATAACTATTTATTTAATCTCTGAAAATAAACTAAATGTTGTAGTCATTTTTGCTGGTTTTGGAGCTGCAGTAGAAATGTATTTTCCAGGGATTAGCCTGTTTAGGAGAGCTTTACACTCCCTCCCCCCCAATATGTATAGATTAGAGGAATCAATATATTTTTGAATGTTAGGAATAATTATATAATGAATTTTCCATCAGTGATGCACTTCTCACGCAAATTTAATTTTTTTGACTATTGCATTATTAGTTCTGGAAAAAAAAAACCTTGTAATCAGAGTGATCTTTAAAAGAATTAAAACACATTTTATAAAAACTTATTTTGCTTAATCATAAACCAGAAGAATAAGTTAAATATCTGTGGAGAGAGGAAGAATGATTATTTTGATTGAAACCCTAGACAAGAACTCAAAACAAAGGAGCCTATCCTCCATTGATCTGACAAAATTCCTTGGTCCTCTAGACACATATGCCATCATGTGCCTCACCCAACAGTAGGGTGGCTATACATCCCAGTTAGGTCAGGATAGGATTCTGGAGGCCGGTCCTGGCCAACTGGTGAATATTAAAATGAGCATCCTATGTGTGGGGCATGGGGGCAGTCCAGTGAGGAGGCAGAGCAGCACAAATTGCGAAATAAGAAATTCTATTAGAAAGCACAATTGCCTGAAAATAGGTTAGTGGAATGACCATTAAAAAGGGGAGATAACTGTTAATACCTGTGAAATAAAGGTCATTGACTCCTTTAGCTGCTGGAACAGTAATACCGGAGATGCACTATGCTTCCCTGCCCCTGCCTCCGCCTGTAGTGGCACCCCTGACTGGGGGAGAAGGGAGAGGTCAATGTCCCAGATTTTACATTGTCCCATATGCTCACTCTATCTAACAGATATCCCAAGAAGGATCAAATATAGATAGAATTATTAAAATGTATTCAATAAATGTGAACCTAATTTGGAGTGAGTGAATTACAAATAATGGAAAATGAATTTGAGACACCGAATTTGAGAAATGCTACTATTGACACTAATTGGAGTTACATAAAGGAGGGAAGAAAGCTATAATAATAATAATAGGTATATTCTGTCTGTCTGGAGCACTCTGGTTGTCTCAGTAGCCAATTACACCGCTTACTGAACCGACGAAGTAGCGTACTCCAGACAGTCAGAATAAGCTTATTATTATTATTATAGATCCTGAGGCATTTCATAGATTTCATAAACATGAGGGCTGGAAGGGACCTCAGACGATCGAGTCCAGGCCCCCACCCAAAGGGCAAGAAATCACCTGGGGTCATACGATCCCAGCAAGATAAGCGACCAATTAGCTCTTGAAGGTGTTCAATGTAGGTGCTTGAACGACCTCCAATGGCAGACTGTTCCAGACCTTGGGGGCTCGTGCATAAAGAAATTCTTCCTAATGTCCAGCGTGAAATGGTCTCACACTACTATATGACAGTTCGGCCTCATCAACCCTTGGGGCGCTCTGGTGAACAAACGTTCCTTCAGATCCTGGTGGTCACTCCTGATAAACTTATAGGTGGTCATCAGATCACCCTTTAGCCTGCACTTTTCCAGGCTAAAGAGCCCCATGGCTCTCAGTCTGTCATTGTAAGGTCTGTTTTCCTGACCTTTGATCATGAATGTGACTTTTCTCTGGACTCTCGCAAGCTTCTCTACATCCTTTTTGAAATGTGGAGCCCAAAACTGGATTGCAGTACTCCAGCTGCGGCCTCAGCAAGGCCGAGTACAAGGGGAGAATGATGTCCCAGGATTTGCTTGAGAAGCATCTATGGATACAAGCCAGCATTTTGGTCACTTTACTAGCCACAGCATCACATTGCAGGCTCATGTTCATCATGTGGTCAGTGACGACCCCCAAGTCTCTTTCTTCTGTAGTGCTAGCCAGCGTAGCGCTGCCAAGCCTATAAAGCTGCTGCAGGTTTTTCTTCCCAAG
>NW_017728948.1:60902820-60924908 GCF_001723895.1 Crocodylus porosus
GGGGATCTCCCTCACTTGGACCTCCCTGTCCCATAGTGGGCATGGGCATCCCATGGGACTGATGAAAGACCAACACAAAGTACCCATTTATTAGGTTGGCTTTTTCCTGGGCATCAGTTGTCAGTTTTCCCATCTGGTTCAGCAGGGGTCCAGTGTTGCCATTGCTTTTCCTTTGGCTCCCCACATATCTGAAAAAGGACTTTTTATTGTCCTTGATGCTCGAAGCTAGTTGGAGCTTGGTTTCAGCCTTGGCTTTCCTGGTTTGCTCCCTACAGGACCAAACCAGTGCAGAATAATCCTCCTTGGAGGTGAATCCCATCTTGCATCTTTTGTAGGCCTTTCTTTTTAGCCTCAGCAGGTCCGCTAGGTCCCTAGAGAGCCAGGAGGGCTGCTGTGCCCTCTTGTTGCCTTTCCTCAAGATGGAATAGACATAGCTTGTGCATTGAGGATTGCTCCCTTGAGGAGCAACCACTATTCTTGAACTCCCCTCTCGCTAGGGTCGTGGTCCCTTAGGGCCTCACTGACAGGCCTCCTGAGCTTGTCAAACTCGGCTTTCCTGAAGTCAAGGACTTCCGTGTTGCTGACTGATTTGCCAGCTTTACGGCAGATGGCAAAGGTGATCAGCTCATGGTCGCTGTCACCCATATTTCAAACAGATATGCAGGCAAGTCAGAGCTAGAATGAAGCGCTGGGGCCCTCTGCCACAGAGTAGGCAGGCTCTGCTGAAGGGAAGAAAAAAAAAAGTGGTGAAGAGCCCGATACTTCCTTCCTGCTTCCCCTACCTGGGTTGCCTGCCTCTCTCATGGCGAGGGGGTGAACTGCTGGTGGGCCCTGAGTGGCGGGGGTCCCCAGTGCTTCCCTGGTATGGGTACTGCCCAGGGGGCCCTGCTACCATAGAAAGAAGTACCAGGGGCCCCTGCAGCTCAGGGGCTGTGCAACCCAACGGCAGCTCACTCCCTGGCCACAGGAGCTCCAGGCAGGGTCCAAGAGAAAAAAAAAAAAGATCAGGCCTACCTTTTTTTTCTCCTTAGCGGAGCCCGCCCATGTGATCTGCCACTGAGTTGTGCAGCTCCTGAGCTGATCCAGTGCCTCCCTCCATGGCAGCATTGCCCCCTGTGCTGCCTGACCAGGGTGCTAGCTGTGCGGGTGCAGTCCCAGCTCACAGGCAGCATCTGTCATATCCAATGGTGCATGGGGCACTGGAAGCCCTGGTGTGCTCAGGGAAGCTCAGGCTTAGTGGGCTTCCAGTGCCCTGTACACTGTCCCCACCACCTTCCCACTGCCTGGTACCACCCAGGAACAGGATTGCTGCTCCAGAAAAATGGTAGGAGGGTGGCTGGGTGTGCTGGCAGCTGGAGAAAGTAGTGGGGATGCTGCACAGGGCACTGGAAGCCTGCTAAGCCCAAGCTTCCCCAAACACACCTGGGCTTCCAGTACCCTGTGCACCATCCCTGCCACCTTCTCCAGATAGGGCTCTTGTACATGTGAGGAATATCACTGTAATTTGTTACATAACGAACTAAAATACATGGGTAGTTTGCTACGTAGAAAAGTCATTTAAATTGAAATACACCACCAAACGTGTACACTGTCACAAAATTTATTTGTACGTGCTGCCAAACATGTACACTGTTATGCAATTCAATCATTAGAAAGGGCAATTAAACCACTAATAGGGACAGTTTCCTCATGTGTACAAGGGCCTTTAGTCATGTATACAAGTCTTACTCTATGACAATAAGTCACAAAGCCAGACTTTTGACAAAATATGTATTTACATTCCTAAGCCTGTGTTTACACATGGACACCTTGATGTAGCCTTTTTGAGGATCAGAAGTTTTGGTTCTGTTAAAGTATTCCATCAAAGGAAAACTACAAAAACCTGTATTCAAAGAAATACTTCTGCAATAAAAAAGTAATCACAAATGTTTTTCTGTTTTCAGCTAGTATCTAATTATATTTTAAAAGAATGCATTTGGTTCCCTTAATCATGTAGCCAAAGTGTGAGTAACCTGCAGCCCACAGAGTCATTGGTTTCAGCCTATAGACATTGGGCTCCTGTGGCATTTGTTGTGGGTAGGAGGGCTTTGGTGGCTGTTGTTCTCTAACCATGGTGGAAAGAAGTGGCAGCTGCAGAAGTTTTCTCTATGCCCTCTGTACCATGGCTAGGTCCTAACACTCCCCTATCTCTGACTCATATTGGGTCATTCCAGCTCACAACCTGAAAAGGTTGCCAAATGCAGATATAGCCTGTGGATCAGTGTCTGATTCACTGTTTCTAATTATTTTCTATGTAGAGATTGGAAACCGAACTGTGTCAAAAATTGAATCTAGTATTTATTATTCTGAGTATTTTGTAGATCAATAATTATTTGGTAAATGATAGGCTGAACTAGTTGTCAATATTTTTAAGGCTTTGATGTAATTAACTGGAAATGCAAACCTATTTTTTCCTTAAAATTTCTGTTCATTTATTTGTTCAAACTTGGTTACAAGTTATAGGCAATATTAGATCCACAGGAACCGGAGTGTATAGTGATAAGTTACTGATAAATAATACAATGTAGTCTGAAATTAGTTTGGGGATTGGATGGTAACATGCTAACGAGGGCATAGGGCAGGATAAATTGAAGCTTTCACACTGAAGAAGGGCAAATACAAGAACTTCACCTTCCATGAGTTTTTCCTATAGGTGAATTCTTTTTTCAATTTCCCCCTCTTTGTATGTGCAGATGTATATAAAAAGTTAGGCCACTGGTCTTTTTGATAATACTTTTTTATTAAGGTTTTGCTAAAATTTAAGGTTCCTAGTTTCTAGTGCCCTAAAATATTAAACTTGATGGAGAATTCTCTCCCTTCACCTAACTGTCATTATGTTCACAACTAATAAAAGTTACTTTTCCCCTAAATTCTCTTCAAGTTAATAACATTTTTTGATTAGCAGTTGCAACATTGAAATTGCAGGAAAGTATTCATTATTCTTCATTAACAGTCTTGTGAGTTAACAAAAAGGATTATGTTGCAATAAGAAAATAAGGGATGAGAGAATATGTTTTGTATTTAAAAAGCAAAATGAGGCCCACTGAAGGAACATAAATGGCAAAGATAATAGCAGTCAAAGGACAAAAAAATGGGTGTGAAGCATGAAGACTGATTATATTGCAGATTATATTCAATGGTTAGCTGAAGAGAATTCTGTCTGCATCAAGATATACTAATTTTGAAAACTAAAGGTAGCACATCAGGTAAGTATCAATGTCCTTTGTTAACATAAATATCCTCCCAGTATTTGTAATAGAATAATAAAAAATAGAGATGTAAAAGATCTATGAAATCACCTTGTTCATCTTATTGCCAATGCAGGATTCTCTTCTGTAATATTCTACAGTTTTAAACCTTCCTGTTGTCCCTTTCAGGAAGGGGGAAAAAGTCCTAAATGCTTTAGGATTAAGATGAACAGTTTTTAAAACCATCCTTCCAACAGTTTTGAGTTTGCAGTTCTATAGGACCGTTTCTGTAACTACCTCTAATGGCGTTGCATTAATCAGTTCATAATTACAACGTGTGCAGTATGAAATGGTATGAGTTCTGTGAGAGAATATAGCTGAATTAAAAAGTATGCCTCACCTGAATGCAGTTGAAAAAAGCCGATGAATGAAAACGCCTTTATTCATTTCTCTATTATCTCACTCTTTCATTGCAAACAGTTTTCCAGAAAAGGGAGAAAATCCTCAGAAGGAATCTTTAATCTCTTATTTTGATTTTGATGGCTCTTTATCAGAACTGAGTATAATTATGAATCAACAAAAAATGTGACCAGATTTTTAAAACCATGCACATTTAAATTATGTACATTCATGCCCATATTAGTATAAGTTGTGTCCATACAATTTGTATTCATTCTTTGTGGGGGTGGGAAAAGTAAGCATTTTTATTATTCTTTTTATTTTATTACAGGGTGTACTATATAGCCAAATAATTAACACCCAATACAGAGGAAAATATTGGCAAATATAGAAGTATGGATTAATTTTCCTCCCTTATGCTAGTGTATAAACTTATTCAAGATAATGTGATAATGTGATTATATTAATGAAAGTAAAAGAAGAAATGCTCTCTATTTTTCAAGGGAGCTTTTCACTAGCTTTTAAGTAATTTATTAGAATTAAAAACTTTAATTAACCTTATTTTTAGATATGTATTCATATAAAAAAGTGCCAGATAAAAATAGATATATATGAGATGAAGCTAGAATAGAACATCCAGTAGTAGCCCTGGGGACTCTTCTTTTAACTCATTAGTCTTCTCTTTCTTACAGATCTGGGATCAAATTCTGCTTTCAGATTTAAACCAGCAGTATCTATGTAGCCTTGCCCCACAATAAAAGAGGCGTTATGATCAGAAGATTATTTGTTGAACCTAGGAATAAATTACAATGTAATAAAGTAAAATATTAATAATTATTAATGTTTAAATGATTCATACATAAAGTCCATGAGTACTTAACTAGATTAATTTGGTTGGATGGCTTGAAGTAATGAAAAAATTGATCTGATGTTCACTAAATTCAAGGAGGAAGCTCTTTTTTACTTTACTGATACAGCATCAGACTCAGACAGTTCAAAAGTGCCAGAATCACAAAAAGGGACAGAAAAGGCACTGTGGAACCTGTCCTAAGAGGCACAGTATATATCAAAGTCCAGGCTGTCATATAGCTTTCCCTATGACAGTAGAGTTCTGGGGTGTGATGTCCTCCAGTTCTAATCGCTTAATTATGTCCTTTAGCTTAGTAATATTTCTTTCCCTCTTTAAAATCATTTTCACTTGTTTTTATTAGTATGGATGGATCAGAGTCTTTGGATAAGCACCCAAAACCTGGATATTTTCTGAACTGTTAAAATATGTAAAGGTCTTCACCAGCCCCTACATCCATCCATATCTATAGAGTCTGCCTTCTTCAATAGAAGCTGTGACAGAACCACCATTTTTTGTTTCCTTGTTCATAAAAGAATAAGTGACCAGAGTCCTTCCTGTGATATTTATAAAAATTCAGAGCTGTTCTCTGCTAGGAGTTATAAGAGACCTGGATCAGAGATGACCGAAGAAACCATAGAAGCAATAGAAAACATATCAGCGTACAGGAGATAATTAAACACTAAATAAGTTTTGAATAAAAATGAACATCAAATTAATTTTTCATATTACAGTTTAATGGTTTTGATTATACGTTATAGCTAGAAAAGACACTCATCACAGAAGCATCTCGGAGCCTTCAAATTTAGTCAGTTATTTGAACATATTTATGTTATTTGAAATTAATAAATAAACCTCAACTCAAATTGGTATTCAATATTAACATAAGTCTTGATGCATTATTAAATATCTTGTCAAAGAAAGACTGCAATATTATATTTATTTATGTGTTTGATTCATATGCTTCCCAGCCTCCCTGTAGCAGGATGACCAACAAAGGCTTGCAGCAGATTGCATGCTCCGGGCTGGAGGAGTCCACAGGTTGACAGCCAGCTGCAGGCAGTCAAAGCTAATCAAACGTCTACCCTGGGGTAAGAGAGGGAGGGTAGCAGGCTGGCTAGTAAAGGCTGCACGCTCCAGGCTGGAGGAATCTGCAGACTAGCAGGGATTACAGCGAGCTGCAGGCAGTGAGGCTAATTACAGGGCTACTTGGAAGACTGATCCAGCTGTGAAAGATATGGGGCTGGCCAAAGGTAGTTAAAAGACTCCCAAGGAAAAGAGTCTAGGAGGCTGAATTAGAAAAGAGAAACAGAGAGAGGAGCTGAGAGAACTGGAAATCAGTAAGCTGAGAAAGACAGTTAGTGGCTGCAATAGCAAGGCAGAGGCTCTGGGAAGAGACGCAGGGTTGCAGAGGTAGAGGCAGCAGTACCATGACAGTGTGCTCATCCTGAGAAAGAGAGAGACTGCAGAGCAGGAAGAAAGCAGCAGACAGCTGGGTGCATCTGCTCAGGGTCTGTGATTTTGTCCTTCAAGGACTGTAAGTGATGCTCCCCCGCCCACAAATAAGTAAACAAAAATCAGGGAAGCTTATAATCAAACCAAGCAATAAAAATAGACAAAAAAAAAAACAATTCCCCAAACAATAACCCAGAGCTTAACTGCTGCTATTTCCTAAAAATCGAAAAATAAGGTCTTGCAATGATTCTGAAAGATGGGTTTCTAGAGGGAGAGAGTTCCCAAGCTGTGGAGTGACTACTGAGAATGACTGACTGTCTGGATGTTAGTAGCCAGGTCCAGATCTGAAAGAAAGTGTCAGCCTTATTACCAGATAGAGCTGGTGAAAAATGCTTCCAGCCACTGCCACACCTGGGATGCCCAGATTCAGAAAGAGATCTAGGAGCACCTTAACCTTTCCAAGTGATAGGTTTCAGACTCCACCCCCATTGATGACTGGTGTCCTTACCTTCCCTCCCTCCCTCCTACCCCCAGTCATAAAATCTACTAGCCACCATCATCTCTGTCTGCAAATATTATGGTATAGTCAATAGTAATTAAATTAGCTGAACCATATTAGTATACCTGCTGTCGTACCACTGACAAGTATCCTTTCTCTGATAGCATGCACTACCAAGAGGGCAAAACCCCTCATATCAGAGGGGCGAAGTACTACACATTGAAGGTAGTTACTTCTAAACCCCAGACAATTAAAATATGTTAAATATTAGGATCTATAGCACTACATGCTTTCATCTTATAGAAAAACAAACAAACTGCGGGTGCTTCTATTGTATCCATAAATTAATCTTTCTATAATTATATAAACTCTAGACCTCAAGAATATTCTATAAAGATGAATTATACATTTTGTGAAAGAGTATAGAACCAACCTACATAGACTGAATAATGAATTCTGAGTACAAAAACTGAATATATAATCAAGAATTTATTCTGTGTATGCTAGTTAAGCATCTTGCTAAATCAAATTAATCACAAAAATTACCATGTGAACTGCAAATCATGGGCCAGATCCCAAATTGGTGTAAATCAGTATATCTCTATTAAGCATCTGGCAAGCATATGTTCAATTAGACTTCATCATAATTCACAGCTATGAAAATCACCTTTGCGCAGAAGGCATCATTTAATCGACTTTGCAATCAGAATTTATCTTACATGGGACCTAAGTCTGGATAAGACTATAAAGGATCTTTGCATATGGGCAGATTTCTTTGCCTTGGGCTGATAACTGAGATGTAAATAATTAGTTGTAAAATTTTGAAAGAATAACATATGCTATATGGGTGTTCACTCTACTTCGAAATTCAGAATGAGAAAGACTTTTTTCCATCCAATATATTAGATATTGTAAATTACCTTACTAACTCTAGTGGACTGCTCTGTATCGTCCAACTTTCCTCTAGTTTTGATTTTCTATAGCTTCCCCCACCCCCCATTTCCTGTTACAAAAGCAACATTAACTTCTGCTTTGTTTTATGTTTTAGGAAGATAAGGGCATATTTCTATAGACATGATATTATAACGATTGATTTCAACAAGGCCCAGTAAAGCTCCTTTCTTAGTTGTTCCCCCAGATTCTGGTGTACACCCCTGTTAAACTTATAGGTGGCCATAAGATCCTCCCTAAGCCTGCGCTTTTCCAGGCTGAAGAGTCCCATAGCTCTCAGTCTGTTGTCATAAGGTCTGTTTTCCTGACCTCTGATCATGTGCATGGCTCTTCTCTGGACTCTCTCAAGCTTCTCCACATCCTTTTTGAATTGTGGAGCCCAAAACTGGACGCAGTACTCGAACTGCGGCCTCACCAAGTTCAAGTACAATGGGAGAATGACGTCCTGGGATTTGCTTGAGAAGCATCTGCGGATGCAAGCCAGCATTTTGCTTGCTTTACTAGCTGCAGCATCACACTGAAGGCTTATATCATCTTGTGGTCAATCATGATACCCAAGTCCCTTTCATCCGTAGTGCTAGCCAGCATAGCACTGCTGAGCCTGTATGGATACTGCAAGTTTGTCCTCCCAAGGTGGAGATCCTTGCATTTTTCAGTGTTAAACACCATCAGGTTCTCATCTGCCTATTTCCTGAGTCTATCAAGGTCAGCCTGAATCACCTTCCTGTCCTCAGGTGTGGATGCTTTGCCCCAGAGTTTGGTATCACCGGTGAACTTAGCCAGTCTGCTTCTGACTTTAATATTCACATCGTTAATGAAGATGTTGAACAATATAGGTCCAAGGACAGAGCCTTGGAGGACTCCACCAGTCACAGAGCACCATGACTATTGACTTCCACCAACCACCACCCTCTGGGTCTGACCACGGACTCACTTCTCCAGCCAGCAGATCGTGGTGAACCCAAGGCCACAGTTGGCCAGTTTTGCCAAGAGGTGATCATGGGATACCGGATCAAAGGCTTTTTTGAAGTCAAGATGTATAACATCAATGTCCTCTCCCTTGTCCAGGTGATGGGCCACCTAGTCGTAAAAGGAAATAAGATTGGTCAAACAAGACCTACTGGCAACAAACTCATTCTTATTTATCTTTCTTGACATCAAAGGGCCAGTTTCTATTCTGCCTGTTAGGTACCTAAGTACGCCTGTATCCTGCTGTGCTCAAGTCCCTAAAAAATAGGTCATGCCAAAGACTGCTGGGTCCTTGCCATACTCTTAATTTTTTTCTGATACAATTTTAAGGGTAAGAATGTGTTGCAAAAGTAGGTGTATTAATATATTTCTTTTCTAGACTTAAACTTGGTATAACAACCACACAAGTGGTCCTTTTTTAGATGTCTTCTGAGACCTTCTCTAAACATTACACAATTAACTAGTTGCACAATTAACTAGTTATACATGCAAAGTAGCTACCAAACAATAAAATCTCCAACCAGCTATGAAGTTAGACCTAAAAAATGTGTACTAATTTTATAGCTGGTTGCTATCCAACTTTAACTTGGTGTGTAGCAGGGTCTCCCCATCTCAGGTGACAGGGCTCCCAGTCACAGGGGTGCACCATGCCCAATATAAACCCCCTGACTCATAGGGATCATAGCACCTATTATCCCTAGGGTCTGTGCGTTCCACTCATTCCCCAAGTCCTAGGGTTAGCAGCAGCCATGATTCCTAGAGTCTGGGGTTTCCCACACCCCATGGAAGGATTTCCTTGTTCCTCAACCACAAATTAATGCACCTGCACAGGAGACAATCTTAACTTGTATAGCTGCACTTCCACCACACATGGAGGTAATGGGAGAAAAGTCGGGGTAATTGAAGTATTTTGATTCCTGTGGAACTTATTTAACTGTAAAGCAATTGTTCTGTGGCTATTGCAACAACAGACGTTGCAATTGCAATACCATATTGGAAAACGCATGTTTGCACCTGCAGTACAAAAACAGTAACAGTTGGTGGTGAAACTCAGCACACTGGCAGGCATTCCATACTACTACTTTTTCCTTCTCTCTACCCACCACATAGCAGAAGAACATAGCCTTGTAAGTAATGTGATCATCACTAAAAAAACACAAGAAGCACATTAACAATAACAGCTGCCACCTAATGCAGTCTAAGTTGCTGCAGCTGCTTTATAATTTTTTTAAAAAAGAAACCTGGCAAATGTGAAGAATTTCTTAGTGATGTTCATTGTTTAATGGTGACTGCTATATCTGTAACTATTCTTAATAGATAGTCAGCCCGTCAATTATACATTTTGCATTTTTCCTTTCATAAAAATATCACCATAAAAACACATTAGTGACTTGGAAAAAGCACTCCAAAATCAAAGGCTTTTTACAGTGATTATGTCATGCTGTCCAAATTTATATAAAAACTCAATAACAAAACTGGAAGAAACTTCTAGCATTTCTGTTAGTTCAAACATTTGTTATTCTCTGTGGTTATTAAGCACAGAATGAATAATTATAATATTTAGTTAAATTATATTTTTCATGTTCAGTTGAATCCATTGCACTTTGTTCCAAAATAATAAGTTATTTCAAGCATTTTATTTTAAAGGATGAAACTGTTTCTTTCTAACTATTCAGTTTTTCTTTAAAAGTTTGGAATCTTTTAATTTCAGAAATATGCTCTGAGTTGTAGATAGTAAAGAATACCTGAAAAGTATTATTTTGTTAGCAGAAATTTAAAACTCATTGTTTCAGTGATGCCCAAATAATGTTCCCCATACCTATTAAATTTAATTAACACCAGTATTTTATTAATGTCACATATTTTGTCGGTGCATATTTATTTTTATGTAATTACATTCTATGATGAAGAAAAAATAGGATGAAAATAAATGTCTGAACTATGAACCCACCTCGCTAGTCAATTACAGCTGATTTTATCCTTTCCAGAGAGTCTCTCACCTTGTGACTCTCTTCCTATGCATTTGAAAAATAGATTTAAATCTGCTCAGTCCTTCAGTTTCCCTCCATTCTTCATATTAGTATAAACTTTTAATGTGTTCTGGCTTCCTGTATCCCTCTTTATACTCACAAATGCTAGTTTTGATGGTCACACATGCCAAATTCCATACTAATCAGCACATATTGTAGCTGACTCCAAATTAATCATCTCTCTCATTTCACAGTCTGTATTTAAAATTCAGAACCTTCTCCTGCATTGAAATGTATTAATTTTAAACTTTATTAAGCACTTTGATTTTGGAGTCCATTAAACTTTTGATTGTTACAGCCAAATTCTGTGATGACTTGTGCCCCAACAGAACAAGGCACGTGGATAACTGATATACTGCTTTGCCACACTTGCACACATGTGGAAAGCCTGCTGCAATATGCTGGAAATCCAGTGCATCAGAGCAGATTTGATTAACTGAGTCTTCTGGAGCATATAAATTAATGCACACAGGCAGCCTCATGCACATGGGCACCCTCATGCGCCACATGTATTAGCAGTGCAGCATGCCTTTGCACTGAGAAAATGGCGGCAATGAGCTTTGAACTAAAATGCATTTGATTGTGCTTTAGTTTAAAGTGCATCAATGCCATTTCCTCAGTGTAGAGGCACTCTGTGCCGCTGTTGCATGTGATGGGTGGATGCTTTAATTAGCCTTGCTTACTAATTAAAATGCCCAGCGCCATGTTGGGAGCACTCTAGTGAATAATGATCTTGGAGCACATGCTAAGACTTCAGAGTTGCACAGGATTTATATTGGTGGAGAGTTAATCCCATTGTTATCATGAGATCAATTTTATTGATTTAATTGCACACTTTTGCATATTCGATTTAAGTGCTCTAAATGCTACTTACTGTAATATCATTTGCCCTATTAACTCTATAATTCAGTCTATGAACAGTATTTGCTACTTATTACATGCATCTACATTCAGTGAAAACAGTATTATATGATTTCTACTAAGTGGAAGCTGAGAAAAGACTATTTTAGTCTTACTTCATCCAAGTAAGTTAAGCATTTTTGAACTGGTCATCTAATAGAAGAAGAAAAAAAAAGGCCCTCAAATATTTCGGAAATATTTTCTTTTGTGATGATGGGATGTTAACCGAGACTGAAGATATCACATAAAGAGCTTTTTGGAGGGTGCAAAGACCCTGGTAAGAGCCTGAAGACTTCACTATTGAACGCATCTATAAAAATGCTGTCTGAGGATCTTGTGGTGCAATCAGCTATGGGCAGAAGGGTTCATCAGAGGCTGGTCTGGGGCAGTGGTATCAAACTTACTTTGGCTCCAGGGCTGGAACGGGACTATAGGGTTCTTTGCACATGGTGGGTGTGGTAGTCATTGTGGCAGGAGCAGTGGGCAAGCCACAGGCTATATTGGTATTATGAACAAAGCCCTTGATGACTCCTTTGTCACCAAGGGTCATGTTCACCAGGGCCAAAGGCCCCAGATTCAAATCCATTCCTTATCTTTGTGTGGATGGAACAGGTCTGCAGGCATGATGGCTAGGGACAGACATTATACATAAACTGATTTAAAGTGATCATAAACTGGTTTAAAGCTGTAACAGAAAAGATGTTCGGTGCACATAAACCAAATTGAAAACGGCTGAAACTCGTTTGAGATAAACCTGGTTGAATATAGTATCAGACTTAACTGATTTGGATCAAACCAGGTTATATAATGTCTGTCCCAGGCCCCTTTCTGGCTTAAGTTAAATCAGGCTCCCCCAGCATGCTCTCTGGCTGGGTGGGGCTCTCTGTGACACAACAGGGCTGACCCCCTCCTGTCTGTTCCCTGGCTGGAGCTCAGCAGAGACTGCAGCTATCTGTCTGGCTTCTACCACCACCCCCCACCCCTCTAAGCAGAGATTCCCCCTTCCCCTCTGCCTTACACAGACACACAGCATTATCTAGCACAGAGGTCTCCAAAGTGGGGTGCGCAAGATGATCCATTGGGGTGCAGGAAGAAAATATTAGAACTTCTATTTAGATGTATATTTATATAAATATACATATATTGGGGGTGCATGCTCAATTTTTTTTACTGATAGGAGTACGCGAATATAAATATACATATATTGGGGGTGCGTGCTCAAAAATTTTTTACTGATAGAGGTGTGTGATCAAAAAAGTTTGGAAACCACTGATCTAGCAGACAAAGGCATAATGAACAGGTAGCTGGTAATGCCCCCCTGTTTTCTTTAATGGGATGATAAACATTGTGTTATCAATTCCCAGGTGGGAGGAGGGGACCCTTCCCTAATCAGAGTCTCCTGCCAGGGCCTGGCCATGCACCCCTCAGCTCAGCTGTATAGAAGGGAAGGGAGGGCTGCTCTAGAGCCCCCTGACTTCTAGCCTGAGCCACTGCAGTCATGTGCCTGCATGTCTGGGATGTCTGTACATTTACAAACTGATTCAGCCTATCCAGGTTAGCCTAACCTGCAAAGATTGAATTGCCACACTTGCACTTGATTGAATCAATTCAGGCTCAGGTTTTTTTAATGTTTGTCCCTAGCCAATATGGCCTGTGACCAGATGTGTGAAACCCCTAGTCTAGGGCAATAAGAGTGCTTGGGACAGTGTAATATGTAGGTATAACTCTGAGACAAGGTACTTATCAAAGGTCTGCTTCATTTAGGGTGTTAGTTTCCGTAGGTGGATCCAGGATCTTAAAAAGGTGGGTGCAGTACCTAGTACTACAGGGGTGGCTGTACCCCTGCTTCCAGCCATTCACCCTCCAGTAGGGCAAGCAGACCATGCCATGGAAGAAGCAGTCAGGAACTCTTTTAAAATGCCCACGGGAAGTAAGAATCCTTCCTATGATCCTAGCTGACTTCCTGTCCTTTGGGCAGGGGGCTGGACTCGATGATCTCCCGAGGTCCCTTCCAGCCCTAATGTCTATGAAATCTATGAAATCTATGAAATTCATCTCCTCT
The DNA here is from genome assembly GCF_001723895.1 of Crocodylus porosus. Classification (NCBI taxonomy): domain Eukaryota; kingdom Metazoa; phylum Chordata; order Crocodylia; family Crocodylidae; genus Crocodylus; species Crocodylus porosus. Next base: position 60,916,160 of record NW_017728948.1, read on the forward strand.
CCATGCTTAGTGGCACATTCCTTCCCTCCCCATTTCCTCCTCTGCTGTCTGCTGCTGCCACTGTTCTCAGTGATCCAAGGGCAGATGGGAACTACTCAGCCTCTGTACTTACACTTGTAGACCCTCTTGCTGCAGCCATCCTGGCCAGACCTGGATGCCTCCAGCCAGGGCTGTGGAAAGGCTGAGTAGGGAGCTGGGTTTGGTTTGGGATAGTGGCGGTAAAGCTGCTTCTGAACTGACGGGACATTCAGGCTGAGCCTGGTTCACCTGCAGCATAGTTGGAGCAGGGCAGGAGTGTCTCTGGAGCCCCCTGCAGCCCCTGGGTCAGCTGGAGATTGTTTGGAGTAGATTGGTGAAGTGGGGTATAGGAGGAGAGGGATTGTGCTGTTGAGCACAGAAGGGAATTGAAGGGGGAAGTTGTTATCTGTTTCAGGGGCCTAAATGTACCCACCTCCTGCTCCCATGGTGCTATCTAAAAGGGGGGTATGACCATGACACTATTCACCCCCACCTGCCCACCAAATCTGGTTTCACCAGTTTCAAATGAACTGTTCCCCAAAGTCAGCAAAGCCTCAGTAGAGGCTATTGGGATTGCAGCCACCATGGCTTAAAGAACAGCCCAAGGAAGTGGGCATAATTTAAATAGGTCCTTGAACTAAGTTAAATGGGGAGCCTGGGACAGAGAATATAAAAAAGTGATTACGCTTTCATAGCTGCATTATTTACCTTTACCTAAGCTATGAGTTGTGTGTTGCACCTCTCAGAGGTGTGGCAAATAGCATATCTTACACTGTTTAAATAGCTTCTTCTTGTTTACTGTTTCTAAAAATCTAGATTTAATTTGGCTTTATAAACTAGTAGTGAATCAGCTTTTTATATATAAATGGTGGTGGAACATATATTCCCATTTACCCTATGACTACAGTCATGCTTAATGTAGTTTTTCATTCTTTTTTCCATTATCTTTTAGAATATATTACCCAAAAGATCGTTTTCTTCAAATAAATCATTACGGTGCTTACCAAAACTTTGTGTACTGTCCAAATATGGTTCAAAACAAGTTCACTTTTTTTTTATAGAACCAGTTTGCTTGCAATTTTATGCCCAGAAGTTACTGGGTTTGAGTAATCCATGTTTTCCTGAGTCACTGAATCATACTTAAAACTTACAGGCAAAGGTCTGACCTCATACACTTGTTCATATACTGGTCACCATAAGATGAAATGTGATTCGGTTTGAGAAATAAAGGATAAGAAAAAATTATTGAAAACTGAGATTAAAATGTATCAGTACGAATATTAGCTGATGATAATACCACTGCAATCCCATCATTTGTGAGATTTTCAGGACTGGATACAGACTGTGCATGTGTCTGTCAGATCTAATAACGAGCATTATTAAATACCGTATCTACTGAGCAAAACATTTTAGTTTAGGATTTGAGTGAAAGTGGTTGGTTGCTCAGCTGGGCGCACAGCTGTTTAGATCGTTACCTTTTTCAATTCTCTTCTGTGTTTGATCTTTATTAAGCATCTCACGTGCTTTATGATTCCTCAGTACATATGGAATACTTGAAAATAAATAAGGGTACCAATTTCATTTAGATTGAATTTGTTCCCAGAGAAGAACCATGGAACACAAGAGAGAATGTTTTCCAAAAATAACTATTTGACAGAATTTTTTTCTAATTAAAGGAAAAATAAAGATAATTTTAGATATTACATGGGCTTCCCTGAAAATTATTTTGTACTTAATGGATTTACTTCTGAAATAATACACCAAGAAGTATTTTGACCATTACAATCTTACAGAGTATTAAATAGAATTAAAGCCACTATGTAAATTAAGGAATTGATTTGTTGTTTTCTAGAGAGCAACTTTATTCCTGAATGTTACCAACATCAGTTATAAACACTAGATAAAAGTAAATTCAGTCCTTTACAAGTATCTGATCAAGGCAAAGAAAAATGGCAAAAAAGTCATTGGAGATAAAACACATTAGTTTGCTGCATATGCAGTTCTGATTTAAGGGTCTCATCCCAAGTTATTTGTGTTCAACAGAGATCCTCCTGGATTTCAGTGAACTCTAATTAAGTTTCTAAAAAATCTAATCTTCTGACATTGTGGAGTTATATAGGTCATGTTATGGTCATGTCTGTATAGTAAACTACCAGGCACTTCAGCAGTTTCATATGCTTTAGTGCTATCGGCATGCTGCATCCACACTGGCCCTGTTACTAAGGAATGCTTTACTGGTACCCAGTGCACTGTGTGGACCCATTTCTTCTGCTTCAGGTGCAGGAGACATCCTCCCTGCAGCTGTACAGCTTGAGGGCATGGTAAGTTTTTCCCATGGCCTATGGAACCTTGCCAAAAAACATGACTGTTGCACCAACTACTACCACAGAAATAGTAGAGAATATGGTCACTTGTTATTGAGTCCAGGAAGCAAAAATTGGCAAAAGGCTTTCACATATTGATAGGGGCAGGGGGGAAACAATATTATGGCAAACCACAGTTCCCTTATAGACAGAACTCATGCCTGAACAAAGGTTACTGAGGTCTTTTTGTTATCCCTGGGCCTACCGTTTCCTCACCTTGGGACTCAGATTTTCAAGTGAGCTCGCTGTTTAGTTGAATATACAAAATGGTTAATAGGACATACAAAATTGCCTGCATTATCATTTACATACATAATTACGCAATTCCTGTTCACACATTTACCTAATCTTTTCTGCCTTATAAATGTAAAATTAATGATTACAATTTTGCAACCCAATCTTCTATTGTTAGTTTAGCATTTTTATCATTTTTCTTCTAATAAAAGTGAAAGTTAATCTTTACCTCACAACTTCTAAAGGAACCATATGATCCCTTACCACCCACTTAAAACATTAATTACTACCAAAAAGGATCTGATGTCTAAATTCATTCTGGGTGTCCCCTCCCCTTTTTTGCTTTTTTTTTTTTGGGGGGGCAAACCTGCTGTTTGTCCAAATGCCTAAATGAAATCCCATTCCAATCTGCTCAAGTCCTTAACAATCCTGTCTTTTATTATAAGCCATCATCAGCTTTGATATTCTGTCTGAAGAAGCAGTGGAGAGGAAGAGGAGCTACCCTTTGTATTAACTATTTTTCAGTGACTCAACCAGGGTGGAATGGAATTTCAGTAAGGTACGTAATAGGTGGCCCCTAGCCTTTAGTTTTTTCTGGTGTATGATTAAAGCAACTATAACGTGTCTGTACACTTTCAACTTAACAGTTTCATTACTTTTCTTTATAGCTGCAAAATCCTTCTATAAATGGGCCATGGACAGAAGCAACAGCATGATAAAAATTAACAAAGACAAACTTAGTTTTCATGTTTTCTTTTCTATAAACTTTTACATTCAAAACTACTTTTAATGGACACTTCTAAGAAAATACTTATTTAAAATCCACTTCTTTTGTATTTTCTGAAAAGGCAGTCTTGTACAGACTTAATTGCTCTGAGAATCTAACCACATCTTGTGCTAAGAATTCTTCCTTAACAAACATGATTTTATTGGGCCTGTTCATATTTTGTTCTTCACTTGTTCTCTTTTTTGATAGGACTTTTAAAAATATTCTAATTATACTATATTCCCTAATTAAAGAGCAAGTTTGTTAACATATAAATTAATAGAGGTCTGTGATATAAAGCCTCCCTTCAGTGCTTCTATATCCTCCCATTTATAGCATGAAGAGCTCTGAGCATGCATCCGTAGTAAAACATACCCCGGGGCTACTAATTTTACAAAGACAAAATTCCCATTGATGTCTACTCTATTTTTTTCTTCCATAATGGAATCTACAGCCATAGAAAGAGACCTAAAGAAAACTCTTCAAGTTTATAATGATTGTAGAGGTCCTCTTTTTAAATTTCTGATTCTGTTAATCTCATAGGAATTGCCTTAACCATTAGCTCAATGGACCATTTAGACCAATATACAGTTCCTAAAAGTGTCCAGTACCAGATGCTACCATGGAAGTTCCAGGATTCCTGATGTAAACAATTATATAATGACCTGATAATGAGACAAATCTCTCAGACTTCTTATGCTTTGAAGCATGAACTAACTTAAGTTCATGTACCTGGGCACCTCATCTTAGCTGGAAAATAAACCTGTCTCTTCTGATCAAAGTGCAACAGCTATATGTAATAGAAGCATTCAATCAGGAGCCCTCTTTTGTTACTGTAGAGTGCCTTGCTTTGGGCATAGATTTGGGGGACATCTGAGAACCTTAGTATTCACTAACCATTTTAGTATGAAATAGCTTGTATCTAAAGATATCTAAGTCAAGATGTACTGGAAATTTATTTGGCTGAAGTGTTAATTATTTTTTTGCTCATGGTTGGTTGCTGGCAGGTTATTGTGGAACTTGTGTGAAGAAGTCAACAATAAACAGTTCTACTGTGTTCTTGACAGTCCTGATTGCCATTGCCAAAAAAGACAAGTTTATCTTCATGGGTGACTTCAATACAAGAGCTGGGTGACACTCTGAAGTGGTACCACTGGGGAAGAGGGGGTGGGGAAAGCCAACTTTAATGTTATCCCCTTCCTCAGCAAATGTGCAGAGCATGACTATCTTCAGACAGAGTGACAAATATAAGACCACTTGGAAACATCTACACTCTAATCACTGGCATTTTCTTGACTACATGATTGTCAGAGCCTGTGATTTGTACTGACTTCCCTATCACCTGAGTCCTGAGAGGTGCAGATGACTTCTGGACAGGCCACCTTTTAGTCAGATCAGTCACGGACATACAGTTTGCTCCACAACACCATAAACTACTGAAAGGAATGTGGAAGAACTTCGACATCAAGGCACTCCAAGACCAAGCTAAATGTGTAGCTCCTCAGTGATGCCTTATTGAGAGGCTCTGTCACTTATCTGATGACATCAAGGACATCCAGGCACATGTGCTGAATCAATTGGATACTCCACCTACCATCACCAAGATGGGTTTGATGAGAACCATGAGGAAATCCTAGCACTTATTCATCAAAAGAGAGTCACATTCTGCATTTGGAAAAATAAACCCTCCAACCACCAAAAATGAGAGGTTTACCATTGGTTTAAAGCTGTAGTTCAGAGGAGGCTATGGTACAGTGGTGGCAAGTGAAGGCCATGGAGATCCAGAAATGAGAAGCTTCTTTTAAGCAATAAAAGCCATCCATGGGTCATGTTCCAGTGCTACAATCCCAGGATGGCTCCACCCTTCTCATGGACAACATATCCATCAAGCAACGCTGGAAGGATCATTTCAAGACTCTATTCAACCGTGAATCTGAGGTCTCACTAACATCTCATTAAAAGAAGACGTCATCCGCCTCCTCCCCAAGATTTGTCATATTGGTGGAAAAAAACTTGCAGAGCACGGAATGGCCTCCTAAGCCACCTTAAAATTCATCACTACGCTGATGATTATTGTGGAACAATGGTGGACAACTTTCTAAGGCTAGATGGACCCAGTTTGGGTTAGAGGTGGGCCAGAAGGAGTGGGCAGTTGCTAGGACTCAGATGCTACTGCTGCTTTCCTTTAAACCTGCTCCTACTACCACCGCTCTTCCCTGCACTGGCACAGGAAAAGCAGCTATATCTGGCATGGGGAAAATGCCCACTGCTGTCATTTCCCACCACTTCTGCTACTGCTACTTTTTCCAGCACTGACATGGGGAAAACACTCACCTCTGGCATGAAAAAAGCATTTGTTGCTGGCTCTTCCCTGTGCCAGAATGCAAAAAGCATCATATGCTGAAGCCCCCTGCCACCCAATTTCACTGAAGCCCCATGTCCACAAACTGGATCAAAAGGCTCCATGGGCAGGATATGGCCCATAGGTGATAGGTTATCAAGCCCTGTTGCAGAAGTTTTCAGATCTATGCTAGATCAGTTTAAAAATTATCACAGTAATTGCTCCATTTAAAGGGCTTCCTATATGTTGACAGAAATAAATCAATATAAATCCTCCTAATCTCTCAGGATGCCATCTTATTTGGTCCTGGTCATCTCCAGGGCATTTTTGACACTTGGATGCTCATTGGAATTCTATTTCTGGGTATGTAGCCCTGCAGACATGGACTAATAAGCAGACTGGATAACAAATAAATACGTAAAAGCCCTGCTGTGTCTTCTCCCCAGGCAGCTCTGTGGTTACAGCATTCATCTGGGAAGCTGGAGGATCTGGGGTCTGCACCTTCCACACACACAACTTTTGATCTTAAGTCTTTCTGATCAACACCCCAAATCAGTTGCTGTCTAGTTCATACACTCCTTTTGAAACTGGACCCTTGGCAGTTAGGAGATAAAGGTATGTGGGAGATACGTGGGGACAGGGAGAAGGGAGCAAGTCAGAGAGTATGTAGCCACCTCTGAGTGGCCACTGGTCTGGCAGGGATAGGGTCCTGGGTTTTTGCTTGAGCTTGTGCTCCTAGTGAGGCAAAAGCACTTCCCTGATTCCCTGTTTCCAATTTCTGTACTAGTGATTGAGCTTCAAAAGGAGTGCCAGAGAAAGGAACCAAATAATAGATGACCAGCTTCGTTAGTACTGTGCTGGGCCAGCAGGTACATCTAAGTTCAGCCCCACTTTGGGCAAGAGGGGCCTAGGACCTTCAACTTCCCACATGAGTACCCTAACCCCTGATCTATGAGGGAAAATGTACATACGTGCCTTCCTATGGCTTTTGGACATGTGTATGTGTAATAACAGCTTCTTTATAGTTGTGTATAATTGTCTAAGTATTCTGGGCTACATGTCCAGGAATAGAATTATTTTGGGCATATAAGTACCCCAAGCATCCTTTTCATCACCAGGAATAATAGAATGTTACCCTTGGTATCAGTGGCACCTTGAGGCAATAAGCTTTATAGTTTAGTTCCATTATAGGTACACTAATTTGCAGCCTTATATCTCTGGTAATGCTAATAACTTGAATTATTGTATAGTTTTGTTCTTAGCTCAGCCATTTCATTCTGAAATTCTTTCAGGACTCTTAAATGTATATGGTCTGGCTTTGGAAATCTGCTTCCAGTGGATTTATCCTTTATCTGTTTAATTTGTTTCAGGGGTCCATTTTTGACATTTCAGCTTTAGATAACACTTCTGTGTTTATTATCCTAAAGCAGTAAGACTAGGATAAGTATTTCTTCCAGAATCTCTTGTGGTAAGGACTGATGTACAGAAATAATTAAAGGCTAGATCATGAGCCTTCCAGTAGGTTCATACTAGTTATTCCCAAAAGGAGCATCTCAGAAGTCTAAAGACTTGTGTGACTCTCAGTATAAGCAATTCAAAAGCTGGCCTTCAACTTCTTCACAATATATTTATTCTTTATTACATCCTTTACCTCTGATAACCCAGAAGACATGTGCATTGTGTCACAAACTTCTATCTGCAGTGCTTTCAATCTCCCTCATTTATATTTACATTAGGTTAATGAGAAGATCGTTCCTGTATTGTAGAAAGGGTAGGGTAGGATAGGATAGCTTAGTTTCAGTCCTGCAAAGTGCTGAGTATCTCTAATTCTCACTGACCTTCCTTTTGGAGTTAAGGCTGTTTGAGTAGGACTGGGCTTGATTTGAACATCACCAATTCATACTAGTATTTCATTTGCAATTCAGATATTGTATATGGCCTTTTGCCTTAGTCTAATTTATTACAGTACTACAAAGTCCTACTGTCTTATCTCTATGTCTTTACTGATCTAAAGTCATTATTGTATTGAAAAAAAGCTCTCCAAGATATGTAGTAGTATCTCCAGATATCATAGTAACACCTTTGTTATAGTTTTGCACTATAAACAGCTTAGCTTGTCAGATCTTTATATTATTAATTCTTGGCATGTAACATATGACATGTTTTCCAGTCCTTCACCTTTTGCCACTGTCACATGACTAAGTCCACATGATGAATATACTTTCAGCAGGGCTTCCCCAATCTAGTGTTTGGGGACTGCCACTACTTCGGTTTCCCTTTGCTTAGCTTCCTATTAATTGGTTCTTTTTAATAAAAAAAAATATTTCTTTTTTGAGTCTTGGCTTATTACTTTTGATATCAACTTAAATTAAACCCAATCTTTCCCTCTTTAACATTTTTTAAACTCTTTCTGGGCTCAGTAGTTTCTTCTCAAACTCATTTCCTAATAAATTGTTTTCTAAAGCTTCTCTCCACTTCATGTTTTTCCTCCTCTTATCCTCACAGCATATAGTGAGGCTATTGTATCTGGAAGTGGTGTGTTGATTTCTTTTCCTGGGTCCATTCTGATCCTGGGTCTCCAGCTGGAAACTTTTTGTTCCTTTGAGGCCCTCCTTGTCTGACTGACAGGCCCTCTTTTGTGAGGACTAAGACATTCCCTTCATTCCTGGTCAAATAAGTGGACATTTTTTATTTATGTGCCCATTCAGTTCCTGGATTGAGCATGGCACAGAAGCAGCCATAGCATATATACATACAGTGCCCCTGGTACCAGACTTAGAGGCCTGAAAATGTAATCAGCCAAAGCCGTTCCAACTCGTTTAGCTTTAGAAAAGGCTGTGTTTCTGTGTCGCAGGACACTGAAGTGCCCTGCTCCTAGAAAGAGGGACAGGTGCCGGTTGCCGGGGCAATGGAGGTTGGGTCAGCTGACCAGAAGGGGGCAGGCCCTGGCCTATATAAACAGCCTAGGCTGAGACCAGAGTCAGTTCCATTCTGGGAGCCAAGGAAGGTGGAACTCTGTTGGAGCAA
>NW_017728948.1:60925418-60928946 GCF_001723895.1 Crocodylus porosus
CATGAGACCCGGGAAAGGGGTCTGGGGGCAAGGCACAGCTACGGGCACCTGAGCCTCGATTGTGGGAATTGCGAGGCAAGGCCCCGGTGCGGGCGGGGGATTGCGAGGCAAGGCCCCGGTGGGGGCTATGTGAGCCGCGGGGAGACAGGCCCCAGTGGGGGCAGGAGCCACAGGAGAAACCAGGAGGCACCCACAAGAGCATAGGCAGGCAACTAGACAGAGCCCAGATACATCAAGGCACCGTGCCAAGGAGAGTTAAAAAAGCAGCCTCCCTTTAACATATTACCATCAAAGACATGGCGGGCGAGATAAAGAGGGTGCATTTGGACCTGATTTGGCATGGTAGGTAGGGGCACTAGGGGAGTTCACAGCACCCCTAGGTCCCGTCCTGCCAGAGTCTGTTTTGCCTCCATGAAATTCATCAGGAAAGCCAGAGATCTCGGTTTTAAGTGTCCCTTGCTGAAATGGGGCTTAAACCCAGATGTCCCTAACTGTCTAGCATAGTACAGCATGCTATCTATCACACCACAGGTCAGTCATTACTCAGTCCTCTCTTCAGTGTTTCTTTTGAAGCTGAACCAATATTACAGTAACTGCTGGGAAGGCAGTGCAGGGGGATATTTTTGCCTGAGTGGGTGCATCTACATGAGTAATTAATGCCATAAAATAAACTCCAGTGCAGTTTGCACTGAGCTAACTTCTCCCAGGTGCAGTGTTTACATGTGTGCCTGGGGCCACAGCACACTGAGCTAGGGCATAGAAGCCCTGGGCTGGCAGGGGGCCTAGGAGTTCAGTCCAGGGCTTTCGGTGGTGGTGGATGGGCTGGGCCATGAAGGTGCTACAATGTGGGACTACCCAGCAGGCAGCCCCTATACTTTAGCATCCTCATGCCCCAGTGAGTCCCTGTCACAGTCTACACATACTATCTTATGGTGGATTTAATTAATATACTGCACCCGTACACTGGTGTATGTGCAGAGTGTGATGCTTTAGTGTGCAGCTAATTAGTCTACTCAGTAAAGAATTTGTGTAGATGCACCCAGTGGGGACAAGGCTCCAAGCTAGAATCTAAGGGCTCCTATACAAGTGCAGGGAGGGTGCTCCATCATGCTGTAACTACAGTGTGTTGGGACAGATTTGATTAATTGAGTCTGCTGGAGTGTGGCAATGATCACACATGTCATGTGTATCAGTGTCCTTGTGCTGAAAAATGGCAGTGGCACACTTTAAACTAAAACCCATTTGACTCCAGATACTCCCCCAGACCCAGGAGGCATCAGTTGCCAGGCCAGAGAGCCATGCACATGATCAGAGGGCAAGAGAATTGGGCTTATGAAGACAGGCTGAGAGCCATGGGACTCTTCAGCTTGGAAAAGCACAGGCTTGGGGTGACCTGGTGGCTGCTCATAAGTACATGAGGGGTGTGCATCAGGATCTAGGGGAACATCTGTTCACCAGAGCACCCTGAGGGATAACAAGGACCAACAGTCATAAACTCCTCCAAGACCGCTTTAGGCTGGACATAAGAAAAAACTTCTTTATTGTCCGAGCACCTAAGGCCTGGAATAGACTCCCTCCAGAAGTGGGGCAGGCACCTACTCTGGACTCATTCAAGAAATGTTTGGATGCTTATCTTTCTGGGATCCTTTGACTCTATCTGACTTTTTGCCCCTGGGGCAGGGGGCTGGGCTTGATGATCTTCAAGGTCCCTTCCAGTCCTAATGTCTATGTCTATGCCTATGAAATGTTAGACTGCTAAGTTATTTTAGTGAGCAGTGCATGTAACTGAGCCTTTTCCATAGCTGCAGATACAAAGAGTTTGATTAATAGTGGCCGTGAATTTTATTCATAATTTTATTTTCTTCTATACTTCATTCCTAGCTATATTAATGCCATTTTACAGAGCTGTTTAAAAATAACCATAATGTCATTTTTATTATCTGTTTTGAAAGGTTTGCTATTTTGCAATCTGGAAGTTATAAATTAGACATGGCTGAGGTAGCATATAAACAAATACTGTACTTTTTATATAATGCACACAGGAACAAAATGACAATGTAAGAGTTTCAACATATGAGTTATAAATACATTGCACCATTTTGGGGTGACATTGGCAAGGTTATCTGGGAACATTGCTGTATGCAAGTTAAATAGCTTTTCAAGATGAAAGTCATTGAAAAATATCCTTATGTCAGAAAAAAAGGGGTTAGATGGAAAGACTAAAATGGAAGTTTGAATGCTATGCTATATGCAGTGCACAATATTGACCATTGAATTGGAATACTAAATGTATTACTATATCATTTATTACTCGTACAAATACAGCTAAGTTGGGATGTAAAGCCATGGCTTAACATCTATAATGAATTGTTGATTTTTGTTGTTGATTTTGAAGGGATCAGAGTTAGGCAAATACAGAGAAGTCTTGAATATCCCTTGATGAGTAAAAGAGGACAATTTCCCTTTCTCTTCCCCCACAGGTACTTGAAAGCAAAGTGTCTGCCAAGTAAAGTCAAAGCACTGCCTGTGTCAAGAAAAGATGTAATTACTAAAATGGGGTAAATAATTCTCTCTGGTAGTCAACATTATTTGATTGTTATTCTGGGATATTTCTACTGAATCCATTACATTGTTGAAAGCTAAGGGCTTTGGGATTTGGCTTATTACTACATATAATCTTGCTTGTTTATTTTCTTCAGTGCTTGCTGATCCACTGGACTATTTTCTTCAGTCACAAAATGCAGACACTTTATTCTGTAAAGCCACCCGGAAAATATAAATAATATCCTAATAAACTAGTTTTATTTACAATTCCAATTACTTAATTGTTAAAAATCAGTTATTAATTTACATCATAACCTGCAGACTAAGACAGATAAAAATAGGCAAAGGCAAGGAGCATGACACACACACACACACACACACACACACACACACACACACACACACACACACACACACACACACCCTGCCCCCCACTTTGAATTGCACATGTGAGTACACTCTGGGAATTTCCCCTATTCTTAAAGTGGTAATAACAAAGGCTGCTTGTACATTGCTTGTGCATGTCACAGGGGTTTAATTCAGTTTAGTTCTCCCTTAATTGAAATGGTGGATTTTTAACAGCGCTTCTTCAATTTAGGGAGTATTAAATTGAGCTAACCCCCCATGGTGTGTACACTAGGGTGGCAGTCCGATCCTTACCCACCTCTTTGGCAGCAGGGGAGAGGGAAGGGTGAGCTGCTGGTGGGCCAAGCAGTCCCAGACCTGTACAGGGGTCCTCCAGGTGGCACCCATCCCCTGGCACCCAGCCCAGGCAGTCTCAGCCATGGAGGAAAGTACTGCCCCCCACGCAGCCATGGCAGGCAGGCTCTGGGGAGGGAAAAAAAATAAATCAGACTTGTTGCTGATTTCCGCCGCCCCCCCACTTTGGTGGAGCCTGACTGCATGGGCCGCCACTGCCTGTACAGGCCGCCGGGTCCCACAGCCCCTGAGCTGTGCAGGGCCCACCAAGCCTCGAGCATGTTG
>NW_017728948.1:60929585-60941875 GCF_001723895.1 Crocodylus porosus
AAAAAATTCCATCTTGGATCTGAGATCTCCCAACAACAGTTTGTCAAAATCAATGGCTTCCATGAAAAGTATTTGGTTTAAATTAATCAGCATTTTCTAACAAAAATGTGTTGTTGAAAAATTCCCAAACATTTCTATTCATCACCCAATTTGTAATTCATCCCCTTTGCAGTTGTAATAATTTTTTGTGTCCCTTCATCTTAGTTGGCAGCCTAAGGTGTTTGCTCTTGTCATACCTGTACAGTTTTCTTGCTTCCCTGTGAAGAAGTGGGATTCACATCTGATTTTGTCATACGTTTGTTCAGTTGAAAGGCGTAAGTAGGTAATAAGTCTTTACCAGCCTCTGATCTCTTCATAAGAGGCTGCCAAGACTCTCTGTAAAAAAGTACATTCAAATGTTACATATGAGAACATAATTATTTGTTTTGGTTGGATAGTAAATACCTTCTACACTAATTCTGCAGTGAGATTATGATGATATTAACTTCCTGACAGCTAACTAGTACCTCAGCTGACTTGGCCACAGCCACGCAAATTATTTTTTTTATTTTAAAATGCAAACTTTCTCTCTCAAATGTTGCTAAATGACAAGCCCCTCCTCACCCCCTAACCCTATTTTTAGGGGGTGTGCAAATCCATTTCCAATTTCTATTACTTACCTCAGGTATCCATGTGGAAAAATTGGTAATTAGCTGTTCTCAACTGACTGCCATGTGAAGTATTCTTTAACATTTTAACAGGAGAGGAGAGAATTGAGAGATGCTTTAGCATCATCCATGAACACCATTCCTCATGGAATTGCTCAATCATTCATTTTCGGTCTCCAAGTCCATAAGATTAGCATCTGGTATAACATGTTGAGTGAGAGTGGTGAGAAATCTCAAATGCAATAGAAGAAAACATGTTTAAGAATAAAAAAGGCTGCTTACTATTTTGAAAATGAATCGTAGCACTCTTTCATGTCTTAAAAAAATAATTACGTATTCTCTAATCAAGTCATATCTTTAGGTTTAGCTACAGTTACTTTATGTATTACTGTTTATTCTAGATGACCATTGAGGACCCTTCCAATCCTGGATTTTCTAGTTTTCACCTCATTCTTAGATTCAGTCAGTAACCAACCAGCAGTACAATCAATTATCTCCAGCTGTCAAATCTCTCTTAAACAACGAATACAAAATAAAAAATGAATTTTAAAAGCGTGGCAAATTGGAAACATTTCCCAGGAGATATATGTGTATATATGTGTATATATATGTATGTATGTATATTTATAGCCAGTCAGCTCTTAGTCTACATATGTATATGCATGTGTACATGTATATTTTATAGACATTAGATTTCATAGACATTAGGGCTGGAAGGGACCTCGGAAGTTCATTGAGTCCAGCCCCCTGCCTGAAGGCATATACATGTATATATGTAGACTAAGAGCTGACTGGCTATGGAGCTGTATGAACATGGAACAAAATAATGGCTCCAACCCCAAACAATTTACAATCTGAAATGCGATAAAACAAGGCTAGGCACAGATTTGTCCCTGGGAGAGGTATGCTGGTGTTCATCCTGGAACATAAATATCATTTTACATGTATGCACATGGCTCTTGTAGTTTCAGTGAATGCATTTTGCCATTCTGCCATTGGTCAATGAAGCAATACCAGGGTATAACAGTTCACATGCATTTTGCAGTGTCCTGGGATAAACTGTTAGTACTTGTTATCTTGTGAACCTTTTTAGGATTTCTTTTAGAACAACAGACTTGGAGGTCTGAATGAGTGCACTTTTTCCCAGGACAAAATCTTTTATCCCGGAACAAATGTGACCTTTGTTGTAGCCAAATAGACTTGTTCATGGCCACAAAGGAACATTAAATAACATGAGGTAACATTAGACAACATGTAAAGCCTTACTTTTTCCTCTGAGCTGTTTAAAAAAGGGAAATATTTATTGAGGAATGGAGATGTTTCCACCTTTAACTTGTCTGTTTTGCTGTCCTGAGGAAGGAAAGAAGGAATTTCAGATCAGTTGCAATGAGCTTATTAATATACAGCATTATATTTCATCAGAGTTTATTTGCCTTTTTAGTTCTCTTTCAGGCTGCCTACATGCCACACATTTGGCATTGAAGTAATTTTTTAATCCAGCAGTTAGTACATATAGCATTTCTCCATGTTTGCAAAGCATGATTTTGCAGGCTCAGCCAGCTGTAAGTTATAGCAGAGTGGAAAACTTGCTGGCTCCATGGAAAAATCAAAAAAAGAAATTATATGGGTTTATTTTCAGCTGGACAAGCCATTTCCACGTTCCACAGCAGCTTTTCTACTTGGAAACAGACAGTAAATAAGCATATTGCAAATACCCATGAACACATGCAGAAGGTAATTATAGCATCAGGGGATCCCTAACATAGGGAGAATTGGGTTACAGCAGTTTTTACCATTGACCTATACAATCCACACAGACTTTTATTTTTAGATTTTATTATTTGGTTGTATTATTATTTTGGCTGTAGCAGTTCTCCTAACATACCATATTTTTTTTGTCTGAGTGGACTTCTCCAGCATGTTTGATATCTTGATATCTATCACTTTTTCAGTAACAGCACTTTTGTTGTTCACCTGGGAGTTTTTCCCACTTCAGAACTATGAGAGAGAGAAACCCCTTGCGTTTTTTCTGCTTGTCTGACTGTCCTTTGACATAAAATCCACAAGATACTTGCAATAGCTGTTTTAAAAGGTCTCTTTCCTATGATGTGCTCTTTCCCGCTCCCTCCAACATTTCCCTTTGTTTTCTTTTAATTTGTTCTTATTTTGTTTGCACACGTCTGTGATTTTTCTGTAATTAGTACTTCACCTCTTTTGTTTGCAGCTGTTTGTTTTCTTTTGCTTGTCATACTGTTTAAATAGTTAACTACATCAATGCAACAATTTCCTTCCTAGGACTTTCATGCTGTTGTCACTTGACTCCTTTTCAGTTCCATTTGTATTGCTGGAAA
This sequence comes from Crocodylus porosus, assembly GCF_001723895.1. NCBI lineage: Eukaryota > Metazoa > Chordata > Crocodylia > Crocodylidae > Crocodylus > Crocodylus porosus. Next base: position 60,932,584 of record NW_017728948.1, read on the forward strand.
GGGGGTCAGCAACTTGCTTTGTTTAATGCCCATCTTGGAGAGGGTAATAGCTCATTATTTTGGAGGTGGACCTCAATTTTCAGTTATTTTTCAACTGTTGCCTTTATTTTTCTTTTCTTGTAACTTCCCTGCTGTTTCTTTCTGTTTCTGCCATAAAGTGCAGTCATCATTGCTGCTGCTAAATGAGACGTAAAATCAATGTGAAATCTGTCCCTTGATCAAGTCTTTAGAGTATTATCTGGGCTCTACTTTGGCTTTTAATTTTATATACATGTGATTTCACTGGGCTCAACGTCCATATGCCTTAAAGATTAGAAAGCTTAAGAAAATAATCCTGGATTTTACTAAATTTAACTAAATTTCATAATACAGATTGCATACCAAGATTATGACAGTGCCACTTTTAAATAATAATCCAGATTTAAACATTTATTGAGCATGATTTACCATTGCCGTATGCCTGTGCAAATGGATGTTATTTGACATAATATTATTTGACATATTTCCTGCAAAGGTTACACCTGCTGTTATTGTACAAGGTGCAAGTCACTTGAGAATGAGACCCTTGTTGTAGATTCCACTGCATTAAATTTAGAAATCAAACTCTCATAAGAGAGACCACAGGAGATGTCAGTCATCCATCTTACGTTTTACTGCCGACCAACAAGATAGCTACTACCATCTTATAACTTTTCAAGTAGATTGTTAGCATGTCTCAATAATTCTTACACAGTCTCTTGGAATATGAATATGCATTTCTTCTGCAAAAAACTTTTATCTAGGGGGTAAAGTATAGCAAAAAAAAAAGAAAAGAAATGGAAGCCCACTTGTCCCAGATATGTCTTTATCTGTAGAGATTTCCATCTACCCCATCATGTAGTAAAGACTGAACTGTCTTGTGGACCTTGGGAAAGGATTAAGAGCAATGGAACTCAAATAGGTCAAAGCAATGCATCTCAAAGGTGTCCAGATCCCCATGCAAGCTTACAATTGGCTACAAAAAAAATGTGTGTTCATGTGTATGGACCTGGGCAGAGAAATAACTTATGTCTCTTAATTATGGATGAAATGGAAAGAAAAACACACTTTTATTCCCCTGGTTATGGAGGGAAGCTGAGGGCAAGGTCTTCCCTTACCTCCTGGAAGGGAAGATACATGGATGCTACAATATTATTCTCTTTTTATCTCTGCCTCTCAGAAGGGAGTAATAAACATCTTTTCTATTAAAAAGAGGAGACATATATCAAGGAGGGACTCCAAGCATGCATGATTCTTCTCCCATCATCTTCAGCTTTCAGGTTTAGGCTTAGACCCTGTTAAATGCTGTACCAGGACACTGGATCTTTCCAATTAAGATTCTCCAGCGTAGTGCTCTTGTTGTAAATTATCCGTATGTATTACTAGGGATCTCTATAAATTATGGAGGAAGGTGTAGGGGTGGGGGAAGGGGCACATGATGAAATAAGAAAAAAAAAATAAAGGAGCTACTGCAGGGGGTACTTCCTCCATGATTTATGAAGATCCCTACTCACACCATCATGGCAATAAATCATCAGTAGAACAGAGGGAATGGTTAGGGTAGCAGCCCTGAATGCCACCACCTAGGGGGGAGGGGTACAAAAATAGCCACCACTGCAGTGGCACCCTAAGTGGTCCCAAATGCCACTACTTGACTACTTTAGCTGTGTAAAAGCTACTTACGTACCCAAAGGGGAAACAGATCTGTTATTGCCTCTAGCAAACTTTTGTCAGGCTTGGTATATGCCTTCATCTAACTATTATAAGTGCTAATTCCTTTATGGGGTCATGAACTGTGATTTGATAAGATAATAAGACATCAGCTACCTATCTCGACTTGCACTTCCGCTATCAGCACACTTTTTCTTACCTTCCTTTATGAACAGATGATCTTTTTTGAGAAGAATCTAAGGACTGTATCTTTATTTCAACCAATCGTTCTTTTAATCATTTTACAGAAGGTGGTGAGACAAACTCTCTTTAACAGGCCCTGGCTTGAAGCTCTTAGAACTGGTCATTGTTCTGCAGTGGCTCATTCTGGTTGGAACACAGGGAACAAAGGAGTTGTCTGTCTAACTAAATAGTTCTTACCAATTACTGAGCAATACATTGCACCAGTTGTAAAATGAACTAAGAAGTTTGGAAGAAAAACCAATTAAAATTCCCATCAGAGGTGAAACTAGAAATGGTTAAGACCATTTGAAAAGGTTTCAACAGTAGTTCATTCTTTATCTGCAAGCAGGTAACATTATATTGCATACAATTAATTGCATCACTGTAAAGTTTTCAAAAACTAGAAGAGTGGGTTTGCTAGAGACTCAAGCCTTGAGAGGACCATCCTGAACCAAAAGGACTGGCTCTGCCAAGTTAGGGGCATGCAAGAAAATATGCAGGTCTGACACATGACCGGCATACATTTTCCACATCCATATATCCTAAACATACAAAATAGAGCTGAAAGAATCTAAATATTTCATGATTCCCTAGGAAAGTTCCTTTTGTTCTAAGACAAAGGAACTAGGAAATCTTACTGCATTGGGAATTAGTTGACAGTAGCACTAACAGAATATAGAAACTGTTACATCATGTTAGAAGAAGAAAAAGATGGAAAGCTTTGAATGAATACATATTTTAATTCCAGGGAATAAAATGCATATGTAAAAATCGAATATATTTATTGCTTTCTTGCCATGAAAGAATTGTCATCGGGGTGGTTTCTGTTAACTGATGTATCAGCAACAGGTTAAAACAGAACATTTTTTTTGTGCATATTTAGTTCTGGGAGATGCTTTCTTCCAGGGACTGCTTTTTGGGTTGTGTTCACCCAACGTGTTTTGCTGGAGATTGAAAAAACATTTTGGATGATACATGTATCCAAAGATCTATGTAGATGAGATGTGATGTAGTGGAAAACAGTAAAAAAAAAAAAAAAAAGCATGATGGAGAGAAACTTCAGATTCAGTGCTCCTGGGCTAAAAATAAACAAACAAAAATGCAATGAACAAAAATGCAAATTCCTTGTAACAATCCATATACCAAGTAGAAAATTTAATTCATAAAAGGAATGCAGATTGACCCTAGCAAGAGCTTAGACAGACTACATGTTTGTACCAATGCAACTGGCATTGTTTTTGTACAGCAGGATCAGGAATGAACAGATGAACACCTACACTGGGTAGCTACACATAGAAGACATGTATTACATTTGTTGGGATGAGGGTATATATAAAGCCATATTTTTTCACATATAACCCACATCTTTTTCCTCCAAACCAGCTGGCGGAAATTGGTGGATGCATTATATGCAAGAAGTCTAGATTCCCATGGGGCTGGAAATTTGTGGTGGGTGAGCAGCATTAACTTCTATGGCTCTGGAATCCATGGCAATTAATGTTGCCACCAGTCCCCTGCTGCCAATTTTTTAGACCTGTGGGGAGCTATCTGGCTGGATGACAGAACCCATCCACCAGATCAGACCAGCACAGAGGGGCAGACCTGGCATGCAGTCCCAGACCTGGCCTGTGGTCCAAGACTTGGCATGCAGGGTTCAACCCGGCATGTTGCTCTAGACTCAGTGAGCTAGGCTGTTTCACAGGCCCCACCTGGCACATGGGACTGGCAGCTGGCTCAGCTCCCTAGCTGCTGCTGCTCAGTGGATGTGTGTACACGTGCATTTCCACTGGCTTAAATTTACTGTGCAGTAAGTTTCTGCACAATAAGCAAGAATAGGCCGGTGTCTATATGTGCAGACATTAAAGCACACTACGTCTTTTTGTGGACTGATTTGGGACTAAAGTTAGTCTTAAGTCAATCCACACACACAGTATTACTGTGCAGTAAGGCTTCTACACATGTGTGACACCCAGTTAGTTACTGCGCAGTACATTTGATACCTGCATGATGTACGTATGAAATTTACACTCAAGTCAGCATAAGTTGCCATATTTACTATGCGGTGCAGGTCTGCATGTGTAGACACATGCCCATACTGCTCAGTAATTTTAGTTACTGTACAGTAAATACGCAAATGTAGGTGTGCCCAGTTGCTACAAAGAAAGTTTTTTTTTCTTTCATGTTGTCTTTCAAAAACAAGGTGCATATTATATATGAGGAAGTGCATTATGTGAAAAATTTGGTACCCCATTTGCTTTAAGAAAATGGCTGCTCTGGAATAAGCTGCAGACAGCCAATACGTTGTTTTGTAACTGAAACTGGTAAAGTTACACCTGATTCTTTTTTATGTGCTTGTCAGTAACCAGTAAGTGTTAAAATAGCTGTTTCATTCAGTCTCTAGATAGTACTTGCCACAGACATACAAGGCATCTTATCCATATCTATGTTGAATAGCCTAAAAAAATCATGTGATAGAACCCTGGCGTTTAGTTCCAAAATATGCATAAGTTACCACCTGAACTAAAGGGACATGAATGTTATAACAGTAAAATATGACACTAATGATATCTCTAAGTTGGAGCTAGCCATAGTCTTATAAATATATAAAATTATTATTTAATAATGTTGATAAATTGCGCCTATTTTCTTTAAATATCAAATATGCAAGAATGTTCAAGATTTTTCTGTAATAGGGAGAAAATTTTAAATATACAGTAAAAAGTTTTATTTCTGTGACAGAATTACAAAAACACACATCAGTCAAAATTGCAATTTAGATACTATTTAAACACTTGTAACTAAAATACAGTTAAACCAATTTTTTTTTATAATTTGTAGAAAAAAATGTTATTAACTGAGACCAGAAAGTAGAATCTCTGATTATCAAAATCAAAAGAGTAATAAAATAAGGTTTACAAAGGAATGTAATGATGAGTAATGGTTTTACTATACAGTGAATGTTATATCTCCATAATTCATATGTATTTTCAGAGAAGCAGATGTCACATGGTTACTGCCATATCACTTGAAGAGTAAATTTTTATGATGGATGTTGTGAAATGCATATGCAAGAGGACATCAAATCTGTGTACACAGTTTTAGTAAATTTGTACACAGATGGCTAATTATGCATCTAAAGTTTCATCCAAAAACCACTGTATTCAATGACACGCTTTGAATTAACTTCAGTAAGTATTGGATCATGCAGGAGAACCCAACCCTCCTTTAATATAAATGCTCCCTAGCCATCTTAAACAATTTTGCTAACCAACAATCAGTTTCATAGTGTAGTTTTAATATAAATTAAATGATCTTAAATTCATCTAGAATCAGTTCTGATTTAGTAAAGCTGGAAGCTCTGGGTGGACAGCCTACACAGTGCTCCCAACTTTAAATAAAATATATTTTGCTTGTCCACTACTTCTACTGATGATGACTTCATTGAAGAGATCTTGAGCACAGACAGAAGTGACAATTTTTGCTGATCTGGCCACAGAAATGCATGAGGATCAGATTAAGACATTTAAAAACAAACCATCTTCTGTAACTTGTGTCTGCGCTGCCTGCCAGCCTGTCACCAGTTTCAGAATGGGAGAGGAGAAGGGGAGTGAATGGAATTAAGTCTGGAGTTTTTTCAGCCCACACTGGAGGGTGGGGCAGGTGAATTGGAGTCCCCCTGAGGTGTGTGTGTGGGGGGAAGGGGGCATGGGGCTCCAGTTCACCCATCCAACCCTCCAGCACTACCTGGGAAACCCAGCCATGAGATCCCTCTGCTTCCTTTCCCCCCTCCCATTCTGAAAGCAAAGAGGACTTGCAGGGAGGAGGGGTTGTTGCTAGGGGAAACCTGTTTCAGGCTCACAGCAAGCAGCTAAATTCCCCTCCCCCCTGGAACCAACAATGAACTTCTTTTTGGTCCAGGGGATTAATGTAACTCGAACACTTCATACAGAGCCTTCTCAGCTACAGTGAGGAGATGCACTTCTGTCAGCAGCCCTTATCTGAAGTCAAACACTGGAATAGTCACCAGGCAATGAGGAGCTTGTGGGACCCTCTTAGATAAGGTACCATGTCCTGTCTTGTATTTCATAAAGTAATTATCCCTTCAGTACCTATAATCAAATTCGTTAAGGGCAGTTAAGACTGCAGAAACATATTTTAACTGTGATGGTGGGAGATCATTTTCAGACTGATGAGATGTTATTACCCACCTTTTAAACAAGACCTATTCTAATATAAAAATCATTGTCCTCGCAGACTGCTCAGCTATTTCTCCAAAAAGAAACTGACTAGGGACTGTTATGTGTTCTGGGCTATGATATTTTTTTTCAGTGGTTCCCAGATGAATTAGTTGCAATGTGTCATTGACACCATCAGAAAATGGGAAGAGGAAAGTTTACAGGACAAAAAAAGATGAGCCATCCACATTTAGATTACTGGAAGGTAAAAAACTGTGCCTTTTGAATCAACTCATATATTTTATATGAACTAATATGGTTTCTTGGAAGTGTTTAAGGAATTTAATATAGTATTTACATTTCATTAGATTTTCTGATAGTACAATCAATAGTCATGTCTCATGACCACACATGATATATGAGCACATAAATTACATTAATAGTAGAATAAACATTGTTAGACTACGTATATCAAAACAGTTCCAAAGATTTCAAGCAGCTGTTTCTTACCCACACATAATTCCATATAGAACTGGTAGGACAAGGTGCCAATGAAACCATTTAGATGAAAAGTAAGATTAATATATCTGTATAATACAATATGTGGATTGGCATTTTTATTCAAAATGTAATATGATTAAACATAGGGGTGGCCTGAAAAAGTATCAAATATCAGGGAAAGAAGTTAAAACCCAGATGTCGATTTTTTCACCCCTTGGCAGATATAGCAAAGGCTGCAGTCAATTCTCTGTCTTGAATGCAGTGCTCTTAAAGTTGGAACAGACCTTTTCATACTTCCCGGGTATTTTCAAAACAATAGATTTTATACAAGTAAGATTTTAGATGCAACTATTTTGAATGGATACCTGATAACTCATTTATAATTAGCTGAAGTGAATAAAATAAAACTATTCTTTTTTATTCTTACAAATCTTGGTCCTGTCCCTGAAAACATTGAAATCAATTAAATCAATAAAAGCATCAATTTAAAAGAAATGAATGGAGGGGTGAATTTTTCATTATAGCAGTCAAGCCGCATACACGTGTTCAAATAATCAAGGAGAATTCTCTTAGGTTGGTTCTCCTGGTAGAAAAAAGTACCCAGAGATGCCTGAACAGACATTTTACTGCTGAGGCTTTGAAGAGCAGAAAGCTTGCAGTGCTGACACTGCACAGCCAGGGGGCCTCATGCACACATCTCAGAATGCTGTTCAAGCTCCCTCAGTCTTCCTGGAGACAGAATGGCAGCAATGCACCAGGCAGTTTTGATTGCCTGACCCAGACTGCCTATGTATCCCAGCAGCACAATGGGAGAATTGCCAAGAGTGGGGCATGTCCTGTTCCCTGCTCAGTTCAAGCAGAAAAGTCCAGTGAACAACACACTGTCTTCCTTAGGGAGTAGCAGGGTGAGTGAAAACAAAACACCCTGGGATGCTGGAGAACTGTTCTGTGACTTCTCTCAGAAGAAAACATTCTCTTCCCTAAGACAGTTTCTCTTGGGAGTGATTTATCTCTGGTTGGTTTTGAATTTTTTTTTTTTCGTTTTTACGTTCTGGGAGAAAAATCCTGAACTTCTGTACACATGTGACTCTCCCAAGAGAAACTGAATGTCTCTACATGACCTGAGACTTTCTAATTCTCCCTTGCTTACCTAAGTAATGTTACATCAGCAAGAGAGAAATTGGGTTTTCAATAAAAAGTTATAATTACTATGGCACCATTAACAATGGTAGACATCTTTCTTTGAAGGAAGTGAAGAGTAAGATTGTAAAGACTTTTACCCTCCAGTTGAGAGTAAAATATAGATGAAGTTAGAGCTGCTCAGAAAAATGAAATAAACTAAATTTCACAGGTTTTTGGGTGAAAAATCTCCAGAAAAATTTATAGAGAGATGAACCAATTTTCTATGTGAACTGACAATGGCACAAATTTTCAATCTTTCATAGCTAAAGCAAAATTTTGCTTTTATTTCTCTGAGGCTCTGATAACTATAAAGCAAAAATGACCCCATCCTTAAATGCACCAATAAAAGAAGAAACTCCCTAGTGAAAGCATTAATAGCAGAATACATATAATTCTACTACTTATATGAAAACAGTTTCAGAGACTTCAAGTAGTTGTTTTTACAGACACATTCATTTTTCTTCCTGATTTAAGGGTGAAAAGTCCAACATTTTCTATCCTTTTTTTCATATAATTTCTTTTAATTTCCTTCATCTATTTGTTTTTTTGTTTAAACCTTGCCTGTTTCTGTCTACCCTCTGCATCATAAACAGTGCTCATTAAGACAAGAAAAAATGCCTACAGTAAAGAGCATAAATGTATAGCATTTATAGGATTTATTTATAGCATATATCCCCTTTCTTTGTGGGGATAGTGTTAATTTTTTATGGAGCCAATTGGCTCAAAAATGTAAGGTGTTAACTGGAGACTCTTACTATATAATTTTAAACAGTTGTGACTTTGAATACAGATACCTTGGCCAGCTTAGCACCCTGGCTAACAATCGCCAATAAATATATTTCAAACTTTTAGGTAGAAAAAGTAGAAAAAACATTTAAGGCATTAGAAATATAAAATATAATATAAAATATTAAGATTTGATTTTAACAAAATTCCCTTCCCTTTATAGCTGTAGAGTCTTTCTTCTTAAAAGAAAAACCCCTTGTTTAATAGTCTTTTAAATGATATTAAGATGGGAATAACTGTTCTTTTAGGGCAAAAGAGAAACGCCTAGTTGAGAGAGGCTTCATTTACTGCTGCTTTTGGTCTGATTATTCTTCCAAATAAGACACAAACAAAATACAGAAAAGAACAGCAAATATAGAAAATACATTTTTCATTTCCAGTGTTGATTCTTTCCTATAATTTTATTGCTGGAGAAACAGGCTTACTAGCTACCTTGTCACCTGGCTCTCTTTTACCAACATTTTAAGTGTCATAGTCTCACAACTGTACTAAAAGATTCAGGTTTGGCCTGTTAAGCAAGCAAAAAGAGGGAGAGCGAAAAGAAAGCAAAAAGAGGGAGAGGTGGGGTGGGGAAAGAAAAACATGAGAAAGTGACATGAGAGATGCAGTTACAGCAGAAACACAAATCTTGTCCTTCAAATGGTTGTTCAGAACTTTGTCACCTGATCTAGCTTTGTGTATGGATTATATGTCCTTATATGTGTATGGAATATGTGTCCGTGGAGATTATGGGGGGG
>NW_017728948.1:60945530-60953718 GCF_001723895.1 Crocodylus porosus
ATCACTAGGTCACCGATTAGGTCATCCCCCGTAGCCAGTACCAGGTCGAGCAGCACTTTGCCTCTCGTTGGCCCATAGACTTCTTGAGTCAGGTAGAGAAGGCTACTGTGTATTAAAGTGCATGTGTACACATGCCCAGTGCCTAGGGTTTGGACAAGTGATTTGGTAGTGTGGGCAGAGATGAAAAATTAGACCTTGGCAATGTTACACAAGAAGATTTAGACATGGCCTAAACATATGCATCAAATAAGAAGCTGATTTAAACAGGAAGCAAAAATTATGAATATTTCAAAAATGGGAAGCTACACTGAAGTGGCTTTACAAATACAAAGCCAGGAAATGACAAGTATGATAGAAAACAAAATTATATAGTGATTACATACAAATAGAAACACTGAGAGGAGGTAGAATTGAATTATGTACTGAAAGAATAGATTAGAACTATCCATTACTACAATTTGCTTTGTATATTTTAAACTTTTAATATGGTGAAGTGTTTGCCATTTTTCCAAATTCTTTGACAAAAAGGCCTATTGATAGACTGAAATAACGGAAGGAAGCTTTGAAAAGGAACTTAGCATATAGAGTAACTGGCATGAATAAGCCAACATTTTAAGAATCTAACTAAAATGCTGAGGATTTGCCAGCTACATGAAGTGGAGTGCACCTAATGTTGTTTGTGATTTTTTTCTCATTGTGTTCTTTATTATCCTAAGCTTTCCTCTTCACCCTGCCAGTTTTCTGTAATAAATGTTCACAAAAGACTTTCCAACGCAATTTGATTGAACCCAGCAGTTAAGAGAGGAGGAAACTTCAGGATCAACACAATACATGCTTCTGTGGTTTCTAATTTATATATCATCAGTGTCTTGTTACTAGCCCCTGAAACTCTAAGTGGTTCCTGTCATTTACCTACTTTGTTCTATCCTGGATTTTGCTATGCTAGGCATTTGCTATGTTTGTATCTCACCAAACCACGTCTTTTAATTTTACTGTTTTTACTATTATTAGAGAAGTAACAAAGCAATAATACATAAATGAGTTTAGGATCTTGGCTTTAAATTTTTCTGCTGTATTGGATTGGAAAATTGGAGTTAATTCATAAAATACATTGAAATTGAGTTCCAGTGCAAGGCGTCACCTTGATGTTTCCAGAATTTCCGAGAATGTTTTGAAGTGGAATAGAAACAGAACACTATGTTTAACACAATGACTAAAATAGATATTAATTCACATATCTTTCTTGGCTACAGGTTGTGCTTTTCTGAATCAACTTTCTGTGGAGTCTGAACAAATTGTTCTGGCTAGATATTTCCATAGAGGCCCTATGAGTCCACGTAGTTTTGCCTAATTTTTTTTCTGTCAACAATGGAGTTTCTACTTTGCAGAAGGCAGAGGAGTATTGATCACACCTTTTGAATACCGAAGACAGTCAAGATGTCCATGTGTTCAGAGGCCTATGAATTCACATTACTTCTAGAGTGGTTACCCTTCTGTTTCACTCCTGGTCCCGCTATTTCAGCAAATATGTATTGTACCATGTCAGGCTGAATTATGCTGTCCTGTTGACTCCTATAGAAATACTTGCCATGTAGATGCTAGTCAATGTGATAAAAGGATAGCACAATCTGACCACAAAGTTGCAAAGTGAAATACACATTAATATTGATCATCCCTTCAACAGTGTGCAATCCAACCTATGCACTGAGTGACATGGGACCTCTCTGGACTTAATAGTGTGTGGTCATGTGATTAAAGATCGTGTGTCAAAAAATACATGCAAGAGAAAAGGTTTAGTTTTATAACAAACCTTATATTTGATATTTCCTGGTTTTTCTCTTGCTTAATTTTACAACATCGTGTTCTGCGACTAGCTTTTGTTCCAGCTGAATACACAAATAAATATTGTTAAAGAGTGATGAAAATCACTATTTTAAATTTTTTATTAACATTTTTACTCTGAAATCCCATTCTAAGTTTTAGTTTTTTGGCTGATCATTAGTGTTCCTGAAACATTTATATATTTAGACTAAAGCTGCCTGAATGCTCTCAAAGCTTGCTTCACAAATTAGAAACAGTGTATTTTTAATGGGAGGGGGAAGAAGAGAGAGAGCAGTGAGTTTTTGGAAGACAGGTTTGATATTTTGGGTTGGAAAAGATACTCATGAGCCAGATGTGTGTATTTTCACTAAGCAGTGTCAGTGCAAAGTAAATTCCATCTTAATAGATACTTTTATTTTTTCATGAAAATAGGATGCCCATGAGAGAGTCAAAAAATGGTAGGTGTAGAATTAAACTAGAAGAGGACTATGGACAAGAAACAAATGAGAATTATACAAGACACATGTTATCTTTCCAAAGAACCTTGCCTGCCTATATCCTTAGGCCAACATGGCTACAATCAACAATTCTGTGTAAGACATTTCTATATTTTTGTAGTATAAACTTGAGAATGTGGCTGTTCTTGGTAATTTTATTCTGTCTTTAGAGTGAGTTAAGATTTCACAGCTATTCCTTTCACTTAGTGAGAAATAGCTGTAGAATCATTAATCTATCTTAACTTCAAATATGCATTTAAGTGCCACTGAGTAGAGATGTTTCCCTGAATCTCGACCTAAGAAAATATTTTCTGCTCCTTTAGTGTATTATTTTAGATCTATGGATGCAAAATATTTGATAAACATTTTATTATTTAGTGATCCCGTAGTATATTAAAGAGTTAAACAGACTAACATAAATGTGAAAAATAATAAATAAATTGAAATTATTTACTTTTTTGAATCAACTGAAATTCTCTCAAGTGTATATCTGTCTTGATGGCTTTGAAATATTATTGGAAAAAAGAAAAATAAACAGCATGTAGCTAATAACAATGCAAAATGGATCAATAATTTCTATACAAATATTTTGATATATATCGGCACTGCACAATTAACATAAACATGTTTATATAGAAATTAGCTGAGCTGTACTGCAACTAATGGGAATGTTTTACATCCTCAAGAAATTTAGTGCAATATTTAAATTGAATTAATCTGACAAGTACTGAGGAAACACAACATTTATGGCAAGTGACATATACTAATTTTATAGTTTAAAAAATGGAAGTATAAAAGTTCATTAAGAAATAGTAGCATACTAAAGAATTATAATAAAATGTTACAAGAATAGATTAAGCCTGTATGAAGATGCAAAATGTTTCATGACAATATATTCTGTTAATGAATTTGACCATATCAAATCTGATTAATTAATTTGTAAAAGAAGGTAAAGATTTAGTTTACGATGGCAAAGATTTAGGCACGGAATTAGATATGATACGATGGTTTGCTTCAAGATTGGGACAACTAAAGACAAGGAAGGAAAATCGTCAAGACACCAAAGTTAGATAAGCAAGAATCTTCTTCTCATGTCTGTACACTACATTTGACCACTTTATTACACGTTTGTGCTAGTTTATTGTACTTTGTGAGATCTTTTATTGTACACGTGCCTTCTGTATAGGTGAAACTCATATTAAGTGGTTTGTAGACTGAACTGATTGTAATTCTGTGACTTCAATAGTCAGGATTTCAATGTTGCTTTCTTCAGACTTTGCTGTAAAAAATATAACCATTCCACTTTTAACAAATATGGAACTACCAAAATGCTTATTTGTTCTCTCAAGTGCCATAGTAATTTCAGGTTTTGAAAGACAATTATGAGAAATAATATAATGTGTACTGTGTCTAACATAAGATGATTCCAAAGGCAGATCATAAAAATGGTTTAGAGTTCGTAGTACTGAAAATAGTGGCAAGCTAATTTAAAATTGCTTTGCTATTTTCCCAGATTTTCTTTCCTATCCAAGTGCCCATACATGATGTCAAGGACATTAAAACAAACAAAGAAAAAACGCATACAAAAGAAAGCTTTAACCTACAATTTTCAAACATGAAGTACTCATCATAATTTTAGAGAGGGTTAAGATGGGTTACAACTATATTTTCATGAGGGATTTCAATAATTCCACCCCAAAAAAACAACACAGGAAGAGACAGCTAAGATGTTTCACAAAAGGTACTCTTCATGATGTGAACAACAAAGCCTATTTTTGGGTGCCATCAACACATTCCCAACAGTATCTGAATTCTATACTTGACAGAGTTGTCCTTTAATAATTAATATATATAATAATAAAATATATCTATAATAAAAAAATCAGTATTTAAACACATCAAGTTGAAAAGTTCCAATCTGACAAAAATAGATCTGCTATAGCACTATTCAGAAATTTTAACAATGAAAATTTTTGCTTGTTGGAAAATGTTGTGGCAAAAATTGAAACATTTGGTGAGAGTATACTAATGTTGACTAACTTTTATGAGAAAAGTGGTTAGCTGTATTTGTATGATTTAGTTCAGTGGTGCTCAAGATTCTGGATGCATGGGCTATATGAGTGACATGGGGCTGGCCTGTGTTGGATCAAACACTTTGCACCAGGATTGCACCCTGCAATGGGCCTCCCTAGGTTTTTAAGCTTTTTATGTCATGGTAGGAGGACCTTCTATAGGTACATAGCTAACAGGAGGAAAACCAGTGGGAAACGTGGGACCACTGCTCAATGCATCTGGACATCTGATCACCGACACCAAGGAGAAGACTGAACTCCTAAATGAGTACTTCACATCTGTATTCCACCACTCTGGGAGTGATAGCCTGCCAAATGCAAATATGACACAGAATAGTCACAGTAGTGATGATCATCTACCAACAATCAGTGCAGAGCTGGTGAAAGAACAGCTAGAGAGGCTGGATATCTATAAGTCAGCAGGACTGAATGAACTCCATCTGAGAGTGCTGAACAAACTAGACAAAGTCATTTCAGGACCATTGGTGAACCTCTCTGAGAATTTGTGATGCTCAGGAGAGGTCCCAGAAGACTGGAAGAGAGCCAATGTTATGCCCATCTTCAAGAAGAGGAGGAGAGAAAACCCAAGGAACTACAAGTTGATCAGCCTGACCTGAATCCCAGGAAAAATCCTCAAAAAATTTCTTATAGAGTCCATATGCAATAAGGTAGTAGAAGGCAAAATTCTGAATGACACCCAGCATGGTTTTGTGATGGGTAGGTCATGTCTGACTAAGCTCATCTCCGTTTACAACTAGGTTACTCTCCACCTGGATAACGGAGCTGAGGTTGACATCATTCACTTGGGCTTTAGGAAGGCCTTTGACTTGATGTCCCATGAGGATCTCAAGACAAAATTAAGGGACTATGGACTCAACAATTCAACAATTAGATGGGTGGGAAACTGGCTGAAGGGTTGGGCCCAGAGAGAACTAGTAGACAGATCTGTGTTGACCTGGTAGAAGGTAGCCAGCGGGGTCCCCCAGGGTTCAGTACTTGGACCAATGCTTTTCAACATCTTCATCAGTGATCTGGATGTGGGCATGAAAAGCACAATGGCAAAGTTCACAGATGCCACTAAACTGGGGGGAGTTTGGCCACACATCAGGGCACTCCGGGTGGACCTAAACAGATTAGATGGGCGGACTAGAACCAGATGCTGTTCAATATTGAGAAGTGTAAAGTGCTCCATTTGGGGAGGAAAAAGCAACAATAAACTTACAGTTTTGTGGTGCTATGCTATCTAGCACCACCTCCAAAAGGGACCTGGGGGTCATAATTGACCATAAAATGAATATAAGCCACCAGAGTGATGCTACAGTTAGCAGAGCAAACAATATGCTGACATGCATCAACTAATGCATCTCAAGCAAAACAAAGGTAGTTATTCTCCTGCTGTAATTGGCATTGGTGAGGCTACAGTGGAGTACTGTGTCCAGTTCTGGGCACCACATTACAACAAGAATGTGGAGAAACTTGAGAAAATCATATGAGTGGCTCTTCTCTGATCTAAAGGCCTGAAGAACAAGCCATATGAGGAAAGGCTGATAGATATGGGACTGTTTAGACTAGAAAAGAGAAGACTTTGTGGGGATTTGGTGGCAGTTTACATATATATCAGGGGTGAGCATCAGGGGCTGGGCAAACAATTATTCACCAAAGTGCCCCGGGGAAAACCAGGAGCAACAATCACAAACTCCTAGAAGATTTCAGACTGGATATAAGGAAAAACTTCTTCATGGTGCATGTGACCAAACTCTGGAACAGACTCCTGGGGCATGGTACAGGCATTTACCCTGGATATCTTCAAAAAGAGCATGGATACACACATTGCTGGAGTTAGTTGATGCCAGCAGTCTTTCCTGCCCACAGCAGGGGACTGGACCCGATCTTGCAAGGTCCCTTCCAGCCCTAAACTACTGTGAAGCTGTGACCTTCAGAAATGGGACTGCTGGATTGTAGGCTTTTCAATGAAATGTTTTCAGAATTGCTAGACTTTCTCACAGAACATAACTGCTATATTTCAGACAGTTCTGATCTTCCTATTTTGACACATGCACATTCAGAGACTAATTATAAAATTATGTAATTTCTCATAGACGGTAAAAAGCAATAAGGCAGAATGTATATAGGATGTAATTTTTAAAATTTAAGTGGGAACTGCTAAATAAATCAAGTATGGAAATTTCAGTGAACAGTATTACATTTTTGTGTGAAAAGATTAAATAATGTTTGACGACTAAGTGTACTAAATGCTACATTAGTTCTAAACATTAACTTATTTAATAGTTACATGTAGAAAATATCGTTGGCACATCTATTCTAAATTAAATATATGATCTAAATTTTACATTCTACCCACTCCATTAGTAAACTGAATATTGTAGCAAATATTGTTCTTACTTGTGATCCAATTATACTTTTCCTGTTTGCCAAAAGATCTTTCCTTTTCCAGGCTTGTTTTATTCAAAACTTTCTTTAGTGCTGTATTCTAGTCCTCACCTATAAGTACATGTCTAATCTTTTCCCCAGGAGAGTATACCAGCTACCTAGAAAGAATGAAAAGAAATCCACAGGGATTACACACTGTTCCCAATTTAATAGAAGAAGAATTTAATTAAAATACACCTGCTGTCTCTGGAACACCAGGATTTAATCATTCGAAATGGCAGATTCTTATGGATGAGAATGGCTAGGCTCCTTACTTTTGAACTGAGTAAAGAGTAATAATTCAAACATATCTATAGTCTTTTAAAGTTCAATGTTTCACCATCTGTCAGAGCAGGGCCTTGTAAAAGTGTGATGTCACAGTATAGTGTGCTTTGGGAGAGTTTCATTTTAGGATCCTCTTTTTATTTCAAAAAGCTCCTTAATGCTCATTTTTAAAGTACAGAGCAGCTAAACTAATGTCCAGTTCTCCTGGAACATTATGAATAAAAAGGCTCATTGGATATTCTGAACATGTCATTTGACAACAGTTAAGAAGAGGAATATTAAGAGTAATTCATTGCTTCTGTATTCACATTATAAGGCCATAGACTTTCTCATTTCAATATCTATTCTCTGAGAGCCCAAACGTCTCTTCTCTTTTATGCCATACAGCAGAAAAATAAAATTATCTTTAACCCGTATGACGTTAGAAACTACTCCTATTCTTTCTGATTTAATTGCAGAGATACTTATAGTGTGCATGTGTGATGGCCAGCATCTTAGGAGATGCAGTAGTGGGTCTCAACCTTTTGGTTCTTCTTATTTTTGGGACTCCAGACACCTTTCACTAGATTTGAGACACTTTTCCATAACTTCTGTAGACTGAGCATCTCCCAATTTCAAAAGACTAATTTATATGTGACAGTGCTTACCTCCTTGCACAGAGACCAGAGAACAGGTATGAGGGACAGCCTAGGCAGGAACAGGCCTGAGCCTGCACTTATCTGTTTAGTGTAGCTGCTTGTCATACCTTGTTTATCTCCTCATACCTTCTACCATTCTTTAAAGGATCTGACAGCACTCCAGTACGCTGGGTTAGAATCAATGCAGGTAGAGGATGAATCAAGGATTTCCAGAGATAAAGCAAGAACCAGTAGGTTTTGAGCACAGTGGCTAGGATTGTAACTTTTTTCATAGCCACCATATTCATCAATATTAAACATGAATGCCTACAGCTAAAACCATGAGGATGTACACCTTGAGCCAAATAACCATCCTCTGAAGGTGCAACAGGCTCATATCTACTTTGTGCTATGCACAGAAGGGGACACATGAACAGTAACCGCTAGTTTACATATACACATCCCT
>NW_017728948.1:60954218-60961912 GCF_001723895.1 Crocodylus porosus
GAATCCCTCTTGACTTCATAGGGACATCATGGTCCTCTTGAAAAAGAAGTAAGAGGCAAACAAACAATGGAAGCTTGGGACAGTCCCCTAGGACAGTCCCCTAGGACTCCCTATAGTTGTAGGGAGCAAATTAGAAAGGCTAAGGCAGCGACTAAATTTAAACTAGCAACAAAAATCAAGGACAACGAGAAGTCCTTCTTTAGGTACGTAGGGAACAGGAGGAAAACAAATGGAAGTGTGGGACCATGTTTAAAAACTCAGGACAGCTGGTTACTGACTCTCAGGAGAAAGCTGAACTCTTGAATGACTACTTTGCTTCGGTATTTCACTAGACTAAGGGGAAAATCAAAGTAGATAGGTTCAGAATGGGCATAGTGGGAATGACTGTTTTCCTACTGTTGATATTGAGCTGGTGCGTGATCAGTTAGAAAAGTTAGATCTTTATAAGTCAGCAGGACCGGATGAACTTTATCCAAGAGTGCTGAAGGAGCTGGCTGAAGTCATCATGGGAACTCTGACAAAACTCTTTCAAAACTCATGGCACTTGGGGAAGGTCCCTGAAGACTGAAAGAGGGCCAATGTTGTGCCCATTTTCAAGAAGGGGAGAAGAGAGGATACTGGCAACTATAGGCTAATTAACCTAACCTCTAGCCCAGGGAAAATCCTGGAAAAATTCATCAAGGAGTCTGTACGATATGCTTGCAGAAGGTAAAATTCTGAACAACAGCCAGCAGGGCTTCATCGCAGGCAGCTCTTGCCTTCCAATCTCATCTCCTTCTATGACTAGGTAACTCACCACCTGGATAAGAGAGAGGAGGTCAACATTGTATATGTAGACTTACAAAAGGCCTTTGATCTGGTATTCCATGAAGTTTTTGTGGGAAAATTGGAAGATTATAGACTTAACTGCTAGACAGTCAGGTGAGTAAGAAGCTGGCTATGCTTCCTACCCAGAGAATTCTAATGAATGGATCTGTGTCATCTTGGCAAGAAGTGGCCAGTGGTGTCCCTCAGGGGGTCTGTGCTTGGTCCGATTCTTTTCAGCATCTTTATCAATGATTTAGATGCGGGGGTGAAGAGTTCACTAGTAAAGTTTGTGGACAACACCAAATTATTGAAGAGTGTGGTCATGCTTGAAAATAGGCTGCAGATTCAGGTGGACCTAAACAGGCTGGCAAGTTGGGAGGATCATCTGGGAATTAATCATCTGCAAAATACTTACAGGCTCGGTGACACCAAACTATCACCATGACTGAAAGGGACCTATGGGTAATAATAGACTATAGTATGAACATGAGCCATCAGTGCGATGCTGTAGCTAGCATGGCAAGCAATACTCTGGCATGTATCAACTGATGCGTCTCAAGCAGGAAAGCGATTCTTCTGCTTTACTCAGCATTAGTGAGACTGCAGCTGGAGTACTTCATCCAGTTCTGGGCACCACACTTCAGCAACAACGTGGAAAAGCTTGAGAGAGACCAGAGAAGAGCCAACAGAGAAGTGCCATCAGAGACTAGCAAGGCAAGCCATATGAGGAAAGGCTGAGGGACTTGGGTCTCTTCAGCCTCAAAAAGAGAAGGCTGAGAGGAGACTTGGTAGCAGCTTAACACTATTTCAGGGGAGTACATCAAGGGCTCAGTGAACAACTGTTCACCAGGGCACCCTTGGAGAAAACCAGGAGTAATGGCCACAAACTCCTGGAAGACCATTTCAGGCTTACCACTAAGAAAAACTTCACAGTCAGGATGTCCAGACTGTGGAATAAGCTCCTTCTACAGGTGGTGCAATCACCTACCCTGGAAATCTTCAAGAGAAGATTGGATGGTCACCTCACTGGGGTCACCTGACCCTAGTTGTCTTTCCTGCCTAGTGCAGTGGGGCTGGACCTGATGATCTTGCAAGGTCCCTTCCAGCCTCTTACAATCTATGAATATTAAATGCACCCAGCATAATATCTAACATTTCAGTGATGCACAATTGTATTTGTGTTGAAATTTTTAACATGCACAATGTTTAAATAAAAAAAGTTTACATAAAATGCAAACAAAGTTTTTTTAAGCTAACTGGTTGTAATTTACATCTCTATCATTTAGATCTATGGTAAACTACAGCATAGAAAAATGCAGTTTAGCAACTACAACAGTAGTCAAGTATAAATGAAGTGTTAAAATATTTTATAAATGTAAATGAGATGCTGTTAATCCTACCACAATAGCAGGACTAGCTTAATTCCAGATATCTTTCTTATGACATTTAAAATCTATTGATTGGCCACATCTGCTACAGTGTCTAAAATCAAAAGAAATCTGTAGGAGGGGAAGCAGTGGCTACACTGCCAACCTTTCCCAATGTGAATTGCTTCCTGCAGGTACAAACAATTGTTTTGGCTTGGGGAGGTGCAAAAAGACTCATCAGTGAATCAGAGGAGTATTTACAAAAGACAACTAAACACATAAGCAGACTTCCATACAGCCCAAATTCCAAATTCAGTATATAGGGAGGGGTAGGTATCACCTCAAATGCAAAGTCAGGAGCAATTTAAGAAAACTGTCTACAAGGGTATGTCTTACTTGCCATTTTCTGCTTTGTTAGATCTCTCTATTCCAGATTTTTGCCCCTAAACCCTGTCCTGGATTTAGGTGACTTTTCCGTTTCTTTTAACCTCATCAGGGGCCATTTTTTTTCTTTCAAAATATAGCTGCCAGGATATATTCAGTACAATAAATTAGCTAAATGATTAAAGAACTTGCCCACATGGGTTGAACTCCTTCTTTTGTTTTTGGAGGAGTTTTCAATCCAGAAACCTCCCTATAAAATACCCTAGTACCTAGCCAATATGCTTTTCTGGACACTGGGGAGACAGACTCAAAACGGCTTCTGTTTAAAGATGTTTCAATATGCATAAAACAATTAGAGAATCATTTTGTCCAAACTACAAAAGTGAGAATGAACATAATCTGTCCCTCATCTGGGAAAGAGAAAGCTTTGTTATATGCCAAAGGCTGTTTAATGTAAATAGTGATTGGAGCAGGGACTGAATTCAGGGTTTTTCCTCCAAAATCCCCCAAATTGATAACACAAATTTCCCCAGAAGCCTTTATCAGTTGGTTAAAGTCATGTTCACTCTCTCCATGGTGCAATTAATCTATTTTTAACTGCGAAGTGGATTAGCTTCAAGAGGAAGTTTTGAAATGCCCTCTGCCCTAAATTAGTTTATAGCCTCATGGTTAGGGTTTGAAACTTCTCCAGCAGAAAAGAACAGTGAACCACCTCTGCTTCCTGGGGGAATCATTTAACAGATGCAAGATGGAAGCATTACCAATTGCCAAGTCTTTGTTACTGAAATGAAGTGGGCACTATTGCAACATTAAATTACGTGGGTCCCTATCATAAGGTATCCTCTGGGGAGTGTTATTAAATCAAAATCTGCAGGTGTAATCAGATGAGGAATTGAGACTTAGACAGGAGCTAGGTCCCCTAGCTATTTCAGAGGGTTGAACCCGAGGTGATTTAAGGTGCTCCTAGAAGCAGAAATTTTACTGGAGGAACTTAACTTCAAACATGAGGTGCCTGAGGACTTCAGGAGCTTCCAGAAGATGTGAAGATCACAACTTTTATTATATCAGGGGTGGGCAAAATAGTGGATCCAGCTGGCATATGGATTCCATTTTCTAGCAGCCACTGCCCATGTAGCTGGGGCCAATTTCCATGGAGACTCCAGCAGAAGCTGCACTGTGATAGCACGGGGTCAGGGTTTCATACATTTCATAGATTTCAAAGACATTTGGACTGGAAGGGACCCCAGAGGATCATCAAGTCCTGCCCCTTGCCCCAGGGGCAGGAAGTCAGCAGGGATCATAGGATCCCAGCAAGATAAACATCCAAATGTGTCTTGAAGGTGTTCAAAGGGAGTACTTGAACCACCTCTGGCAGCAGTCTAGTCCAAACCTTGGGGGCTTAGACAGTAAAGAAGTTTTTCCTTATGTCCAGCCTGAATTGGCCACAGAAGAGTTTGTGACTGTTCAATCTTGTCATCCTTTGAGGGGCTCTGATGAACAGATGGTTCCCCAGAACCTGGTGATCACCCCGATAAACTTATAGGTGACCACCAAATCGTCCCTGAGCCTGTGCTTTTCCAGGCTGAAAAGTCCCTTGGCCTCTCATCATAAGGTCTGTTTTCCTAACCTCAGATCAGATGTGGCTCTCCTCTGCACTCTCTCCACATCCTTTTTGAATTGTGGAGCCCAAAACTGGATGCAGTACTCCAGCTGCAGCCTCACCAAGGCTGTGTACAAGGGGAGAATGACATCCCAGGATTTGCTTAAGAAGCATCTATGGATGCAAGCCAGAGTTTTGCTCATTTACTAACCACAGCATCACATTGAAGGCTTATGTTCATCTTGTGGTCAATCATGACCCCCAAGTCCCTTTCATCTGTAGTGCTAACCAGTGTAGCACTGCCGAGTCTATAAGCATGCTGCAGATTTTTCTTCCCAAGTTGGAGAACCTTGCATTTTTCAGTGTTAAACACCTTCATGTTTTCATCTGCCCATTTCATGAGCCTGTCAAGACCTGTCTGGATCACCCTCCTCTCCTTAGGTGTGGATGCTTTACCCCAGAGTTTGGTGTAATTAGTGAACTTGGCCAGTACGCTTCTGATACCAATGTCTACATCATTGATGAACATGTTGAAAAGTATAGGTCCTGGGACAGAGCCTTGAGGGACACCACTAGTCACAGCACCCCATAACAATTGACTTCCATCAACCACCATGCTCTGTGTCCTATCATGGAGCCAATTTCACAGCCAGAGGATGGTGGTGAGGTCAAGGCTGCAGTTATCCAGTTTTGCCAAGAGGTGATCATGGGACACCAGATCAAAGGCTTTTTTAAAGTCAAGATATATGACATCAAACTCTTTCCCCTTGTCCAGGTGATAGGTCACCTGGTTATAAAAGGAAATGAGATTGGTCAAGCAAGACCTACCCACAATAAACCTGTGCTGCGTATCCCTCAGGATATTGCTGTCAGCTAGTCTGTTAAGGATGGCCTCTTTGATAATCTTTTCCAAGACCTTCCCCAGAATAGAGGTTAGGCTGATGGACCTGTAGTTTACTGGATCTACTTTCTTCCATTTCTTGAAGATAGGCACCACATTGGCCCTCTTCCAGTCTTTGGGC
Source organism: Crocodylus porosus (assembly GCF_001723895.1). NCBI lineage: Eukaryota > Metazoa > Chordata > Crocodylia > Crocodylidae > Crocodylus > Crocodylus porosus. The sequence continues at coordinate 60,959,399 of NW_017728948.1, forward strand.
ACTTCACCAGAGCACCAAGAGTTTTCAAAGATCCATGCCAGGGGCTGAGCTATGATGCTTGCCAACTCCTTGAGTACCCTGGGTGTAAACAGTCAGGGCCAGCTGACTTGAAGGTATCCAGCCTGTCCAGGTGTTCCTTTTTGAGGTCAGTTTTGATGGAGGGTAAGGGATCTCCCTCACCCTGGCCTCCCTGTCCCATAATGGGCAGGGGTGTCCCATGGGTCTGGTGAAAAACTGAGACAAAGTCCCCATTTAGCAAATTTGCTTTTTCCTGGGCATTGGTTGTTAGTTGTCTCATCTGATTTAGCAGGAGTCCAATGCTGCCCTTGCTTTTCCTCTGGCTCTCCTCATATATAAAAAAGTGTATTGTCTTTGATATTGTAGCTAGCTGGAGTTCTGTCACAGCCTTGGCTTTCCTGGTTTGCTCTGTGCAGGTCTGGACCAGAGCAAAGTATTCCTTCTTGGTGATGGTTCCAGTCCTTCATCCTTTGTAGGTCTTCCTTTTAAGATACAGGAAGTCCGCTAGTTCCCTGGAAAGCCTTCTCTATGACACCAGCGCTGCAGTCTTTGGTTCACTACCTGGAACCTCCTCTCCCTCCTTAGCCCATAGCCCAAGACTGGGAGTATTCATGAGAACACCACCTGTGCCCCCAACCTCTTAAACCCCACTCCCAAATCCAAGCCATGTCATTTGTGCTCACATGGATGGGGAGCATAGGGTAGTGGTTAGTGGGCTGGAGGAATTCAGGGATCTTCTCTGTAATGTCTCAGATATGGGCTCCTGGGAAGCAACAGACTAAGGGGTTGGGGTAGCAGATTGTCCCCTTAGTCCCCCTCAGGATGGAGTCTCCCATGACAAACACTTTGCATTTTATTTTAGGGAGAGCAGGGGCAGTAGCTACAGTTGAGCCTGTGTTGCCTGCAGGAGCTGGAAAATTAGCAGGCTCTGCTGGGGCTGCAACAAGTTCATACCTGTTGCAAAGCTCTAGCGGTGGGGGGGCCTTGGTGCAGCAGGCCTTGGGGCCCTTGACCACTTTGGTTCAACCCCTGGGCTGGACAGCATTGGAGGTCCTCAAGTCCTCCCCAGTCCTGGAAGGCAACCTTGGTCGACCCTCCACCTCCTGAGGGACAAGGGCCTGGCAACTGGAGTCTATCTCCTGCTCACAGCCCCTGATGGCACGCAGTCTCTGGACTACAGCTTGGATCTCCTCCAGCTGCTGTACCAGGGGCCCCAAAAGGCAGAAGACCTCACAGGGGGAGGTGGCCATGCTCTCAGATCCCTGAGCATGAAAAACTCACAGGTAGCCCCCACAACCGAGAGCCAGAGGCTCCATCTGCATGGAGCCCAGAACCATGGGCTCCATTTGGGTGGAGGTTTCTGAGGTGCCAGGTGGGGGAGGAAGCAGACCCTGAGGGGACCCTTGGGGTGCAGTGCATGCCCAACTGCAGCATGCCACTAGTAGGCTGACTGTGGCTGGGACTGTCTACCCTGGGGGGCTCACAGGTAGAGCCGTGGGGCCTCCTGCACACCCTCCTGTGCAAACTCCCATGCTAACCTGCATGCCAGGCCCAGAAGTGTGCCTGTTTGTGTGGCCTGTTTGTGTGGGTCCCTGCAGGGCTGGGCCAAGTAGGAGCTGGGGGGGGCATGATCCTCCTCAGCCCCACTCAGCCTGCTCCAAGCTGTTTAGGTCCCTCCCTCCATGGGCCCCTGCTTACCTGTGGGCAGGCTGAGGCTCATTGGGGGTCCTGGGGTCTCTGCTGAGGTCCCTAGGCTCACAGGGGCACAGCGGGCTTACACTCACACATCTTGCACTGGAGCCAGGGACCATGAAGACCAGTTTCCATGAAGACCAGTTCTGGCAGTGCACGTGGCAGGGTGCAGAGCTGCTCTGGTGCCCAGCTGGGATCTTACAGTGGTTACAGTGTGGTCCAGAGCCAGGGAAGAGCCATGATCTGCAGCCTGCATGGTGTGGACACAGGCATATAGGCAGTGTATCATGGCTCTGCCCTGGCTCTGTAAGATCTCAGCTGGTCTCTGGAGCATCTCTGCACCTTGCCATGTGCCATGCCAGCAGGAGCAGTGCTAGGGGAGGGATTGGGGAGGATATAGCCACCCCATAATTCCCCATAGCCACCCCTTCCAGTGGTGCCACCACCCGTCTTGCACAGGCAGTGGTAGCTGAGTCTGCCCCACTCCTGCCTACAGCACAGCCTCTCCAGCCCCACCACCAGAAAGAGTCTGGTGCCACTGCTGCCTATCAGCAATGCTGGCCTCATTCTATCACAGCCTGGCTGCTCCTGGATTTTCCATGGAAACTAGCTCCAGCTACGTTGGCAGAGGCTGCTGGGAAATGGAGTCCACCGCGGTTTGGATCTGCCCATGGGTCAGACTTTCCCACCCCTATAGATCTAGACCCTAATGTTGTATAATACAGTGCAAGTTAACACGGGGCTGTTCAACTTCTTAATGACCAAGGTGGCATGCACCCCTTGGGCCAGATCTTGGGCGCCATG
>NW_017728948.1:60962012-60983337 GCF_001723895.1 Crocodylus porosus
GGGACCTGAACCTGTTCAGCCTTCACAAGAGAAGGCTGAGGGAAGACCTGGTGACTGTCTATTAACTCGCTAGTGGGGATCAGAAGGGTTTGGGAGAGACCTTGTTTCCCCTAGCGCCCCCTGGCATAACAAGGAATAACGGCCACAAGTTGTTGGAGTATAGGTTTAGATTATACATCCATAAGAACTATTTCACAGTTAGTGTGGCTAGGATCTGGAACCAACTTCCAAGGGAAGTGGTGCTGGCTCCTACCCTGGGGGCTTTAAGAAGAGGCTTGATGCCTACCTGGCTGGAGTCATTTGAGCCCAGTTTTTCTCCTACCCAGGCGGGGGGTCAGACTTGAAGATCTACAAGGTCCCTTCTGACCCTACTTCTATGATTCTATGATTCCCTGAATTTCACCACATTTAGACTGAAATTTATTTCCCCAATTTAAACACTCTGATAAGTAAAAATACATTTTATTTTCATGTTTAAAGTTCTTCAGTGAAAGAAGTAGATACAGATGTAATGATATGGACATGGTATCATTATTCTAATGTAATGGTGTGGACTTGGTATCATTGTTTTAATTGGAGAAAGTCCTGTAAAAGAATATTAGTTAGTGGCTTACTGACTTTTCTGAAAGGTGCCATTATTTTAACAATGAATGTCCCACATGAGGTTGTTGATTGTTGGCAATATTTCTCTTCATAGGTAGAACCAACGAGAGAGGAGATTGCTAGAGGATTTGGCTATTCTACACAGTATATAATGTTTTCTCATCTTCAGTAAGGAAGAAACAGATTCCAGGTATGGAGACCAGAAGAGAATGTTTAGTGAGGTCCAGTGTAAAGTTGCTAACTGTATAGGACAGATTTCCAGTGATACCCAAGAAACACTATGTACAGCCTAACCCTATCATGGTGCCAGCTATGAGATGACCCAATCCTTGGCATAGCCTAGGCCACTTTTACAGTTCCTGTAAACTCAGGCAGTGATTAAAGGCCAATAGCAGCTTTTCTGAAACCAAGATATTACTAGAGTAGTCACATCATCTTCCTACATGGTGACAACTGGGCATGTCTGACATAAGAGCTGCCAATGATAAACCACTCAAAAATCCCTATACAGTTGGGTTTGGGCAGAGGAAATTTATATCAATTACCCATTAGGTCCAAGAATCAGGCCATTGCTTATTCTTAAAGCACATATACTCCCTGTTAGGAACATTGGGCTAGCATTTAGCTGGTCTACAACATGGTTTAGTGGAATTATGGCACTAGGTGAAGAGATGTCTCAGTATTTTCATAGATCTTAGTTTCCCTCCAGGGTTCCAGTTCAAAAGTCAGAAAAAGCAAGTGCTTTTTTATAAAGCTCTAACTAGAAGTTATGGCATAGAAATCTGTCCAAAAGTTTTCCCTGACACCATTTAAAATGGAGCATGGAAATGGACACCATTTAACATGGCACTAAATATAGAAAAATAATGCCAGGACCCTTCTGTGAAATAATTATAATTTTCTATTTTAAACATAAAAGTTACCTGTCGGTATTGATGTAGCACAGAAAGAACCTATACCTGCAGCACAAAGCACTGTAAAAAACAACAAAACAAGCAAACAAAAAATGTGTCCCCAAAGATAAAAGGTTTTTTGTTTGTTTGATTGGTTTTTGTTTTTTATTTTTTTTTAAATACAAAGACCTATCAACACAATCTTGGAATCCTGTTCTTCCTTGCTGTCATGTAGGCATCCTCTTGAACTTATCCTTGAGAGCTGTATGTTAAACAAATAAGGCAGTGAAAGACTTCAAAATTATGGATTCTTGTCATTATGTTGTGTCTTGTATTGATCTGGACCAAAAAAAAATGTAGCTGTTTGGAGAAAGACTAAATCTTGAAATTTAATTTCAACATAAATGTAAATGATGCTGAATGAAGCCTGTAGTGAAAAATCATGAGTTTATGATCTCAGTAGCCCCTTGCCCAGTGGTTATGGATCTCAAGTGAAAGGAGATAAATGCTAATTCCTTCTTCAAGTTGTCCTCTGCACCCCTCCCCGCCCACCCACACACACATCTGAGTACTCTAATCACTGGATCAATAGCTATTCTGTATGTATCTCTCCCCTGTCCAATCCCTTCCCCCTACACATCCTGGACCTGAGAAACTTTCTTGATGAAGTTCAATAAAAAAAAAAATCCATGAAAAAATTATGCTTGAAGAAAACAGCATTTTTCAACCAATAATGCTGACAAGAATTTTCCAACCAACCTCTTAATCTCAATTTATTCTATGTTTAAACCCTGGGGTGGAGGGAAACAGCTTGATAAACACTATAGCCATGTGAATACATAAATACAATAAGCATTGGCTTTTTCTGGGGATTAGTTCATGATGAGAAATGTGTACAGTTGAATTTCAAAGGACCTATATCCATTTCTATGTATGTTAGGTAGAAAGAGTTTACCCCAGTTCCAAAATTCCAAACTCTCTGGGTAATGTGAGCTGTGGAAAGCGTTACTAGGCTACATCATCAGTCTAGGAGGATTTCAGAAATTGCATTTTTTGCTTGGGTGAAGCGGAGGGCAAGTTTCTCACTTTTTCCCCACATCGCTTTTGGAAACCTAACCAATACAGCAAAGTGCATAAAGCATGGGACCAGCCTTGTGGAATTTATAGAGGTAAGCACTTTTCCAGATTAGGAATCAGAGAGTCCACAACAAGAGTCTGGTCCATAGTTGTTTTTTATACACAAAACTGTTAGCATACACACAAGTGAGTAGTAATCCACATTAGGTAGTATCTTTTACCTTGAAGAAATTTAAAATTTCTAACAAACTATGTTCTGATCTTAGTTACACCAATGCAAATCTTGATAATCTCACAAAATCCATCACAGCAATTGAAAGCAGAATCTGATTTTTGTTTCTAGCTCATCTGTGCAAGCATGTGACTGGGAGCCAGAAGCATCTGTCGTTTTAAGTAGAGAGTGCAGCAGACCAAGCCTGCTGTATGGGGCTGCAGCAGAGTAGCACAATCTAGCCTCTAGGGAAAGGGGAAGCCCCTGTGTGTAACTTGAGAGTCACATGGCCAGAAGAGGTGGGGTTTAGAGGCATATAAACCCAGGGCCAGAGATAAAAGGGGCAGCCTGGCCCTGTAACATGCGGAAAGGAGTTCCTGGGAACACATATTAGCTACCTAGAGGAACAAGATGGACAGCTAGTGGGGAGGTTTGGCCCATGGTGGGGGTAAAGTTTGGGAAGCTGTTTGCTTATATTTGTATTATATTTAAATCTAAGACTGGGGGATCAGGTTGTGGCTTTGGGAGTAGTATGGAAGCCATAGGGACATCTGAGAGGCACCCAGAGTAGAACCCTGCAAAATTCAGAGACCTTAAGGGCCTGAGCAGTAGGGCTGTGTGAAACAGCATTGTTTTCATTTTGTTTTGACTTCCATTTCACCATTTCGACAGGACAGTGTTTCATTTCAAGTTTTGTTTCATTTTGAAACCTCTGTTCCATTTCATTTTGTCAAAACCATTTCGCTGTTTCAATGGTGTTTCGACATTCTGCTCTTAGGCTATAATGGGGAAGCACAAAACTGCCTATACCTTTGTCAGTTCTTCCCTGATTTTGATGAAACTTGCAGGGATGGTAGCCCTTTCCAAGGCCACAAAGTGTGCCATGTTTCAAGGTGATAGGTGCAGGGGTTTCTGGGAAACTGCACCTCTGGCTGCTGACAAGCAAAACTCATGACATGGGTGACAGAAAGCAGGGCAGTTCAAACAATGTTGCCTTTTATGCTGCTTTTCCATCCCTCCCCCAGAGCACTGGGATTGGAAGGGACCTCAGAGAAGGATGACAGCTAGATGAGTAAATATGAGAGCAGTCCTTGCCCCTTCTTCCCCCTCCCTCTCTTACTTTCTATTTCCCAGCAGGCAAGCCCAGCTTGAGCTTTAACACTCAAAACGTTTTGAAACTTTTGAAATGTTTTGACTGGCCTCATTTTGTTTTAAGCCTGTTTCAAAGCCCTTTGTTTCATTTCTATGTCATTATTTTGAGCTCAAAACGAGACAAAACAGCATCAAAATGAACGAGCCAGCAAAATGTTGCACAGCCCTACTGAGCAGCATGAGAGCAGCCTGGCATGGATCAGGGACCTCAAGGGGCTGGGACACAAGACAGCAGCTTTGCCTGGGTAAGGGACCCCAGGGGCCTGAATGGTCTTAGAAGGGGCTGAAGTCCAGAAACCAAGGTCTGAGTCAATGGACCTAGGCTGAGGGGGCACAGCAGAAAAATAGACTGAAGCCAGGAAAGCTTATGTCCCAACACAACTGAGGCCTGATGGGGGGAAGTGTCGTGTTATGGCCATGGGGCTCCTCCAAAGTGATACTAAGTACCATCTGTGAGGGATGGCAATGTGTACAGGGAAGGATGGAGACCATGATTAATCCCTCTAAGGCAATTTAGTTCCTGAGGGCAAGCCTGGTGCCAGTTGGGGACATGGAACACAAGACAGCTAAGAGACTGAAGCTCCCTCTGGGACCCTAAGACAACCTTCGCGGTACTATAAATTCCATCAAGGTGTGGCAGGAAAGTATGAAAAAGGGAGGGTACCCCAAGGACCTAGTGTGGAACAGGAGTTGCTGGGCCACCAGGGGGCTTCACAGCTGCCCTTGAGGGCCAAGACTTTGCTACAAAGTGGCACTGCATAATTTGTTTTAAGAAGCAAATGATAAGGTATAAAAATGAGCAGTCACTCCTACAGACAGACAAAGCTTTCATTAAAAGGAATACCTTTCCCCAAGTGGGATGATGTAGAGGCTGCAAAATGTGACCCACAGGAATAAATGGGAAATTAAGAAAAAAACAAATTCATAAGCTTGTAATAGGCTTGGAGGGTAAAATTTGAAAGGGTTTATTTAAGTTGTCATGGTTTTATGCATAAATTTTAATATTCAATATAGTATCTTAATAGAATCTATAGCCTAATCTATATTAATACAAATCAGAGTGCTTAAACAGCTGCCTTTTTCCTTCAGAAGAAAAATCTTTAAACTCGCTTATTTTGAGTGATATGAAATTACATTTTCCAGGCTAGCCAGAAATCTCTTGATTCTTCTACAGCTGATAACTTGGAAACTGTTTCCTTTCTTTGCAAGAAGTTTCCTTTTCTTACTGAAATACCTTTTGCCTGCCTTCTCTCATTTTGTGCAATTATGGCAATTTCTTGATTGAAGATGCTCTCTTTTTTTCTTCCTGGAACTATTAGGTACAATTGTCTCTGCAAGCTAACTTTTGTAAAAACTGTTTTAAAATTGAAATTTGCTAAGATGGGAACTCTGCATTTCTTGTCTGTGAGGTTTATTCAAATACCTCTTCTTCTTGCCTTCAGTTGTCTTGCAGCAAAAGTATAATTGAAGGATTTTGAATTCAAAGGCCAACCTTACCCAAACATGGAGTTGCAAAAAATAAATTCCCCTAAATGATAACCTGCACAGCCTCTGTGCCCTGTGGAAGATAGTATAGGAGAAGACCAGCCTCTAGAAACTTACTTTCCCATATATACAAGTAATTATGCAAGAGTGAATTATGAGTATGGGGTTCATAGATGCCTATCTTCAACAGAACTAGGATTGTGATAATCTCAGGATATCCAAAAGCCCAGTAGTTAGGGCACTGTAATAGATATGGATTTGAATTCCATTAGAAGAAGACAGAATTAAACCCAGGCTTCCCACATTATAGCCAAGTTCTCAAAACACAAAATTGCATACAATTTTAGAAAGAAAGTAGTAATCACCACTCAACCTGATACATTAGGATTATCAGATTATTTCCCCCAGAGAGGCTGTGTCAGAGTTTTGGGATCACATTGGAGCTTACATGTGCTAAGTCACTCTTCCCCACCAAGACTAAAGGACCTCTGTGCATGTGCAGAGGTAGGATTTTAATTGTTTGGAGAACTTTAGCATTACAAATGGAAGCACTTACAAAGCTCAAGTTGGGGGAAGTTGTAAGGGGCTTTAAGGATTCTTCTATGGACTTAAGTGCTTTCATAGGAGAATAATACCACTTTCCATTAGATATTGTGAGGTGTTTAGCTAGGGTGACCATAAGGAAATCCGGGACAACCAGAATATCCAGGACACTTCTCCTCCCCTCAAGTCAGCAGCACTGCTGCAGGCAGTGGCAGAGGTCAGTGGGTAGGGGTGTGGGTGTGGGCATAGCTGCCTGATACACCATGCTCTTCTGCCTCCCTGCCAGATTGAGCCCTGTGCCCCTAAGATTCTGGGACTCTATTTTTAATGTTTATCAACTATCTGGGAATGTCCTTCAAAATTTGGGACTGTCTTGGGCAAACCAGGATGTATGGTCACCCTATGCTTAGCTAATACAGTGATAAAGCCATGTAACTACCTTGGAGACACACACGCACACTTCCTTCCTGCAAAGTTTCCAAACACAGGAAATGGACTATCTACGTCCAAGGAAGCGAGCATTTACCACTTCTTCCCTTCCACATCCCTGAACCTAGATTTGCTTGTTCTGCTGACAGGAGTAAAAATATATATATAATGCGGGAGCTATCAGACTGCTGAAGATTTTTTTTCCTCCCTCCATTTAATCTAGTTTTTAAGTTAATATGAGTCGGCCTTTTTCTAGAAACATTTGGTTTTTTAATATAAGAAAGAGAGGAATGCTGGAGATGTCATAGTTACTCCCAGAATACTGATTTCACATATTAAATAACATCCCATCTGAGATGCTGAAGAGCATCAAACAAAACAATAAAGACATTGAGAACTGTCCCGTAAGAATCTCCACAAACTTTCACAACCAAGTGCCTCCCATAGGAGAACCAAAAGGTGAGAGAAAGGTAATAAAATACAGATGCATTAATTGTTTGACTCTTTCACAGACATGCACACTGCACTTGAGAAAATAATAATTAAAATTAATAAATAATAAACAAAATATTTCAGCCTTTTTAGAATAGAACAAGGAAGATTGACCAGTGGATGTCAAAGGGGAGAATATGTGTGACCCACCACAGCAAAAGCTGTCATCAACTTGTGGTCCCTTTTGCATAGCTGTCTGAGAATTTGAGCTCTAACTGTAGCTTTCTGATATCTCCTGATTTCTCCAAAGTGATTCTTCAACCTGTTTCAACCTTTAAGCATCCTGATTATAGGTTCGATAGTTTACTTTTGTTATAGCGATCGAGAAGGATCAGAATATTTAGGCATTTGTCAAGTTACTTAAGTAAGATTTTTTCACTTAGATTGTTGTGCTACTCTTCCAATTTTGAGAGTCAATCTTAGTTGCCACTTTGTCTTTTGAAACACAGCAAATAACAGTTGCTTGGATTTTGATTTCATGTTGTATATGTTTCAGGTTAACATCAAATCTAAAGCACTTGTATGATAAATTTTAAGCTTGACTTTTCAGTCAAGTAGCATTTTTATAGCTTCCTATTAATTGGTTTATAGTTTATGGAAGAGAGATATATTTGAAATCTTGTTAAGCTGTCTTGAACTTCCTGTATTACTCAGTTATGCTGCCTCTCTTTTGTAGTCTCCTTTTCATTTTTTGAAAGTGTTAGAAATTCAAGTTATTGTTAGTATCTTTGCACACTGAAAGAGCACTCAAGCAGGAATTTCAAAGGCCAAGGGCATTCATTTTTCCTGCGTTGTGTATGGCACCCAGTATTTATTTCTGAAGTAATGAACGAGTATCACATACTGTAAAAAAAGTTAGCTGTCTCACAAGATTAAGAGAGGACTTACCATCAATTTACTTTTGTATTCATGAGAGCTTCATCTGCACTTCATACTATAGCTGTTATCACAGATATTCTCTAGAAGATAACACTATAAATGGATTATAAAAGAAAAACACAAATATGTATATAAGTACAGAAAAAATATGAAGTATAAAAAAATATAAAAATGAAATGAACCAGTCAACTCATTAGGTATCTTCTTGGAACTAGCTGTAACTTTTTAAGTACCAACCTTAGTTTCATTTTTCTCAGGAGCTTGACTAACAAAACCAAATACACCTACTTGCTGTTTTGCATCAGTTCAGTCCTCCCCCAACACCTGTGATTAGTTCTCACTCTAATTTCTAAATATCTTTTGTCATCTTTTAGTGGAAACTGAAAAGGTCCAAGCTAAAAACCATCTTATAAATCTACTTTTAAGATCTTTATGCTACTCCCTGTTCTCCCTGGAATGCCTTAGCAATTCTGTTCCTCTTGTATTCCTTTTCATCCCCTAGCTATCCTTGTTCTAGTTCCCAGCCCTTCGCATGCTTTTTCTCTACTGCTATTAACAACTAATTGGCCACAGGTGGACTGTAAATGCCTCTTGTCCCTAAGAGGAGTAAGGTATCCATTCCAATAATACTGTAGGACAGTAACTTTCATAGAAATTGATAGACAAAAGTAATTCCAAGATTAGGAAAAAGATATGTAACTAAAAAAAGCCCTAGATACCAACCACTGAGGAATAGATAAACAATAATGAAGTTAGTTCATTCCACATAGCTTCATGTGATACACGTTAGAAGCAAATTGCTGTATTAGAACTTAGTACATTTTCATTAATGATGAATGTGTTTTGAAAAATAATTATTAAGGTGTCTGTAAGATATCTGATTATTAAGGTGTCTATAAGATATTTGAATTAGTTTCTCTCATTCAAAGCTAGAAAAAGATTTTACTACGGATAGTCTAGAGAACCAATACAACTGCTATATGAAGGATCAGTGGAGTGAATTCTTCCATGCTGTCAGTATCTTGGCAATTTATTGTACTGTCTGGGCAGGTGCAAAGCTATATAATATAAATGCACCCAGTCCAGGTGCATGTGTGTCACAAAAATGTACTAGCCCAGAACCCCTGACTAATGGATGTTTAGATAACAGAGAAGGAGCTGCTTCCCCCTCCCATTATAGCCACAGTAGACAAATGTTTTAGGATACCTGCTTAGGAAGCACACAACATGGGTTCTTGGCACCTTGTCCAAGGGAGCTTTGTATCTGCACTTCTGACTTCCAAAGCACAGTGGTGTAACTATCACACTACACATTGGGCGTGTCTATACGTGTCACTATGGTAGCTTTGTTACTAAGTCTTGATTTAGTACTTCCTTTTGCTGTAGCAATGAACTATATTAGGGGAGCGTGTTACTATGGCAAAGTAGCTGCTGGTCACATGGAGTTGCCCATGGATGCTACATCACTGTAGTGTGTTGGTACAGCAACATAGCATCATGTGTAGATGCATCCATTAGGTATTCTTTGCTCCCTCTTTAAAGCACTCCTTTGGTAAATGGCTCCTTTGGCTAGCCAAGAGAGGGAGAAAGGCAGGGCCAGAACAAAAAGCACAAAAGTTAAATGGCTTCTGCTCTGCATGGGAGGCAGTTCTTTGTTTTACTAGGACAGGAACTTCTACAGTGGACTGGTTTCTGGCCATTTCATTCACTGACTATTAAATATAAGGGGCAATGGCACAGCTCCATAGGGAATGCTGCATAGTAACTAATGTGTGCTATGGTGTTATTACACTATACTGGTGTACACAGGTAGAGATTTAAGTCCTTCTTGACTGAGGGGTGTATAGAACCTGGTTCTCCAACTTTCTGAACAACTGCCTTCATTACTCAGCTTCCTTTTCTTCTAGATTTACATTCAGGCATGCATGTATTGTGTATAATCAGTCTATGTGTGAGAACTTATGTTTCAATAGTGCAGGCTTAAGCACTCAAAACACCCAGGTGTGCAAGGGGTAACGAAATTCTGTCCCTAGTTTAGAAACTAAGAAAGGCAGAGCTCTCCTCCCTCCCTAAATGGCACAGGCTAAGATGATTTAAACTATCTTCTGCTGGCAGAACAAAGTCCGTGAAATAACTTTTACTGTTCTCAGGCATGCTGGAAACTGAAGTCTTGAGAGTAGCTGGCCCTTGGCAAAAGTATTTAGTAGACCTTTCACTGCTAAGCAGATCAAGACTGATGGAAGAATCTGATGGAAGAAGGAGCATGCAGATCTGCCAAGATGGAGTTTGCTACACTGGTAGAAAGAAATCATCTTTACCTTTATAAACTGAGCAATTTCAATTAAGACAGAGAAAATAATTATGAATAATACCCTTTATTTTATTCAGCATATAAACCTCTCTTAAAGAGACCCTCACACTTATATGCTTTGGAGGAGGAGATTGTCTCCTCCAGATAAACTTCATTTTCCCAAGATCAGAAATTTTCAGCTGTCAAAAAGAAACCGACTAGAGAAAAAGTATATTTATAAACTACATATACATAGAAAAAGATATAAATCTTTTGGACAAATGTGAAAGATTTGTATTTCGTACCAGTATATCTTAATTTTTTTTGTGTCCAGTCAACATATACTTTAATTCCTTCTTGTAGAATACAATTTGGCATCTAACTTATGGATGTATATGACTTACTATTTCTGTGATAACACTTTAAGTTCATTGTACCCAAAGGTGCACAGCGATATACAGAAGGCCTTGGTTAAAATACCCCTCAAATCTCTAGGTACTAACTCTCTGATGCTAGAAAGCAAGTTGTAATTGTTTTGCATATCATAACACCCACTATCGAAAAAGCAAATGCTGGCCAAAGCCTAGCAGTAGACTGGCTATTTCTGAGTTCCTACAGTGTATTTATAATTGTTTCATATTCGAATAGTATATCTGTTGATGGCATAATCTGGATACTTACAACTACTGATAATCAAGAATAGGTCAAACCATTTTTAGTTCATATAGAAAAGTGCAGAAAAAGAAAAATAGAAGGGTCGGTGTTTAGGCAGTCATTTTTACTTTAGAAAAAAAATCCTCTTATTGGCTCAGTATTTACAGATATTGTATTCATCAAGTTACTCAGAGGAGCTTAATTATAAGCTCATAGTTTCACTGAAATAAATAAGACCTTAAATGCTAGAGGCTGAACGTGAGAAAGGTGCAGTGAAAAAACCCTGGTGATACCCAGTTCACTCTCCCTTTCAGTATTCACTCTCTGCCATTGTGTGACACAAAATACTAGGCAAGAAGGACCTATCGTCTGACCCAGTAAATGGTATTTCCTATGTTCTTATGAGTACATATATATTTAATGTTTGTCTTCGATACTGAAATAAGATACAGGATATCCACTGATACACTGCATAATGGGGTGATAAGCATTATAATGGTTCCTGCTTCCCACAGCCTACTACAGCAGAAGGGATGGACAATCCTTCTACTGCCCTAACTACAGGGATGCAACCATGGTATGTACACCTGACTGCACAGAGCAGCCTCAATGCAATTTAAAATGGGAAATATGCTATTAAGATTTTGTGGCATATGGCAAATACTGTAAAAGGTATATGCTTTACAAATCCTTAACAGATCATGTCTTACTGTAATAGCTTTCCACAAAACTTGAAGCTTGTTCTGTCATCATATAAATAGTTCTACCAAAACTGTTGGAATTAATGTGAATGAAGTAAGTAGTACTTATACCTTTTCCTTCTGTTTTCACCTGAATTTTTGTATATTCTGCCATCATACAGATGCAGCTTCCTTCTATTTTAATACACTGTATTAATTTGAATATTACTTATGTAGAAAAAAATACTGTCTGATTTGTTGTTGATGTTCCTAAAACCAACAGGAGCAATGAGTGTTCAGAAGTCATTTCTAATTCTTAATAGTATCTACCATATCATTTTAATTTCCGTCCTGTTTGCAACATAGGAAAGAAACCTGTCATTATCTGACTCTGAAGATTGAAGTGACAGTCATTTCTTAGAAAAACAACTCATTCTCCTCTTTTACTTTTTGTAACTGTTCTAAGGGAAATGAAGTCATGTTCTCAAATGAACAAAGTACCAGCATAAAAATTGGTTTTAAAAGGTATTATGTTCCACCTTATAAATCAGTGCACCATTTTCACTTTTTTTTAACTAAACACTTTGTGAAAACAAAAAGTGAGTGAGTGAACTTTCCTCGAGGGGTACATGAAGTTAAGTCATTTCTTTAATAATAATGGACTCTATTATATAGAATATATGGCACAGAACTGAAGGGGTTTTGTAATAATCTAAATGAAACAAAAACCACCTATTGTGCTGTTAACAAGGATATTTGGTGTTAGAACCATTAAAAGTCTTGAATGATATTTGAAACTAAGTAGCTCATTTATTTTAATTAACATTTCAGAAAGGGTTTCCAGGAAAAACAAATGCAGCTGGTTCTCTGTTCCTCAGAAAAGGATGGTTGAGTGTTTTGGTTGTTTTATTCATTTATTTTTTTCCAATTACGCTATCATTAGTAATTATTTAGCTTAAACAAATTCATTTTTTAACTAGTAGTGCATTAGAAAAATCAGCTACATATAAATGTTTTACAATTTTATACTTTTTTTTCAATATTTTCTTCTCCACTCTCACTAAATAACAATTTAATTGGTTACAAACTGATTTTTTTTGGCCCTGCTATTTAGTTTTTATGCTTGTGTCTATCTTGAGGTTGATTCCTAACATATCAGTCTGCTTCCTGTGGTATACACTAAAGTTTTACATTTGGCTTTGTTTTATCATTTTTACTTCGTATAAGCTCTACTGTTAACACTCGGAACAGCTTTCACATTGGCCTCTTAATGCTTGTTATTAATATTGGACTTCACAATTAGTAGTTTGTT
This sequence comes from Crocodylus porosus, assembly GCF_001723895.1. NCBI lineage: Eukaryota > Metazoa > Chordata > Crocodylia > Crocodylidae > Crocodylus > Crocodylus porosus. Next base: position 60,974,713 of record NW_017728948.1, read on the forward strand.
TATTTAAGCTTGGTAAAATGAGTATATACTTAGGACCCATCATTTGCCTTCCCTTTTGTTCCAAGTTCTGGAAGAGTCCTACTCAGCTAGGTAAGTCATACTGCATTATTTCAGGTTCTACTTTAGAACAGGTAGGTACACATTAAATGTAATTTGGGGTGGTATGGGCTATGAAGCTTCACAGTTTCATAGTAGGGTCGGAAGGGACCTGAGCAGATCATCATGTCTGATCCCCTGCCATGGCAGGAAAGAGTACTGGGCTCAAATGACCCCAGCAAGGTGATTGTCTAGCCTTATCTTAAAGACCCACAGCACCACTTCACTTGGAAGTTGGTTCACTTGGTTCCAGATCCTAGCCACCCTGACAGTGAAGTAATGCCTCCTGATGTCTAATCTGAATTTACCCTCTGCCAGCTTGTGACCATTATTTCTAGTTACTCCTGGTAGTGCTCAGGGAAACAGGGATTCCCCTGCTGGTCTCCTCTGATTAGTTTGCAACAGGCCACTAGATCCCCCCCTCAACCCTCTCTTGTTGAGGCTGAACAGGTCCAGGTCCCATAGCCTCTCCCTGTAAGGCCTGCCCTTCTGCCCCCGATCATGCAAGCAGCCCTCCTCTTCTCCATGTCCACATCCCTCCTGATGTGTGGTACCCAGAACTGGACGCACTACTCCAACTGCGGCCTGATGAGTGTCGCATAGATGGGGGAGAATCACCACCTCGGACCTACTTGAGACGCATCTGTGGATGCATGACAAGGTGCGGTTGGCTTTCCTGACTGCATCCCCACACTGCTGGCCTATGTTCATCTTGGCATCAATGATGACTCCAAGATCCTTTTCTGCCTCTGCACTGACAAGAAGGGAGTTCCCCAGCCTGTAGGTATGCTGCTGGTTCTTCCTCCCTAGGTGCATCACCTTGAACTTGTTAGTGTTGAATCCCATCCTGTTCTCATTTGCCCACCCCTGTAACCTGTCTAGGTCTGATTGTAGTCTATTCCTCCCTTCTAGCATGCCCCCATCCCCCCACATCTTAGTGTCATCAGCACATTTGAACAGGGTGCTTTTTACCCCCTCATCCAAGTCACTGATGAAGATGTTGAACAGTGCGGGCCTGAGAACCAAGCCCTGGGGACCCCACTGCCCACATCCCTCCAGGTCAAAAATAACCCATCCACCACCACTCTCCAGCTAGTTGATGACCCATTTGACTGTGTAGCTGTCAACACCACAGTCCCCCATTTTTTTAATGAGAACGGGGTGAGAGACACTGTCGAAGGCCTTCCTAAAGTCCAGAAAGACTATGTCCACTGCAACCCCTGCATCTAAGGATTTGGTGACCTAGTCATAGAAGGCCACCAGGTTGTTCTGACAGGACCTGCCTCTAATGAACCCGTGTTGGTTGCCTCAAGAGTAATCTCCCCTGTTGGCCCCTTGTGGACATGTGCCAGAATAATTCTCTCAAAAATCTTACCCAGTATTGAGCTAAGACTAACTGGCCTATAGTTCCCTGGGTCCCCCTCCCTCCCTCCCTTTTTTGAAGATGGGAACCACATTGGCCCTCTTCCAGTCCTCTGGCACCACACCAGAGCACCATGAATGCTTGTAAAGCCATCTGAGGGGAAATGACTTGAGCTAATTTCCTCAGCACTCTGGGGTGGAGATCATCCAGACCAGTTGACTTAAATACATCCAGTCCCTCTAGAAGTTCCCTGACTAGATCCTCACTGACCCTTGGCCTAGGTGCGCTGCCCCTGGGGCCTGAGGGGGGCCCAGTGGAGGGGCTGATCCGGTCCCTGCTCAGGAAAATGGAGGCAAAGAAGTCATTAAATAGGTTATCTTTGTTGTCTGGTGTGATGACCAAATTTCCTAGCATGTCTTGCAGGGGCCCCATGTTACCCGGTACCTTCTTTTTTCCCCCTATGTATTTAAAAAAGGACTTCTAGTTGTCCTTGGTCAAGGAAGCTAGTCCCAGTTCCATGTCTTTCTTGGCCTTCCTGACTGCCCCTCTGCATCCCTGAGCAACCACAGTATAGTCCTTCCTGGTAATGGCCTTCCCTTCCATTGGGTGTGTAGCAGGGCACCAGCGTGCCTGCTACTAGCAGGAGGAATAGGGCTGCTGAAGTGCCCCGGAGAAACACAGATGGGGGTTGCTAGGGCAACCAGGCAGGTCATGTGGCCAGGAGGGAGCAGGGCCAGGCCCTTATAAACAGCTAGGCCAAAGCCTAGCTACCAGTTCCTTTCTGGCTGCTGCAGGAGCAGAGGCTCTGTGGCTGAACTGAGTGGCCTGAGTTAGTGGTTGCAGCCTTACCACGCTAACCGGCTGCGATGATGCGGGGGAACAAGAACGCCCTGAAGGGAGGTAGGATTGAGAGCCCTGGTGGGGCTTGTGTTTAGGTTCGGAGCAGGGAGACTCTGTGCGGTTTATGTTACAGCCGGGTGGCTCGAGCTTATGTTACAGTTAACTGGAGGACCGGGTGAGACTGTAGGGGAGTGAGGAGGCCTCAGCGGGGCTCCCCAACAGTTTGGGGGTTCCGGGTGCCCAGTAGGGGCACAGTGCCAGCGGGGCACAACAGTTGGTGCCGGAGTGGCACCGTGTACGGGGTTTGGACCCCAGCCCGTGAGGGCGACAGTTTACCCAGTGGGGCAAACGACCCAAGAAAGGGACAGGGGGGCCAGGCACGGCTACAGCCACCTGAGCCCCAAGCACGGGAAACGCGCAGCGTGAGGAGCATGGTGCAGGCCCCAGAGAGGGCGAGGCCCAGAGAGGGCGCAGCGCAAGGAGCGCGGTAGAGGCCCTAGAGAGGGCGAGGCCCCAGAGTGGGCGAGGCGCGCGGTGAGCGTGGAACAGGCCCCAGAGTGGGCGAGGCGCACGGTGAGCGTGGGCAGAGACCCCGAGAGGGGCCGCAAGCATGGGGAGCATGGCAGAGACCCCGAGAGGGACGAGAGGAGCTAGGGCGGCGGCTACGTGCCAGGCCCAGGGGCGCTAGGCAGGCGAGGAGCCTAGGGTGCCCAAGAGAGAGGGCCCCAGAGGGGCAAGGGACCGTACAATGTCCCCGGGACAGCTGCGAGTCTTGGGGCATGCTAAAGGGGAGGTTTGGAGGCACGCATTTGCCCATAAGGCTGGGGTGAGAGTACCCCCACTTTGGAACGGAGGTGATACCAGCAAGGTGCCATTAGGTGTAAGTAGGCAGCCTCCCATTCTGAACCTCAACAGCAAAGACGTGGCGGGTGAGTAGAGGGTGCCAGATCACCCTAATTGGCACGGCAAAGGGGCACTCGCGAGGTCACGGCTGCTCGCGGGGCCATCCGTGACAGGGTGTAAACCTCCCTTTTAGCTAGAAGACATTCCCAGATGCTTTTGGTGAGCCATGGGGGCTTTTGCACCCTCCTGCTCCCTTTGATAAAAATGTCAAAGCTATATTTGACATTTTCTTTCTGCAGCTTAGGAGAAACATTATTACAAATTGTGAAAGGCTGTTGTAACTGTCACATCTTGATACAGGTTTACTGTGCAGCCTTTACTCACGTAGCCTGAAACACTTGGTACAACAAGGCATCCAGTCAAACCAAACCATCCAAAATTTTTGTTTGGGCTGCAAGGAATTCAGGACTAAACTGCACTTGATGACTACTCTGCTCAGTCCATTTGGGCACACCAGCAGCTAGTTTCAGTTATTACAATCATTCTCTGCAGTACCTAATATCACTGTGGGTTTCAGCTAGAGATTACATTAACAAAAACTGGTACTGACTAGGTGAAAATGTAGGACATTTATTTTATGGAATTGTAAGTACTTATGATGGAGTGACACACTTACAGAACCATGAATGAGAAAAAAACTACCTGATTGACTAGACACTCAGTCACCTAGAGAAAGAAAGGAGGGACTTCCCTTCCTACAAAGGATTATGGGCAGAGAAGCTCCCTATAAAACCCTTGATTCCAAGAGCATTGGATTGTTGGGAGTGGTTAAGGGAAGTTGAGCCTGTTACAAAACCCTGGGGGTACTTTTGTTAGGAAAAGTGACTGATGGTGTAGAAAGTCAAAATATATGAATTTTAATATTATTGAGTGTGGGGGATGTGGTTGTTGCTGAATTTCTCTGAGCTAGACCCTATTGATTTGTTTGAATATCATTTATGCTCTGTTTTGTGCAGTATACTTTATGATGGTGTAAAATAAACTAAAAATCATTAAATGCTCAGCTAAAGAGGCTTTTTTTTCCTTTTTCCATTCTTTCTGAGTGCCCTTAGCTTGACATAAATTCTTGTGATTTAATAGTGGTGGTGGTGGTGATGATAGCCTAAGATATAATCTCTTTCTGAATATGACCTCACATTTAAGCAGTCTCTTACTTTTGTGAAGTGATATCATTATAAATTTAATGAAAGCCTGGTGAATCACCAGTTTCTATGGTCCCAGAACTTCTAATACAATTGTTACATTAATCTACTCAAAACAGAAAAACAGGAATACTGCAATAAGAATTTAGGACTTGTAGTACTTTTTAAAATTCTGGATAATTGGTCCCTAGCTAAAATCTCACACTGAACTTGTAGTAGATGCATCTCTCAGCTTTTTAAGTTTTGGTTTTGTTTTAATAAATAAATAACAGTCTTTGACTATTAAGAAAGAGCTTTGACTATTAACATCAGAGGCTCTTAACTAAATTAGGTAGTCATGGGATTACAGGGAATATCCACTCATGGCTTAGAAATGAGTTTAAAGATAGAAAGCAAAGAGTGAGTATAAATGGTCAGTTTTCAGGATGGAAAGAAGTAAACGGCAGGGTCCCCCAGAGATCTGTATTGGGACCGGTGCTGTTTATTACATTAAAAAATGATCTGGAAAAGAGGGTGAGTAGAGAGGTGGCCAGATGTGCTGATGACACAAAATGTTCAGTAGTAAAGACCAAGGCAGACTATGAGGAACTACAGAAAGATCTGGTATGATTGAGTGAATGGGCAACTAAATGGCAGATACAAGTCAGTATAGATAAGTGTAAAGTGATGTTCCTGGGCCAAAATAGGTCAAATTGTACCTACATTATGAACGACTCTATATTACCACATAGGAAAGAGATCTGAGAGTCATTGTGGACAGTGCAAACTAAAAACATCAGCTCAGGAGCCATCAAAAGGGCAAACATAATGTTAGGGATTATTGAGAAGGGAATTGTAAAAAAATGGAAAGTTTAATAATGCTCCTTTATAAACCCATGGTGTGTCCACAGCTTGAATACAGTGATCAGTTCTGGTCTACACACCTCAAAAAAGATACAGAACTAGAAAAGGTACAGAGAAGGACAACACATAGGGAGGGGCTTCCACATGAGGAGAAACTAAACAGTCTGTGCTTGTTCAGTTTAGAAAAGAGATGCTTGAGGTGCGACATGATAAGTGTAGATAGAAGATACTAAATGGCAAAGAGAAAATACAAAAAGGATTTATCATTTATTCTCTCAGTACAAGAACTAGGGGTCACAAAGTGAAAGTAGTAGATATTAAGTTTAAAGCTAACAAAAGGAAGTTCTTATTTACATAGGTGGTATATCTACATGAAATGCTTTACTGTGCATTAAATTAATCTAATATGCAGTAAAGCATCACTGTCTACATATGAACAGCAATTATGGCATGTTAGATTAGTCTTATGAACCATTTGCTAGTACCTATAGCTACAAGCACTAGAAAATGGCATGTTAAAGTAATGTGCCATACCGCATGTGTAGATGCTGACCAGAAGCAAATTGTTCCCAGGCAGTGGGGGGCCACATTGATGTCTGCGTAGTCCCTGAGCTCCAGGGGTAGAGCTGCACGGAGCTGGGGGCTTGTCGTAAGCTCTGGAGGGCAGGGGGAGCTGTCCTGGCTCTGGGGCCAACTCTCAGCCATACTGAGCTCAGGGTTAGCAAGGGATGTTTGAGGGCAATTTGCAGATGAACTCAAGGGGAAAAGGCCATGAAGATCAGCATGATAGCAGACACACTGTATTGAGAAAGGGGAGCCAGGATCTGTCCCTTCTGTATTCTCCCCTCTCTTGAAACAGCCTCATGACATGTTCAGGGCTCATTTAACTAGAGGCACCTGGGAAACACTTTTGCTTCTGCAGTTGCAGTGAAAACCAGTGGGCTATCCCCAGCTCAGTGGCAGCTTCCCAGCCACTGGAACCAAGGGAAGCTTCTCCTGCATTTTGGGGTTGTGAGTCCATCCCCAAGCTGGCTGGTAGTACACACCAACATGCATGAAGATGCCCCTGTAGCATGCATGGTTAATGTCAAGGTGCCACAGAGAGCCATCCTTGATTGACAGCACTTCTCTCCTCCCCAACACCTTGTCCCACTCTCTCAGCCAGCCTGGTGCTCTGCTAGAGTCTGAGGAGGCAGCCAGGGGAGAGATGCTGTCAGCCTGGTATGGCTCCCTATAGCATCTTAGCATTACCCACACATGCTTCAGGGCTGGCTTCATGCATGTTGGTGTGTGCAAGCAGCCAGCTTGGAGATGGTATCACAGCCCCAAGGGGCTGCTTTTGACTCCAGCATTTGGGAAGCTGCCTCTGGGCTGGGGGCTAGCACATCTGGTTTTCACTGCAACTGCAGAAGCAGAAGTGTTCCTGGCTGCCTCCAGACAAATGACCCCCACATACACCATGAGGCAGTTTCAAGAAACGGTAGAACAGAGAAGGCACAGATCCTGGCTCTCTTTTCTTGCTGCAGCATGTCTGCCATTGCACCGATCTCCATGGCCCTCACCCCTTCAGTTCATCTGCAAATCACCCTCAAACAGTCCTTGTTAACCCCGAGCTTGGCATAGCTGTGGGGAGCTGCCCTTGGAGCAGGGACAGAGCTCCCCACACCCTATGGAGTTCAGCGGAAGCCTCCACCTCTTCATGGCAGCTGGGAGCTTTCCCCTGAGCTGGAAATAAGCTTTCACTTCACTGCCCCCTGGCAGTCTGGGGCTCCCCATGGCTGTTCCAGAGGGCAGAGCAGGGCAGGAGCAGCCCAGGACTAGGCTGCTTCTGTTGAATCTAATTTGCTCCCAACAGGTGTTGTCCTGTGGGCCAGGCCAACTCTCAGGATCTCAAAATTGAGCTGTTAGATGGGAGGGTGTGGTACAATTGCACATGTACACACACCAAAATCAATTAGGCACATGCACATACACACACACGCACGTGCACACACACACACGGTGCATACACACACTACCAACTCGGGCACATACACATCCAAGATTACCAGTCTAGGCACATGCACACCTATCACCAACTCAAGCACATACACATTATACATACCAAAAATTAGACAAAAATCTGTTCTCAGTACCTGAACACCCAATACACATACACAAACATCTACTTTCATGGCTGTGTTTTAGCCCTAGGGGGTGTTTGGAGTAACTTGGTGGTTGGGGTTACTTAAGGTTAACGTGCCCCAGGGTTACTCGGGGTCACCTGGTGCCAGGGTGGAAACAAGAGAAAACATTTGGTGGCAAGGAGGAGACAGCTAGGAAATAGAGAGGCAGAAAACTGGGAGATCAGGGGGCAGATAAATGGTGGCAAGGAGGAAACAGCAGGAAACAGAAAGGCATAAATCTGGGAGATTGGGGCTGGAAACTGAGAGGCAGAAAGCTGGGAGAAAGCCAAGAAATCAAGGAGGATGGTCAGGAGGTCAGTAAGACAAAAACCCAACTCGGGGTTTCAAAATAGTAGGTTTATTAAACAGACAACACACTACACACTACACAGCCCCATGAAGTTATTGGTTCCCATACACACACACACACACACACACACACACACACACACACACACACACACATAATGGTAGCAGGAGAGAAAAAGGCTTGGTAGAGGGATTGAAGTCAAGGTGTGTAGGGACAGAGTCCAGGTCCTTTGATTGCGGAAGGAAGGTGGGATGATAGCTACCTATCCTGGGATGTGAGTTGATCCCCTATGGCCAGTCGGGGTTTTCTCCAGGAAGGTGTTGTCCAGAGGGCCTCCGGGTGGATAAGTAGCACGTCGTAATGGTGGTCCAGATGTAGACCACTGGTTCTATCTTCACTACCCCTTTTTATAGGGGCAGACCTTCTATGACCCTAGTGGAAGGGGCATGCCCAGGCAAGGGTCGGTCCTGGTATACTGAGCATTTGCACTCCAGGTGAGGACCTACAGTTCCAGGTGTCTGTGTGTGTTGCAGTTGTGTGTTGGTTGATTTCTGTTGGGTTTTAAGCTTTCAAATGCTGGGTCTGTGGTTCCTGGGGGAGTCAATGGAGTTGTTGAGCTGATGGTCCAGTTGTTGAATTGATTATTCAGTTGAGGCCTGCTAATATTGTATCTCAAGCACCTTCATTCATCCCCTTTCATTCAGGAACAAATTTACATGAAACTGGTTAGACATGAATCATAGGTTACACCCAGGGAGAGGACACAAGATGGAGGCTTAACATACAAAATGGAAACTTGACATAACTTGACATTACTTATGCTAACTTACACCTATAGGCCTAGATCATATCGTATCAATAGAAAAAATAGTAAAAATCAGTAAAAGAGAATAAACATAGATTTCATAGATTTCATAGACATTAGGGCTGGAAGGGACCTCGGGAGATCATCGAGTCCAGCCC
>NW_017728948.1:60983437-60998494 GCF_001723895.1 Crocodylus porosus
CAGGGGTCCAACATTGCCCTTGCTTTTCCTCCGGCTCCCCACATATCTGAAAAAGGACTTTTTGTTGTCCTTGATGCCTGAAGCTAGTTGGGCATAATAATTATACAATATAAAACAGTGGATCAAAGGGGAGAGAGAGAGAAAAAAACTTGCTACAAAAATGCTAAAGCTTATCCTATGTCTTAACTCATACTTATTTATAGGGAATAGAGAGGGAGAGAAAAAGTGAGAAATAGTTGGGGAAGGGAGCAAATGCATTTAAAAAAAAAAAACACAAAGAAAAACTGGGGGCTTTGCTACACAGGAGTCTGTGTATATGGGACTTCACAGTAAATTCAGACACATAAATCCGTATGTGTAGATATACCCAGTGTATAATCAAAGTGTGAAACTCTATCATCAGTTATTCTGGAAAGTGATAGTTTAGCATGGGGGTGGGCAAAATGGTGGATCCAGGCAGTGGCCAGACTCCATGTCCCAGCAGTCCCTGCCTGCATGGCTGGGGCCAGTTTCCATGAAGACCCCAGCAGCAGCCATGCTGTGATAGCATGGGGCCAAAGTTTCTGTGGAGACTGGCCCCAGCAGCTCTGGCAGAGCAGCGTCTGAATTAGAGCTTCCTAGACCTTAAACACCGGAAGATGCAAGTGAGAGAGGAGCAGTGGGAAAAAACCCTGGTCATACCCTGTTCACTCTCCCTTTCATCATCCACTCTTTGCTACTGCGTGACACAGGATACTGGGCAAGAAGGACCTCTGGTCTGACTCATTAAATAGCAGTTCATATTGTCTTATGTTCTTTAAATTCCCTTTTCGGTGTTCACTCTGGATGTCATATTTTTTTTTTTACAATGGGATAGAACCAAAGATTCTGATAACCTCAAGTCATCTGTAGTAAACTTGTTACAAAAAAGTTCTCCCAGGATCTAAACATATCCCCACTTATTGACCCTTTGCTATTATAAGGACTATTACACTACCAACAAAAAAGTCATTGTTTTAGTACATAATCCCTGTAGTCTAGTGATATCATGGTTTATATGCTGTACTATGCAATCTTTCAACTATATTGGCAGCTGCTTTCTTTTAACATACCAAAATTACTAGTAAGGCACCTCCTGCAATTTTGTGGCTGCTAGCCCTGTTACCATGGACAGTTATAAAGCAGGACTTAGCTCAAATGAATTAATTTAGCATGCTAGAATTAGACTGTAAAGCTAGGATGGCACAAACAATGGTTACCAGCTGAACTCTGTAACTCCTATACCAGCTTTAATGAGTCAGACCTTTGGTTCTTGTTGGTCACCTACAGTGACACACTTACACTGGGGAACAAATTCATTTTGTCTTAATCTGAGCCCTTTGATAAAATGGGTACAAACCAAACACTGACAATCTTGTTTGCATTTTTCTCATATAATACAACCCTATGAAATCCTGCTTTTGTGGTAAATTCAATGGAATACTGTGAAAAGTATAATTCACTTGAATAGCCAAAAGACCCAAGTCATGAAGTATTTAATTGAAAATACCTCTTAAAAGCCTCAATCCCTTTGAAAAAAAATGTTTCTGAAGTGGGAAATTATATAAGCTAGAAGAAGGAAACAGACTCAGAGTGCTGAACGGGCCTGAGAGATGGGAAATATAATGTAAACTAAGTTGATACAGTAACATAAATGGGAATTAATTCCTTGTATGAAACATTTGGCAATGATATAAATTTCCAATTACTATTTAGTAAAAGCTATTATTAGAAAGGGAATGGTGCGAATCATGGCTTAAGTATGAGACTGAAGTTTGCCATATAAAAAATATCATAAATATATACAGAACATAGAAATGGAAGCTTTATAAATACTATCAAATACAGTAAAACATACCAAACAGAGCTCTTAGAAAATATAGCTTTATTCCCATTGAACCTATGTTTTGTTCTAACTACTTCTGGAAAACTTCCAGAAAATGCAGTCATTCTCTATGTTAAAGAAACTTGGTCTAAAATTATGTAACCTGATATCAATTATCACTGATTCAAAAAATGATGGAAAATCTTAAATATACAGTCACATGCAATTTGAAACAACTAAAATAGAGTGAAATCTATCATGAAAATTGGTATTGTTGAATTTGGCTCAGATATCCTTTGCTTACAACTGTGGAAACCCATCAAACTTACTAGACTTGCACAGAAATAAGTAGAGGCCAGATATTGTCTTTCATGAGAGTTTAATTTGAACTTGCAAAGCTGACTATTAGAATTATGTTGTCATCAATTCTATTTAGATTAGACTAAAATGGCTCCAGCTATATTAATGTCTGGGCAAGAAATTTTAAATCTCTTGAAGCTCTGTTCAACTGTCCTAATTTTATAGCTTGATTGACTGAAACATGAGGTCAAGTGATGTTGCTAATGTCACAACAAATGCACCAGGGCTGTAATACAATGGTTTAGTATCCTCCAGTGAAGGACCATAACCAAGAAAAGAAAGAGAAAAATGGGTGATGAACCAGGAAGATGATCTTAGTAACAACTTTTTTAGAGAGACTTGTGAAAGTAAATTCATAGGCTTTAATGGCACAGTAGCAGAACTTATAAGGTGCCTATATGCTTGCGGGGAGGCTGCTCCAACGTGTTGTGATTGCAGCACTTCAGAACAGACTCAATTAATGGAGTCTGCTGGAGCATGCTAATTAACATGTGAAGCCAGCCTCTGCATCTTGTGTATCGGCATTCCTTTGCTTCAAAATGCCGGCAGGCATGCTTTAACTAAAGCACATTTGACAAGCTTTAGTTAAAGCACCCCCTGCCACCATTTTGAAGCATGGAGACACTGATATATGAGATTCTGTGGGTACATTAGAGTGGCTCTCAGAGCTGCAATTATTAAAGCACCCTCCCCCACCTCTGGAGCACATGTAAAAACACCCATAGTAATCAAAGTGGAAAATAACAAGGGCACAAATTCTGGCAGCACGGACACAGGTAAGAACTTTGAAGATAATGTGCAGGGAAAGTGGTAATATTAAAGCATGTCATAGATGTCTGAGTCAAAAGACTGACTTGGTCTTAATAGCACAAGTCCTTGAACTCATAAAATATAATTGTAAATTACAATGAAAATATATTTTAATATTGACACAATACTTTTCTGAAAAATATAGCCTCACCGTAATTTTCTTTTACATTTGTTGTATGTGACATAAAATAATGTAAAAAGGCCATAATTGTACTGCAGTTTGTAGTTGATATCCTCAAATTCCGTTCTGTACAAAAAGTAGAATACAGGTTTTCCTTGCCAACTGCTGGGGTTCCTGAAAGTTCCCATGGCTGGCAAAACCGTGGTTGGCGAGACCAAATGTTTATGGGAAAACAGCAGGTGGTGGGCTGATGTGTGACCACAGAAAACCATGGTTACTCAAAACTGTATACTGCGGTAGCCAAAATAGTATATAGAATATTAAGCATGGATACTCAAAACCATGGTTGGCAAAACCGTGGTTGGCAAGGGATACCTGTACATAACTCCATCGTACAACATGCTTGCCAAGTGTTTTGTTGGGCTTTTTTAGCACAACACCTTAGATTACTTTCCAAAATATTTAAAGGATTTTTTTTTTCCTGAAAGCATTTTGTTGGTCGCTTACTTTTGCAACAGAGAAGTTTCAATTAAATTTACAATGTACATTTAGAATACAGTCAGCAAACTGTCCATAGCTTTTTTCCTATTGTGAATACAAGCTTGGGAAGTAATAGATACATGCAGTGAAATCACCCGTAGTTTAAAGTGCTTCTTTGCCAAAACATAAATAAGATATAATGGATTTAAATGATATTAATGACATAAGTAGTTTACAACATACTGGCAGAATATTTCCTTTTCTGTTCCTGCAGTGGTAACTGACAAAGCTCCTTTTCACTTCTTTAGTAGTAGGCAGCAGGCAGTATAGGCAGCTGTAGCGAAGATCTCTAAAAGGTTGGGATCATGTAATAAGACTGATTGGTTTGACCACAATTGACTTGCTGCCCCAACAGTGAGATTCTTTATTGTCATCCCTGCCTAGAACAGTGATAATTTCCTAGCTCAAAGGAGAGGAAGCTGAGGAAAGGGATAATCCCTTTGAAATGAACCAGCTACAGCCAAGATTGCGGGTGATAACTAATAAATTTAAAAAAAGACTAGGATAGTGAAACCCTTTTATAATGATGTAAAATTTTATTATAAGAACATTTCTAGAGTAGACATGTAGTTTTATTTTATTTTTTTACCAGCAACTGTGCTTTATAAAACTGGTTGGGATTTATTCATCAAAGTATCTTTTCTTACCGAAAATTTACATTAGGAAGCTCTTAAGTCAGATATTTTGCTTTGGAATAGATTGATTAAAAATCAAAATATCTAGTCAGCAAAATCACTGTAGAAAATGTTTCCTTTGGGAGACTCTTCAGCATTAATCCATGTTCTTCTGAATGCCGCAGTGCATCACGGGAATTGTAGTTCAGGTGCCTGATGTCATCTTTATATGCTAAAAAGTAGGGCCCTTACAGAAAAGAGGGACAGAATTTTCCTTAATATCTTTAGTATTTGTTTTGTACTGTAGTTTGCAGGGACTAGATGTGTCAGCCTGCATATATGTCCAGATTTTGTTGAATCTGAGCAAAATCAGTTAGGAAAATTGATTTTTGAGAATTTTCAGTTTTATTTATAGGTGAATTTATATTTTTATTTCAATAAGAATTTTGGATGCTAACAGATGTTGGAGTTTTTCCCTTTGTAACTTTTCTTATTACTCTGGATGCAGGGTACATGCACAAGCTGTATGGCAGTTTTCTGGATACAGATAATTTTGTAGTTATTTTAACTGATTCACATTATAAATATCTAATACTGCATTTGCTACATCTTATTTAGGTCTTGAAGAACATAGATTTATACATATTTTCTCTACCATAAATGTGTCCCATGCACAGTAAAATAATAATAAAAAGAGCAGTCCAGTGTGCTTTGTGGTGATTGAAATGCCTCATCAGTTTAACTGACTGTTTCTACTTTTGCTTTCCAGGTACTTTTACTTCAGCTCAGAGGAAAAACTAGAATAGTAAATAAATATTAAAAACAGAAACATTAATTTGGCAATAAAAAATTACATTCATCAGTTCTTTTTTAAACCATTTAAAACCTCCCTTCTTGAAATAAATCTTGTTTCCAACTTGTAATGTGGTGTTGGTCCTTGCCAGCAATATTATGTCTAAAGAACTGACTTTATGGAAAACTAGTAGTTATATGGCATATGAGATTCCTCTTTCTGAAATAAACCTCTGCTTATTTTTCTTCCTTTCTTTTATCATCATTTTTCACATAATGAACAATGTTGAAAACCATTCTTTATTCTAAATGGTTTCCTATTTCCACCCAGTTATCTAACCCTGTTAGCCAAATAAAGAACCAAGGTTCATGTCATAAGGTTGCTTTTCTCATGCTCCACTTCTAGATCATTGGCTCTAATAAGGGACCTAGGAAGTTCTTCTGATCACCTCAGACCTTAGACTAAATAATTCATGGGGACAAGACTAAGGATGTCTACTAAAAGAATCTAAAAATATTCTTGTCTGGTTTGACACTTACAGGTCTATCTATGCCTGCATCCCTTTCTTCTATCTGCCCTTTCTTCTATCTGAGTGTAGCCTTCATAGAAGGACCCTCCTCCTCAGTCTTCAATATTTACACTCTTAAGTTAGGTATGCTATCCTTTGCACTCATCAGTTTACAGGTATGGCTTTGTTTTGGGACACATTCATTTTCATCCTCTGTGAATATTTTTGTACACAGTGAAGAAGGCAGGCACTATCTTGGCCACCTGAATGGGGGGAGAGGGACTTGGCCAGCATGTAGTCCAGGGGTAGCCAAAATATAGCTCATGGGCTGGACCCAGCTCAAGAAGGGATTTTATCTGGCCCATGGTGGGACCCTTAGCCCTGCTCAGCCCAGGTACGTGTGGTAGCCTGGGCCACGGTGCAGGCAGAGCCACAGTCCACTCCCCCTCCATATTCCTGCCCACAGAACTGGCACCCATTGCAAGGATGTGCAAAGAGTAAATTGTAGCACTTTCCCAGGCCCTGACCCCTTGCTCTTACTGTTCCATGATCCTGGTGTTGGCCCCCATCCACCTGTCCTGTTCCCTGATGTCACTCTCCCTTACCCATGGCTGTATCCCATCTTCCCAACTGAGCATGCCCTGCCCACGGGGTTCCTGAGCCAGTTTCCATGGAGACCCTGCCCACCTGCCTGCTCCACCCAGCACCCCCAGACCAGTTTAGTAATCCACCACTTCTACATAAGACAGCTGTCACCCTGACACAATACAGACCTAACACCCTTATATGCCACAGATAAGCAGGGGAACCATAGCAGCCAATTTCCTGCTTCTATAAAAAGTTGTCAGTATATACTCAAGAGGTCCCAGGTAGAGGGTCATGCCCCCTACTACAGAGGAAGGTAAAATTCTCCACAGTTCATACCATGGGGTAAAATTCGTTCTGCTTCCCCTAGTACTTGTGTTGATGCATCCCCTAGCTGCATTCACTGTTTGAGTAGCTGCATCACACTGGAGAGTCGCACTGAGTCTGTGGTCTACCAAAGTTTCCAAGTCTTTTTTCATAGTTCTGAATTCCAGCCAGGTGTCACCCATTTTATATTTGTGTTTTAAATTATACCTCCTGAAATGTAGCACTATGTATTTGTCTGCATTGAACTTCATCCTGTCAGCTCTATCCCAGTTTTCCAATCTGTTGAGATCTTTCCTTCCCAGCTCCACAAACTTGCTCAAGAAACACTCTATGTCAGCACCTAAATCATTAATAAACACAAACAGCTGTGGGCCTAGGGCTGACTCCTATGGGACTGCACTTGAAACCTCCTGCCAGTCTGTCATGTGCCCATTAATAATTATCCTTTGCTTGCTGCCATTGAGCCAGCTATCTATCCATCTTGTAGTAGTGGATTTAGTTCACCCATGGCAGCAGACTGGGGACCAGAAGCAGTTCTTTTTAAAAGTCTGCTATGGTAAGGTTCTCTGGATTGCTTCTCTGACTCACTTGGCTAAGATCAGGTAGACTTAGTCTTGGCTAGAGAAGCTGGAGAGGCATCCCCAGTGCTGCAACAGCAAGAGGGAGTGGAGGAGCATCAGCAGCTTCAGATGGATAGAATGGCAACTGACTCAGGGGATAGAGGCTAGACTAGGGCAGTAGATGATGGACCGGCAAAGGAAGATATCTGGACAATCACGGAAAAATGATGACAGAAGGTGGCAGTGACAGATGGAGGACAAGAACTGAGGGTGGAATGATGAACAATGGCAGAAAGAAATCAGAAGGTGGATGGCAGACCATGGCTTCAGAGGACAGGAAACCCAAAGGTGGGTAAGCGACCAAGAATGAAGGGTCAAGAATCTCAAAATATGGGAGGAAGGATATTGGGATGATGCTTGGTAACAAGGTTTGAAGCTACTGGTGTGGAGGATGTTGGGAAAGCCAGGCCCAATATGACAAGAGAGGAATGCATGTGCTGTTGTTAGATGTGATGGAAATAGATGGGAATGACCTGAAGAGTTTGATAACTATGGTAAATAAAAGAGTTTGGGATGCAACTTTTACTGACACAGTCACTGTAAGGAGGTTCTGAGAAAGGCATCAACTGGTTAAAGATGATCAGGTAGTAGAATCTTTTAAAATAGTGGGAATTAAAGGCAATAGGGAATGGGTGGTTATGGTAAGAAGGTTCACTGATGTAATTCATGAAGAAGATATAAGAATGAGGCTTGAAATAGATGTGAAAGGTGGAGGGGACCTGGAAATGTAAGGATTGGAGGGGAATGTGGAGGATGGCAGGTAAGAGTATACCTGGGATTATACATCACACAAAGAGATAATGGGGGTGGTGAGGGCTACAGGTATGGTGGCTGCAGTGTGAAACCTGTCCCGGGGCCCCCTGAAAGAAAATTTGGGAAGGGATCATAGATAAGATGCTGTTGGGAAGCCAAGAAGAATCGGTTTGGATGATAGTGAAGGAAATTTTATAGATGAGAGCCATGCAGTATATGTAGCATCTTGGCTAGTCCCCAAGATGCCCATGAGAAACATGCAATGATGAGACGACAATAGGGAACGGTTTTGGGGACTGGGAATTTGCAATGTGAGTGTGGGATAAGGCCAATCTTTTACAATGAGCCATGTCAAACATCAAGATCTTAACAAAATAGATGGCTTATATAGATTAATGCTGAAATGGCTGGATGAAGACTTTTTACAGACACTTCTAATACATTTCTTAATGTCCCTTGGGAAACTCTGTAACAGCCACATTTCTAGGAACAAGGAGTTCTCAGCGAAAGACTGTTTAAACCTCAGACTATGCAAACTGCAATTTTATGTAGATCCAGATAAAGAAAGGATGAATGGAGAGGAAATGCTTTGAAAGTAGAAGGATGGAAGACTGGGAGATTTTACATAAAACAATCCAGGGCTGTATTTTAATGCCCACTGCACATAAAGAACTATTTTAAGGATTTAATCTCATTTTTAGTGGGTTTTTAATTATTCTGGTTCTAAGTGTCACATAATTTATGTGGTTAATGATTTTATGTGTTTTTGTATAAATATGGTTTTCCTTTGCATGCACTTAATGAAAGGTTGATATTAGCTTTCAAGTAGTTGCATTTTTATCAACTTTTTCTTTTAGTATTTTATGGTGTTTATATCTACAAGAAAAAGGGTGCTTGTAGTGGTGTGGTAAGAGGTAGATTATAAAGTAGGCCCTATGGGGTGGCAAGTACATATACTTGCGAAGGTATAAATGTAGTATATGAAAATGAACAAGCATTTAAAGTAAGGCATTCTACTGCTGTTGTTTTTCTGTAAGGTGTAAGGGGCATGTCGACATGAGACACTAATTGCACAATAGCCTAATAATACAGTGCAGTAGTGTATCACAGTATAACTAGTGTTAATGCACTACTGCACATATTATCAGGTTACAGCGCAGTAGCATCACTAAAATGTGTTTGGTGACACTACAGTACACTTACTCTGGTTACTGTGCATTTATTTAGTATTTAATTATACAAGTACTAAAATATGCAGTAACCACTGAATTAACAAATGTGTAGACGTGCCCAAGGGGCATAATATGAGAAGGGGGAAAGGAGTAGGCTTGGGGTAAAATATGTAAAGGTAGAAATATTTTTTTATCATGACAATGAAGATGTTTTGGATACTTTCATTAAAAATAAAACAAACAAAAAAATCCCTGGATGTTGTGTTCTTCAGTTTTCTGACTTCTCATCTTGCTTGGCTCTTTTTCTGGGCTCTGGGGTTTGGAAACCCTGATTCAGCCTGTGCCTGGGACTCTCCCTCTGGACTTCCCCCTTGGTTTTGATAAATTGGACTGCAGGTCCTGCTCTTCCCTTCCCACCCCCACTCCTTCCTCTGGTCTCATTTTTACTTCCATAGCTGTCTCTAACCCTCTCCTGGTGGCCTGTCTATTAGGTCAAACCACTTATGGCATGGTCCTTTCAGCTGAGGTGCAATCCAGGCAACATCTTGGCCACCAAATGGAGGGAGACGAAACCAACTTTCATGCAGACCCTTGCTTGGTAGGGGCTCTTGAAGGGTGTCCTTTGGTTTTGTCCTTTTGTGGTAAGTGAGATGGGGCCAAGGGTCTCCTCTAAGATCAAAGTCATTTTCAATCAGAAAAGAAAAACTTTCTGTAACTGGTAAAGCCATTCTACCTCCAGTCAGAAGCAGGCAACTTTTTGACAGCTTAAAGCTGAAGCCCAAAAGAAGATATGAGAAATCAAGCTTAAATGGTTGGAAGAGAAGGTTAAAAAAAGTCCAACAATCTGTTGAGAGTCATTACATGCAGAGCTTCTTCAGCATAATCAAGGCTGTGTATGGATAAAATTATTTTAGACTCAACCAGCTTAGATCTGAAGATGGCAGTACGCTTCTCAAAGATGAATCCATCCAAAACTGCTGGAAGGAGCACTACCAAAAGATCCTGAACTGAGACTCAATGGTGACTGATGAAACTATCAAATCCATCCTTCAGCATCTAGTAAAGGAAGCAGTTGCCAGTCCACCCACCTCTGAAGAAGTCCACCAGGCAATAAGACAGATGAAGTACAACAAAGCATCTGATCCTGATGGTATACCAGCTGAGGTGTTAGGCTTTCGTGAGGAAACTATGACCAACAAGTTCCGTACACTGTTTCTTAAAGTCTGGAACACTGAGAAAATTCTTGCTGACTTAATGAATGCCAATATTGTCACCATTTTTGAAAATGGAAGTAAGTCTGACTGTGGAAACTATTGAGGTATCACCCTCTTCTCCATTGCTGGGAAGATCCTTGCTCAGATTCTGATGAACTGACTCTTCCCTCTTGCTGAGGAAATATTTCCCAAGTATTATTGTGGCTTTAGACCATTGAGAGGCACCATGGATATTATTTTTGCAGCCTGGCAGATCCAGGAAAAATGCCTAGAACAACACCAGGAACTGTATATGGCCTTTATCAATTTGACCAAAGATTTTGACTCTGTTCACCAGGAGGTTCTAGGGAAGATCTTATCAAAAGTTGGCTGCCCAGGGAAATCTATCACCAGTCTACAACTCTTTCATGACTAGATGATTATCTTCATCCTGTGCAGTGACTCCACTATAGAACCCTTTGCCATTCAAAATGATTTTAAACAGGGCTGCATG
The DNA here is from genome assembly GCF_001723895.1 of Crocodylus porosus. Classification (NCBI taxonomy): domain Eukaryota; kingdom Metazoa; phylum Chordata; order Crocodylia; family Crocodylidae; genus Crocodylus; species Crocodylus porosus. The sequence goes on from NW_017728948.1 coordinate 60,994,191, forward strand.
ATTGCACCGATTCTGTTTTGCATTTTCTTGCAGTCATCAAGATGCTCATCTGCGACAGTCTGCCATGTGGAATTAGCATGGAGTACAGGGTAGACAGAAACCTTTTCAATCTTTCTTACGTCCATGCCAAAACCAGTTACATCAGCTTTGATTGTGGAACTTCAGTATGCCAATGATTGTGCTATCATTGCACATACTAAGGAGGACCTACAAACAGCCCTTAACTGCTTCTTTCAAGCATGCCAATGCCTGGAACTGACCATTAACATCAGAAAAACAAAGGTGCTTCACCAGCCTGCTCTGGGCCAGTTAATTTCCCTGCCAAAGTTCTTTATTGATCAACAGGAGCTGGAGAATGTTGAAAATGTTGCATACCATGGTAGCAATCTCTCAAAGAAGACCAGCATTGAGGAGATCCAGTATAAAATCTGATGTGCCAGCTATGCCTTCAGAAGCCTGCATCATCATGTGTTCAATGAACACAACATCAGGATTTGAACAAATCACCTATTAAATAAGGCTGTGGTAAGCCCAGTCTGCAGCTTGAGTGACTATAGGGACCCCATGAAAAGCCTGGAATGCCTTCACCATCATAATCTTCAAAATATCCTTGACATAAAGTGGGAGGATTGTTGAAAAATGCCAGTGTCCTTACCGATGGAAATGCAAATAATTCCTATAAACTTGTGTTAAGACCCTTCTGTTTCACAGAATTCTAGAAAAAAATAGTGATGGAGGGGACCTCAGGATGTGACTTAGTCCAACTCCTTGCTCAAAGCAGCACCACCCCCAACTATATCATTCTACTCAGGGTTTTGATGAGCTCGGCCTTAAAATCCTCCACTTCCCTAGGTAACCCATTCCAGTGCTTCACCACCCTCCTTGTGAGAGAGTTTTTCTAATATCCAACCTAAACCTCCTTTCTGCAACTTGAGACAATTGCTCCTTATTCTGTCATCTGCCACCGCTGAGATCAGTCTAGCTCTACTCTCTTTGGAACCACCCTTCAGGTATTTAAAGGTTGCTATCAAATCCCCCCTCAGTCTTCTCTTCTCCAGACAAAATAAGCAGTTTACTTTCTTGGCAGCTTCTCCTCATGTGCCCCAATCCCTTGGTTTTTTTGCCCTCCACTGAACTCTCTCCAACTTGTCCATATCCTTCCATATAGTGGGGGGCACAAAATTGGATATAGTACTCCTGATATGGCTTCACCAGTGCACAATAGAGCAGAATAATTAATTCCCTCAATCTGGCAATGTTTCTACTAATGCAGGCCAGTATGCTGTTAGCCTTCTTGGCAATAAGGGCTTACTGTTAACTCATATCCATCTTATTGTTCACCGTAATCACCAGGTCCTTTTCTGCAGTGCTGTGGCTTAGCCAATTGGTCTGAAACCTGCAGCTGTGCATGGGATTGTTCCATCCTAAGTGCAGGACTTTGCACTTGTCCTTATTGAACCTCATGAGATTTATTTTGTCCCTATACTCCAATTTGTCCAGGTAACTCTGAACCTTAGCCCTACCCTCCAGTGTATCTATTACACCCTGCAGCTTGGTGTCATCTGCAAACTTGCTTAGGGTGCAATCCATCCCATCTTTCAGATCATTAATGAAGATATTGAACAAAAAAAGCCCCAGGACTCATCTCTGGGGCACTCCACTTCATACCAGCTTCCAACTAGACATCATGTCATTGATGACTACCTGTTGAGCCAGGTTTCTATCTACCTTACAGCCCATTTATGCAACCCATGTTTCCTCTGCTTGTTTGCAAGAATTCTGTGGGAGACCATATCAAAAGCCTTACTAAAATCAAGGTATAATGTGTCCGCTGCTTTCCCCAATTCCACAGAGCCATTCGTCTCATCATAGAAGGCAATCAGGTTGGTCAGGCATGACTTGGCCTTGGTGAATCTATGCTGACTGTTCCTGATCACTTTTTTTTCCTCCAAGTGCTCACAAATGGATTCTTTGAGCACCTACTCCATGCTTTTTTCTGGTAACTGAGGTAAGCCTGACTGGTCTATTGTTCCCTGGATTCTCTTTCTTCCCATTCTTATAGATGGGCACTATATTTGCCCTTTTCCAATTTTCTTGGACCTACCCTGGCTGCCATGAGTTTTCAGAAACAATAGCCAGTGGTTCTTCAATCACATCAGCCAACTCCCTTAGCAATCTCTGATACATTACATCTGGCCCCATGGACTTGTACATGTCCAGCATTTCTAAATAGTCCCTAACTTGATCTTTCACCACTGGGGGCTGCTCACCTTCTCCCCCAACTGTGCTGTTTGGTGCAGTAGTCTGGGAGCTGCCCTTGCCTGTGAAGACTGAAGTAAGAAAGGCATTGAGTACTTCAGCCTTTTCCTTGGAAGGAACCCACACTTTCCCTGACCTTCCTCTTGTTGCTAACATATTTAGAAAAACCCTTTTTGTTATCCTTCCATCCCTTACTAGCTGCAACTCTAGCTGTGTTTTGGTCTTCTTGATGTTCAATTCTTCATGCCTGAGCAATGTTCTTATACTCCTCCCTCATCACCTGTCCAAGCTTCCATGTCTTGTAAGCTTAATTTTTGTGTTGAAGTTCACTGAAGCGTTCTCTGCTAAGCCAAGCTGTTTGCCTGTTATATTGGCTATTCCTCCTGAACATTGGGATGGTTTGACCATGCACCCTCAGTAAGGTTTCTCTAAATTACAAGCAGCTTAATGTCCTCAGTGTCTTCAGTTTTTCCATGAATGAAGCATGGATATTATTTTCCAGGACAGAGATAAGTCCAAGCAAGGGGCTCCAAATTTGTGTGATGTACTTTTTCAAATATACTTTTTATTTTGAAAATCTTAACATATAACAGACTAATGTGGCTTTTAGCTGAAAAAGTGCTGAACACTCAACCTCTCCTGTTGAAATAGATGAAGCTAAATAAGAAGAGGATTTGGTCTATTGTTTCAATATGGATGAATATAGTTCCACATTTTACATTGTATTTCTTCATTTTATAATAGACAGCCTGGGTCTTTCTGTTCCTTTAAGGGAAGAAACAGCTTAGCCAGAGAGCACTGTAGGCTAGGCAGGGCACTGCAGATGCAGATTTCCAGGACAATAGAGCTAGGCCTGTGCGAGTCAGCAACGATCTGATCTGGCTTCAGATCCAGCCGCTTTGGATGGCAGCGATTCAATCTGGAGCTCTGGAGTGGGTTTCCATCTTGATCTGGCCAAAGTGACTCCGAAGCTTCAGAACCGCTTCGGAGGTCCAGCCATAGGGTATAATGGGGGAATCAATGAAATATCTGTAACTGTTGTTTTTTGTTCGATTTGGATGGAACTTGTAGGGGTGGTAGCTCTTACTAAGGCCACAAAGCCTGCCAAGTTTCAAGATGATTAGTGCAGGGGTTTGGGTGGAACTGCACCTCAAGCTGTGGACAAGCAGAACTCATGGCATGGGTGACCCTGTGTGTGTGAAGGTGCAGCAGGGTGAAAGCTGCAGGGATGGTGGCCCCTGCTGCAGCCATGACACCTGCCAGCTGTCACGGAGGTCAGTGAAGGGCTTCTGGGTTCTAGGGCCCTGCACCTCTAGCTGCTGACAGACAAAACTCATTCCATGGGTGCTTGTGGGACTGACTTTGTCTGTCTTATCTTGTCTATATTGATTCTTTCCTCTCCTTAGCCTGGTGTTATAGGTGTTAATTGATGGCAATTAACTGGCTACATTAGCTAGGTCCTGTGTATTGAGCTGGTCCCTGAGTGAATCATGATTGACTGGTAACTGGTAACACAGTAGCTTAGCAGCCAGGCCAGCAGTAGTGTCTCTCATGCCCCAAGACAGACACAGTTAGTCCCACAAGCAACCAAGTCACGAGTTTTGCCTGTCAGCAGCTAGGGGTGCAGGGCCACAGAACCCCCCTGCACTAATCTCCTCGATAGCTGGCAGTCGTTGTGGCCACAGCAGGGGCCACCATCCCTGCAGCCTTCACCCTGCTGTGCCTTAATACATGCAATGTCACCCATGGCATGAGTTTTGCTTGTCCACAGCTTGAGGGGCAGTTCCCCCCAAACCTCTATACTGATCTTCTTGAACCTGGCAAGCTTCATGACCTCAGTAAGAGCTACCACCCCTGCAGTTTTGACCCCCCTATGGTGTAACACCTAGATGTGACATGAGGTTTGCTTTCAAGAATTTGGGGTGCAGTTCCCCCCAAACCCCTGCACTGATCTTCTTGAAATTTGGCAGGTTTCATTACCATCCCTGAAAATTTCATCCAAATCAGACAAAAAACAACAAAGTTATAGATATTTTATTGTTTCC
>NW_017728948.1:60998594-61002464 GCF_001723895.1 Crocodylus porosus
CTGAAGCCCCACACAGCCCTAAATAGAGCTAATGAGGCAATTAGCAGCCAGCCCAGGCAGTCACCTCACTTGATGTAGACAGGGCCCTAAGAGCATGTAAGCCCAAGGTTGGGGATAGCAGCAGAGTCTGTTCTAGGCTGCTACAGGGGAAGGAGCAGACTGTTTGCTGCCTGTAGGAACACCGAGGTTTGTGGAGCTCACAAGGAGCCCGTGCTGGCAGGTACACTGGTAAAGGGGAGAAAGAACGTTTATCTTCTTAAAGGGACATAGGGCTGCTTTCCCTGCTCTTGTTTATGTTATAGTCCAGGGGCTTATGATTTATGTTACTGCTTCAACCACTGGTTTGGGATGAGGCTGGAAGGGGAGATGAGGAGGCATCATTAATGCCCAGGGGGCACTCAATGCCTTGAGCTTTGCCTGGGGCAGGCTCAGGGCTTGAACCCCCAGTAAGCCCAGAGCAGCACCGGAGAGGTGCAGCTACATAGGGACTAGGGTCCCGATGTTGGAGAGGGTGCAGCCACACAAGAGCCAGAGGCCCAGCATACAGGGGCCAGGGGCCTAGTGACAGAAGGGATAAATGAAGCTAGGGCCTCAAAACTAGGTCTGATTCAGTGGGTGTAGGCTAGAAGGCCTAGCTAGATCAAAGGGGAAGAAGTTGAGGAGGCCGAAGCCCCAACAGAGGAACAACACACTGGTAATACCTACGAGGCATGGGGCATGGTAAAGGGGAGGCTTTGGAGCCATGCATTATCCCTTTATGTTTTGGGTGCCCTGCTAGGTACAGCTGACCTCAGAGGCCCAGTCAGGGGCCTGAGAGTACAGAGGTCCTTCCTGGGGCCTGGGGCCAGGGAGACTGAGGCCTAATGAATGCCTGCGGACAGCCTCCTTATATATTATAAATACCATCAAGGCATGGCAGAAGAGACAGGAAGGTACCCTGGAGGTGCAGTAGGGCATGGTTGCAGAGCCACCAGGGGGTGTCACAGCCACCACTGTGATGGCCAGAACCAAAAGGATTAATGAGCAACTTATAGCAAAAAAAGATCTGCTTTTTGAGAGTATCTGGTAAAACTACATAATAAATATTGGCTCAGACAAAGCTTATGAAATTGTTTCCCACAGACGCATCCTGTCTGTCAGGAGCATATCCATAATGTTATATTTAACTGATTGTACCAATTATATGACTAACATAAGTTTCAAAAAGCAGAACTAAAAAATAAAACTGCAGACTTAGCTGATTTAATAAAATTTTGCTTAAAGGTCAGTAAACTTGACAAACCTAACCACAAGGTATAATTAACACATCTGAAAAAAATTCTAAGTAGGTTGAACTTGGACAGGAAAAATGCTAATCTCAGACCCCAAAGTGATGTGTTGTGATTTGCTTATTGGGTAAATCCAAGTTTAGGCAGTAACCTATTATAATAATTTCTAACACTTTTTAACCCCATAGGGTAGCAGCTGTAGGGTAAGATTGTGAGTGGCTCTAAAGCCAACAGATTAGCATAGGACAGGATATAAAGGAGCATGCACATTAAGTGACCAGTAGGAAGGAGGGAACAGAATGGTCATTGCTGTCCCAAGCCCGTGTTCCTGACTCCCAGTGTGAGCAAGGAACAGATTCTGACTGAGGGACCTTCCTTTGTGCTGCCTCTGACAGCATGGATCGGGGACGCCTGACTTCGCTGGATCAACTTGATGTGTACCTGGCACTGAGGGACTATCGATAAGTTGCTAACCAAGTGGGAACTCTTTGTCAATTTGTCTGTCTGTTTTTCTTATCACTGCCAATTTTTAACTTTTATTGTTATATTGTCTGTTTATTAGCTTAAACTTTTTTTATTAACTGTTATATATGCAAACTATATTTTTGGGTGCTTAAATATATTTTTGTTGTTATTTTGGTGTTATAAGTAAAATTTATTTTTACTGTTCTACGTGAAACTTGTCTTTGCTTCACTCCCAACTCCACCTCCTCGATTCCCAACCAAACAGCCCAGTGGCTGATACAGTTGCAGCACTCAGCCTGCAACTAAATTAATACACCCACAGTGCCCCGCTGGCCTGTGACACACCCCTAGGACCTTGACATGTTACACACATACACTCTGTTTTCACCTTAATATCAGGAAACAATGTTGATTAAAACTTGAAACTTCACATGCATAATTCTACATTCTGAGATATTCCACAAAAGTGAAAGCTATAATGATAGTTGAGACTGGAATAGGTATACACAAAGTATTCATTTATAATAGAGAAATAACATTGTTCTAAACTGTGTTGCAGAAAGAATGTTTAGGTTACTCATGTGAGATAAGAATATTTTCCCTTAAACTTCCTACAGTAACCTAATATGCACCAACTGTTTACCACAACAGACATCCAATTACAGAGAATCTTGTATTCAGACCGGTTACAATTTAAAAATGGTTTCAGCACCAAAATGCAATTTGAAACTATTTTGTGTTCAGAAGAAAAGCACTCTGAATATAGTGTTAGCTCAGGAAATCTGTAATTACAGGATGACTTTGTGTTCAGAACAATTGCAGATGGAATATGGTTCTACTGTAGACAAGGTTGTCAGGCACTAGTATATGTAGAACTGCAATTTCAATATGGTTTCTATTTAGAAGAGCTGCAAATTCTTTCTTTCTAACAGGCAATTGAAAAAAATAATCTTACGCTTTTTGTATGGGTAACACAACCTGAAATAAAGTTCACCCATTTAGACTAACTTTTGTCAGACTTTTTCAAAGTTTTTCATGGTCTGTGTATCCAAAATAAATTTTTTAAAAAACTGTAAAAAAAATTGTAACGGGTCTTCAAACATATCTGCTTATTTGGACAATAAATAATTGGGTTTAACTTAATGACAAGCCTAACTTAAAGCTTCTGTTAGGGGTTTTATTTTAGAAATATTAATGTGAAGGTATTGATAGTATTTACTATAAAGACATATGCAGGCTTATGCATATCACAGCATCTTCACAGAAAATATAGATTTCTTAGCTACGCTCTTGAACATTTTTATAACTGGATGGGGCTGGGGGTTCCCTGGGATCTTGCACTGGTGACAGTGTGGGGCTGAAGCCAGGGCAGAACAGTAATCCACTCCTGTATGCCCCAGGAGTGGGCCATGGCTCTGCCTCTTCCCTCTCTCCCCCCTCCCCAAGATCCCAGGGTCTCCCCAGCCCTGCCTGCCCATCTCACTCCTGGCTGCAGGCCCTGCACCTTGCTTGTGTGGGTCCCACCCCCGGTGGTGGGTGCAGGGTAGATAGGCTGGGGTGATCAAATTCAGTTATCATACAGGAGTGTAGTTTGTAGTTGTTGTCTGCCTATTATCATACAGGAACATTTGGGGATCAAATTTACTTAAGAAGACAATTTTAATTGAACTGTTAGTGTGCAAAATAGCATCGTAGGACATAATGGAAAACAATGCAACAGAATAAAAATATACATTTCCTTTATATGAACCAAAAGTATAGATGTAGAAAATTAATAAATGTGATATGGCAAATAAAAGGGTCTATAAGTTTCTAGATGTTGTGTAAAGTCAGTACTGTTTTATTCTGCATCAGTTGATATGCAGAGATGGTCCAAGAGCCAATGTGATGGTCCAAGAGATAGGTTGCATCAGTACAGTTTCAATTACCATATTGTACAGGCATACCTTGTTTTATTGCGCTTCGCTTTATTGCACTTCACAGATATTGTGTTTTTTACAAATTGAAGGTTTGTGGCAACCCTGCGTTGAGCAAGTCTATCGGCGCCATTTTTCCATCAGCGCCATTTTTCCAACAGCATTTGCTCACTTCGTGTCTCTGTGTCACATTTTGGTAATTCTCGCAATATTTCAAACTT
>NW_017728948.1:61002564-61004305 GCF_001723895.1 Crocodylus porosus
AGTATAGTGTAAACATAACTTTTATATGCACTGGGAAACCAAAAAATTTGTGTGACTCGCTTTATTGCGATATTTGCTTTATTGCAGTGGTCTGGAACCGAACCCGCAATATCTCCGAGGTATGCCTGTACTTGACTATACCCATATTGACTATGAGTATTACTAAAAGATTAAACAAAAGGGAACTAATGGTAGAGAAGCATACTAAAATGAATATAGCAATAAAAAGAACACTTTAAAAGGAGCATTGTCAAAACAGTTCATGGTTGTGTTACACTCAAAAACATAGTGGATATGATCAAATAGGCCATTTGTACATGCCACAGGAGTTTACTTTGTTTTAAATCTCCCTAAATTAAAGCATTTTTTGAAAACACTACTTCCATTTAGGGTGACGTAAACGCCCATGGTGTGCCCCCATACAGCTCATGCAGGCAAGCAAGCTCCAGGAAGGGGTGGGGGGAAAGATCAAGCTTGCTGCTTTTTTTTCTTTCCACCCCCCTTTTAGTGGAGCCTGTCTGCATGGGCTACCTGCACAACCCCTGAGCTACAGGGGGCCCCATGCTTCCCTCCGTGACTGTAAGGTAGAAAACTAAAACACCTTGGGCATATTTTAAACTAAATTTCTTCTTTTTTCTTAACTTACATGAAATTCTAGACATTTTATTAAAATTAGAGCTACTTGAAAAATGCTTGTCAAATTAATATGGAAATATTTTAGTGAGATTTTTTTGACTAGTTGTTACCAAGGTGGCTGGCTAAAATGTGAAACTCTCACAGCAGTTCCAAGAATTGTGGTGTGAACTCAGTGAGTATAGTGCTAAGCAGAGACAAAGGAACTAGAACTCCCATCTCTCAAGCACGATGATGACATGCTTGGTAATGCTGAGTCACCTTCTGTCTGTGCGCTTTGATTTTTTTTTTGGTTTCCTGTCTCTCTATTGGAAAAGTTTATGCCGAACTGAGATAATATTATTATTTACAACAATATAACCTAGTTTTTCAAATGCCTCTACTACACATCTAAATCTAACATCCTAGGTGTGAAATAACAAGTGAATGCATTTGTGCGCATCTGATCTGTATTTATCTCAAACAGCTTATTCAATCAGATTTAAAATTTATCCCAACATGTTTTGTAATTTATGCAAACTCAGAGATGGTCTAAAAGGGTTTCTTCATAGTTGGAAACTCAAGTGAACACTTCTTGACAGTAATTATAAGTCTGCATTTAATAGTTCCTGTTTGTGTATAGATAAAAAATCCCTGCTGGTAGTTTTAGAGGTACTTAGCATTAAAGTCTGACTCAGTAGTGGCCTTCTTTAAAGTTGTCTCTTTAAGAACATAAATAAGCACTTCTCTTGAAAAGTCAATAAAAAAGAGGAGACAAAAATAATGGGACACTCAGTGAATCTTTAGAGTGAAGACTGACTTGCAGATCAAGGCCATGTAAAGAGATTTGAGTACAAATAAGATTTCAACAAATCTACAGCATTTTTCAAACCTAGTCTGTCTTCTGATTAAGATATATGAATTGCATTCCCTTTGCTTCTATGCTTCCATTTGCAAAATTATTGCTTAAAATGTTCTTGCAAAATCTGGGCAATTGTTAAAAACAATAAAGAGTTTGAAATGTTACAGAACAATTTAACCAGATAAGATGTTTGGATGGTATATCTATAGTCTACAAGACCGGGACTCCGTTCTACTCCCAGCCCCACTGCTAATTGTGTGACCTTAG
>NW_017728948.1:61006809-61011547 GCF_001723895.1 Crocodylus porosus
TGCAGGGTACTGCACCTAGGGAGAAAGAACCAACAGCATACCTACAGGCTGGGGAACTCTCTTCTCATCAGCACAGAGGCAGAAAGGGATTTTTTGGCATTCAGCATGCACAGAACAGGGAAGTGTGGGTGGGGTATGCTTCTGTGGCAACCCAACGAACACCATGTGACATGTTGTACAAATGCCCACAATCATCTCATAAATTTTACAGTATTCAAAGTGTAATGATTCACAATCTAAAATAAAATATAGCAGTCACAATGCCCAGAAAATATTATAGGACAGTATCACAATATTGCCAAAGTAAATTCTAGCAAGCCACTTCTTGAGTTGGAAAGCTGCATGTAGGATGAGACTATTTATCAGAGGATCAATCTTGGCTGCATTATTCATATGAATCATTCAGAAAGAACTAATATGAGTATTATTTGGGCTTAGGTCATTTGATGCAGCGTTGTAGTTTGCTGGCAGGCAAATTTTTCTAAAATATTTTGCTATAAAAGGAAATGTACGAGGAGGTGGGTGGTTATATTTAAGTTTCTGCCTAAACTATTTTTATGAACTGGAGTAGACTTAGCAGTTTCTTCTTTGCAAAGCAAACTCTAGTTAAATAAATAAATATGTAAAAGCAAAGAACATTTAACTGAAGTAAATTAAGATAAATTTCCATTGGTGATTTTAGGTAATAGTCTCCAAAAGTAAGAGACAGAATCCCACTGTTTAGGTCATTTAAACATGGACTAAAACAAACCTCCAGATGACATACATTTAGAGAAAATCCAAAAAACTTCATGATATAAAAGATTTTATTACCTCTGCATTATTAGGGGACTGCTGTGGTGAATTAAAGCCTGTGCTACTTGGTTTGGTCAAATGACTGAGATACATAACAGAAATTTTATGTACTGCTTTTTTAGGCTAAGTACAGTACGTCAAAAAGGCCAAGGCTGAATTGATTTAATTTTCACAGGTTAGTCTAACCTGCTTAGAGTGAACCAAAAAGTAAGTGAACAGACATTCACTTTTGATTGTGGAAATACATCCACAAGCCTTCAGTGGCCCAGAGCAGAAGCTGAGGGGTGTTAGAGGATGCCTCCTGCTCAGCTGAGGCAGACAGCTTGAGCTAAAGTCTAGCCCACCCACTTTATGAGGTAGAGTTTGGGGGGAAATGTTAGGGGACTGTGAGTTAATTTGAATCTGTAGGGGATCTGGGACAGAAGTTCAATAAATGAACTTAACCTAAATTAGTTAAGCCTGAGACTAGTTTATCTTAAACTGTTTTTGGCTGTTTTTAAAGTGGTTTAATATCCACTGAATTTCTGTTGTGTTACAGATGTGAACTGGTTTCTGATCACTTATACTGCTTTACGTGTAATTTCTTTCCCTAGTCTTAATGTAAAAGATTATCAGATGGACCTAAAAATTTACCATCTGTTAGAAATGACAGTTGAAATAATGTGCATCATCCTGGCAGTAAACAAGCTGTGCACAATAGGGTAAGAGTGGAATAATGAAGACAATGAGTGGAATAAAGGCAAACAGAATTACAGTACTCAGAATGCTAAAGCCAAAGCTTCAGGCTTGAGCTGAACCAGTCACTGGGCTGTTTTAAATGAAAAAAACACCCTAATGCTAGAGAAATATACCCTTTTAAAGCACTGTTGATTTTTCTAGATCTTATTTTTAAAGTCAGTTACATACAAAAATATGTTTAGTAAAGTTCTTATGTTCCATCTTAAAATATTACTGCATTCCCCAGAAAGTGACAATGCTAAACTGAACAATGTTTAAAATCATCCTGTCCTTCAAACACTGGTCCAGTGGTTCTTAGTCTTATTACGCTCAAGGTACCCCTCATTAGACTCAAGGCACCCCTGAGAAAATGTCAGCTCTTAGCTTTCACTTGTTTCTTGACTGCAGAAAAATAGTAGAGTTCTTATGTTGCAAAGAACTCAAAACACCCCTGTAACTGGTCAGAAGAGCCTTGACATGAATTGCTATTTGAAATCTCAGGGTGTATCTGGTGTTTGCACATGTAACAGTGCTAATATTACACAGCATTCTTCATCAACCATAAAAGATTCTTGTGGCACCCCAGGGTTCTGTGGCGTGCTTATAGAATATCACTGCATTAATTAACTGCAGTTTACTGTCTCTTGAAAACAAGATGCTTTTTCACATTTCTTGCTATCAGTTACTCCAAGTGGCTGAAAACAATTATAGAGAAGTCCACCCATGCAACTTTGCCCTATATTAATTACTGTGAATGGTTGTGACATAGGAATCATTATATGGTCATCATCATCATTGGCAACCCCTCATTGTTGATGATGATTGTTTTCTATGACTGTCTTATCTGGGGGTCTGAAGATGGCTAATGAGGCCTATCTGGGATCAACAGACTCTGTTGCAGCTCAGGACCATTTCTGTGTGAGGTGGGTGGCTCTGGGTTCTTGTTTCAATTCATGACACACTGTTTCTGTCACTCTCACTTTTCCATCTCCTGTTGTCATTGTAAGGTTTCATACTACTGAGATCTTGGCAGCAGCTTCCTCTATTTAGGGCAGTCCTTGGCAATAGTCTCCCACAAGTTGATATCAATGTTGCATTTTTTTACAAAATTGGCCTTGAGGACATCTTAGAAGCACTTTCTCTGCCCTCCTCTTGAGCCTTGACTGAGCTGGGAGAATAAAACTTGGTTTGGGAGTCATAATTGGATATCCAGATGAAGTGGGTGGCCCAGCACAGTTGATCTTGGATGATCATCGCCGCAATGCTTATGGTGTCTGCTTGTGAGAAGATGTTAACAGTGGTGTGTCTATCTCTCCACTGGATTTGAAGGACCTTCCACAGGACACATTGATTGCACCTCTTCAGTGGCTTGAGATGCTTCTTGTACATTGTCCACATCTCAGCTCCAAACAGTAAGGTGGGGATCATGACTACTTGATAAACCATGAGTTTGGTTTCAGTTCTAATGTCCTTATCTTCAAACATCCATTTCTTCAGGTGTGCAAAAGTTGCACTTGCACTCTTAAGGCGAAGTAGAATTTCTTTACTGATGTCAGCTTTCTGCAAGAGAGGTCTTCGAAAGTACAGAAATATTCAACTTTCTACAGAGACTTAACCTGAATCTGAAATACCAAAGCTGGGGACCTCTTATTAAGAGCTTGTTGATGGATGACTTTAGTCTTCTGAATGTAGAGTCAGTCCCATTTTCTTATGTGCCTCAGTAACGATGTTGACGATTACCTGAAGTTATGCTTTTGAGTGAGCAGACACTACAGCATCATCAGCATACAGGAGTTCAATGATTGAGGTCAGGATGACTTTGGTTTTGGTTCAGAGTTGGCTGAGATTAAACAGCTTACTATCCATTCAGTAGTTTAGCTCTACACTGAATGGAAGCTTGTTGGTGGTCAGATGTAGCATCATGGTAAGGAATATCAAGAAAAGTGTTGAAGTGATTATGCAGCCTTGCTTAACTCCTGTCTTAACTCCAAAGAGATGTGTAATAGATCTACTATTTAGAACCATTGCTCACATACCTTTATGGAGCAGGCAGAGAATGGTGCTGAATTGGCTGAGAGACATGGGACTCTTTAGCCTGGAAAAGCGTAGGCTCAGGGGTGATCTGATGGCCACCTATAAGTTTATCAGGGGTGACCACCAGGATCTGGGGGAACGTTTGTTCACCAGAGTGCCCCAAGGGATGACGAGGTTGAGCGGTCACAAACTCCTGCAAGACCGTTTCAGGCTGGACATAAGGAAGAATTTCTTTATTGTCTGAGCCCCCAGGGTCTGGAACAGTCTGCCATCGGAGGAGGTTCAAGCACCTACATTGAACACCTTCAAGAGTAAATTGGATGCTTAACTTGCTGGGATCCTATGACCCCAGCTGACTTCCTGCCCTTTGAGCAGGGGGCTGGACTCAATGATCTCCCAAGGTCCCTTCCAGCCCTGATGTCTATGAAATCTATGAATTATGGTGGGCACCCATACTTCAGAAGGACACTCCACAGTGCTTTTCAGTTGATAGAGCTGAAGGCTTCTGTGAAGTCAAAGAAGGTCATGGAGAAGTTTATATTGTTCCTGGCATTTTTCCTGTAGTGGGTGAGTTGATTGACCACAAGCACAAGGTTTTTTGTGCTTGATAGAACAACATAAACTCCAAGCAAAATGAATTGAGTCATCAACAAGATACTGAGGTCCAGAAGAGGGCCGTTCATATGAAGGGGGAAGACAAGGCAAAGGAGTTTCAACATCTCACTGCTGTCTGACATTTTTTTCAGCACCATCAAAGTCATCTAGGGTTTGGGCACTTGGGGAACAATGCTCTTGAGACCTAAGAATGGACGAGACCTGATCAAAGAAAGGGGAGCCATAAAAGCCTGATGAAAGGAGCATTTTGAAGATCTTTTCAATTGAGATGAGAGTGTTCTTAACTCCATCCCACAAAACCCAGTCAGAAGCTATCTCAGAATCTCTCCAGCTTTTGATGAGATGATGAAAGCCATCCAGCAGATGAAAAACAGAAAAGCTTCTGGAGCAGATGGAATCCCCACTGAATCTTCAAGCAGGGAGGAGAGGATCTTCATGAACTCATCTTAAGGATATGAAGTGATGAGGAAATCCCAGATGACCTCAAGGTTGCCATGATTGCGACAGTCTTCAAGAAAGAAGACAATTCCAACTGTGGAAATTAAAGAGGGATCACCTTACTGTCCACCATAGGAAG
>NW_017728948.1:61012077-61018346 GCF_001723895.1 Crocodylus porosus
TTTAGGATATTGGATTAGTAATTGTTATATCTGAAAAGATATAAATATTCTCTTAAACATAATTAGATCAGGAAAGACTTCTGGTCTGGTGAATAAACATCCTTGGGGGCAGAAAGTTATATTCATAGTGTGTGCTCCCCAAGAATCCAATGGATTTTCTATGTAAATGGCCAGATAAGAAACCATGTAAGCCTTACCATGATATCAAGTGTGTCTTTAGGCATGGAGGATGTTTTTAGAAATTTGGTCAGTGGTCTGGGTATTCTGGTTGACAGGAGAAGTTGCAGAAAACCCTGACAGGAAGATCAGAGGCAGGAGATGCTTTTTAACCTATTGAGCCAAGTAGAAACTTGCATTCTTAGATTCAGGGTAAAATCAGAT
The DNA here is from genome assembly GCF_001723895.1 of Crocodylus porosus. Lineage (NCBI taxonomy): Eukaryota > Metazoa > Chordata > Crocodylia > Crocodylidae > Crocodylus > Crocodylus porosus. Next base: position 61,012,459 of record NW_017728948.1, read on the forward strand.
TGATCTGACATTTCCTTTTCTTTGCTTATTCTTATATCCCTATCTGTATCACATATGTGGGAGCAGGGTGTGTTAATAATATTAATAACTCTCTGGCCATTGTTCATCTATGGACACGTCTACACGTTGCCCTATGGTGACTCAGTGACATGCTACATTGTCGTATGGTCCACTATGGTAACATGGTGATCATGTGGGGCTATACATGATTGCCAGCTACTTTGCTGTAGTGGCACGCTCCTCCATTTTTGTGCACCACTACAGCAATGTATCAGTGAAATCTAACTGTGCACCATGTGCATGTCATGGTATAGGAGGTTCCTGCACCATGCTTTAGTATTTCCAAAAGCAAGTACTAAAGCATGGCACTGTAGCAACATTGCTATACATTGATGTGTAGATGTACCCTATATTAAGTAAATTAAGTACTTCAGAAGAATACATATCAATAAAACTAGAAAATGATGTCCTGTATTTGCCAGGAAATACAGGTGGTGGCTGATATCAGCCTTCAAAACTTCTCTACTTTGCCAGGCTGCTTGATTTAAATCCTATACCTTAGAGATCCTTCATAATTATGACTAATAGCTCCTGAATATTGACATGAGTTCAATATCTAGGCCCACTCATTCTGGAGCTTAGTTATTACTAATAAAGTTCTCAGCTGTAGTGCTATACAGTCAATGGACAAAGATATCAAAGTCAGTGGAAGCATGTAATTAACTCCAGTGTGATCACTGTAGTGTAAGAGGAACTATTCTACTATTTGCAAAGAACAAGCTGACATTAAAAAAGGTGAAGAAACCAGTTGAACTATTTAGTGAGGCTTTAACTGGAGAGATTCATAAGAAAATCTGGCTTATTTTTTCTTGAAATTTGTTTATATTTTCAAGAATTTGTATATAAAGTGTATTTTATTTCACAATCCAAAACTCAAGAGGTTAAATATGAATAATTGATCAGATTCAGAATAGTGTTATGCCTCATATTAAGTAATCAGATGCTGATTTTCTGATAATTGTGTCCTCCATTTGCAAAAAAAAATGGAGTTTCTGGAGAGTTTCCAGTCAAACCTAATATTTTATATCTATCTTGACTATACCTGGCATTTTAACTGCTGTTTTTTTGCTTATAAACCAGGTACATTTTTACACAAATAATTTATTCGGTATTTAGAATTAATTGAATGCTGGCATAGACTGGCATTAAATATGTATTCTGGAAACTTTTTAGGCAACTGATTGTAAATTGTCAGTCCTCAGTTCAAAAACATGTGTAGTAGACTGCAAGCTCAAGGAGCCTGAGGGCAGCTGGCCTGCTCAAGGATCTTAGGAGTGTCTGCAGGCTGCAGAGGCTCCAATCCAGCTGTGAGCAGTAACCCTAATTACAGGCTGCTCAGGAAGACTGAGCCAGCTGAGGGAGATAAATAGCAGCCACAGGAAGTCAAAAGGCTCTGAGGGTAGAGGAAGGCAGGGAGAAATTTCCTGGGAGGTTAAGGAACCAGAGTAGAGAGTCAGGCTCTAAGAGTGAGGAGTCCAGGACAGGAAGACAGGCAAGAGCTGAGCATCTGAGGGCACTTCTGCACATGTTCCAGTGCATTCTGACTAGAACACATTGGAGCAGACTAAATTAATTGAGTCTGGATGGAGAACTTGAGAGCTGAGGATCTTGCCTGAAGGGTCTTCCTCCTGGGAGTTGGCCAGGGACTGGGAGTGTATCAGAGACTATGTGTATAGGTAGAGTAAACTGAGTGGCCTGAGAAGAAACCATGGTTTGTTTGTTTGCATGGTGATATGTGCTTATGCCAATTGATTCCTGCCAGGAGAAAGCATGCCCTGGGGACAATTGCCAGAAGCTGAGAGCCTGTACAGGGACTGTGAGTGCACTAGTTAACTCTGAATGCACTGAAACTTGATTTGTTACCTTTTGGCACAAAATGAAACATTCGGGAAGTTTTATTGTGGATGTTAAGCTATGCTGTAGCTGACATTGCTATTTTTATCATCACACTGTTAACAAAAGATGCCATTGTTTCAAAGAGAGAGAGAGTCTGCTTTGTTCTTCACTAAATCATTGTAATAAGTGCCAACAAAGTCATCATCCTGTGCAAAGGTCTATTTGAAGTTCTGATTTGTTTGTAAAGAGAGAGGTCATCAGGTATATTTGTAGGGTGTCAAGTCCTGTATCTAGAAAGGGTGCTCATACTTCCTGCTTAGTTTTATTTCTCTGTAGTTCAGATAATTACAGGTAGATAAATAAGTACTAGGACTGGTACAAATAAATCTATCTGAATCTAACAGTTAAAATATGGCACTGTAAAATAATGAGAATCGAGAAATATGGTGGTACTCTTTTACTTGCCATATGTTGGCAAAAACATGATATATCTAGAAAGGGAAAACAGGTTATGAAATTGAAGTAAATTAGGAAGAACAATTAAATTAATGATGCTTGTATTCTAGCAGAATAGCTATGTTGTAGGAAGAATTAATGGTTGATGGAAACAGGCACCAGTTTGTGTTGCCATAACAGTTTTTATGGCAGCACAAAGTGAAATCCATGCCATTTGTTACACCATCAATACCATTTTTGTGGCTGCAACAAAAAGGATTAATAATTTGTACCGTTTTTTCACAGCAGAAATCTATTTGCTTTATGACAGGAGAACATAGGCAGTCCGGTTGTACACGTTCTTCAGCTGCCCAAGGCAGATGTTCCCAGGGCTTGAGAGGCCCAGTCTCAAATGCCATGGGAATTCCCTTGCAGAATAAGGCCCCACAAATCCTGGAGCACCTGCCTGACACTCCTTTCTTACAGGGTCAGGCCTCTGGAAATCTCCAGGGTGCACTTCTGTAAGGGGAGAGCCCTGGGTTTCTCCATTTACCATGGTGCAACCTGGAGATTCCTGAAGGCATATCACTCAGCCAGAAGCCCCAGCTTTGTGCACTTACAAAGATGTTCCCTGGAGAAAGCAAGATGCCTATTGTCCTACATAGGTGTCCTCCCTGGATGAGACAATAGGCAATGTGTCTGGTCCAATGAGGTGGATCAGCTTTGCCAGGGCGCATCATGGCACAGCTGATCCATTTAATTTAGTGTTATATATTTATAAGCCTAGAAGGAGAAAATGAGATTAAAACCCTTAGAGACTCAGATTTTGTCCCCTTTCTGAACTATGTTTTTTAGAAAAAATCCGTTAAATGTTTCCATCTGTTTGTCTTCTTCCAACAGATAAAATGTAGAGCAGGAAGTATATAGGGGGCTCTGGTCAGTTTGTTCTGGTTTTGATTTTTGCATTGTTTCATCATATCAAGAGTACTAGAGATTGAATGTTAATATGTCTTTTTTAATATATGGTGATCTATTATCTTCTCATGTACCTAGTTAATTTATGAACTGTTCCTTGTGATACTGCACCAGAGCCCCGAAGAACAATTGTAATGTTTTTTGGGTGTTGCATATTTTTCCTTGAATATGTTTTATTGATATGGCATGGGTAGTCTCTACAAGTAAAAGGACTCAAGCTGTATTTAGCTTTGTTTATGTGCATTATGTTATTTGATATAAAATGTAGTTATGTTTTATAGTAGGGCCAGAATTCAAAACATTATGACTTTCAAGCAATAAACAATGAGTTTCTTTGCGACCTACGAGAGGTTCAAAGCCTAAATGAGTGAATAACAGAAATTACTTAAAATCAGCATCTGACCCGAAGGTGTTTACTCACTGTGATAGACTTAGATATTCCCCTTCCCCACAGTCTGGCACCCCTGGTGGCGAGGCTGGTCTGTCAGTCTTTCCCAGCTTCCTCCTGTCTCTTGCCTTCCAGGACTTGCTGTTAAATATATAAAGGGGATGCTGTCTACAAAAGCCAGGGTGGCCCTACTCCTTGGTATCTTTTACCTCTTTCTTTCTCACTCTTTCTTTCTCACTGCCTCTTTAACAGGGCCTAAGTTACCTTAGAAGTTAGAATCATGATATCCAGCCACCCCCATAGTCATGTCCATGCCTTGGAGGTAACAGTCAGTGGTCCCTTTGTAGCAGAATTCTATATCCAAATCAACACTGGGCCCTCAGGCCCCAAAGCCCTTGACTGGGCTTCTGCCTGCCAGGCTTCAGTTCTTTTTCTTGGCTGAGACCATTTAGCTCAGGTCTACCACCTCAGACCCTAGCTTCACGGGTCTCAGCCCCGGTAGCATAGAATGCCTCACAGGCAACCCACTTGTGGTCACTATCCTTGCAGCCACAAGATGGTCCTTTGGTTTTAAACAGTGTCAGATTGCTTTCAACTAAAAGTCATCACACTTTGTCTTCTTGCCTCACTTCATGCCCTAAGATCCCCTTGGCTTTCTCCTTGCAGCTCTAGGGTGTTGCTTGGGTGTCAGCCAGTCTGCTTCCTATTGCCCTCTCCTTCAAGAGATCCTCCCCTTGCTGTCCACAGGATCAGACTCCTCTGAGAGGTCTTGCACCCTGGTTTTATGTGCCCCAGAGCTCCATCCCTTCTAGTCAACAGGATCTCTGGCCCCACACAGAGGTTTTTGCTTTGCTTGGTAATCAGTCTGTCCACATCTGTTGTAGCACTGCTCAGCTGCTTTTACTTGATCTGAAGAGGTTTGGCTTTTCTTTTTCTGCATCTTTCCAAGGTCCTTAACAGGACCCAGCCTCAGAGTCTATGTTCTTGTTGGGGATCACTGTTGTCACTGTTGGCCCCTCTGGGCTGTCGAAGTCCTGCTCTCCCTCTAATTGAAATTAACAAGGCTGGAGTTCCCTCTAACATTCACATATAGGCCCTTCCAGGTAGTGACAAATTTACACTTTAAAAAGAGAAATGCTAGTATGTGCAGTCAGGACCACAGCACCTGGGAACAGGAAGAACATTTCTCACTGTGGAGAAAATTAAGTGAGACATCATCATCTTAGGGATACTGGATTAATAACCTTTACATCTGAAAGAATGCACATATTTTCCTGGTCCTAATTAAATCAGAAAAAAAATTAGTTTAGGAAACATGTGTTCCTGTGAGAGAGGAGGGGCGGAAAGGTAAATGCATAATGTAGGAGCCCCAAAAACCCAGTGGGTAATGTATGTAAATGGCCAGATAAGAAATTGTACATAAGCTTGGCCTGGAGAACATGAGGGCATCTTCAGTTTTCCTGGAGCATAGGGAAGCACTGGAGTCCCACATCTAACAGGATGAATCAGAACTGCATTCTTTGATTTAGGATGCAGGGTAAGAACAGATTATTGTTTTGATATTTTACTTTAGTTATTTTTTAATCTCTTTCTGGATCTCAACATATGGTTACTGAAGGTACGTCTACGTATTCATTTGATGCAAGATCAGTTTACTCATGAGTAAATTACTCACAAGTAAATGGGGTGGGACAATAGTATACACATGCAGGGAAGTGGGAATGGATTTGCTATCAATCTACTCTTGGTTCCCGAGGCCATACTATGGGCCACTGCTGCCATGAGGGACAGCTCCATGCTCTGCTGGAAATGCTAACAGCCAGCAGCCCTCTTTAAAAAGCAGCCTCTCTCGCTAATCTTTGGTTAGCCGCTTCCCTGGCCAGGAGCAGCATGCTGAGTGCATGGACAGCATGCAGCAGCATTGTCATTGGCACCTATGACTCCCCATGCTATGGCTGCTCCAGCCCCTGTCCCTGGCAGTGACCACAGGCATCCCATGCTCCTGCTGGCCCACCATGCCAATTGCCACCTGGCTCATGGCCATCTAACCCCTCTTGGCTCCACCACATGCAGCAACTGTCTGCCCACCCGCTGTGCATCATCCCAGGGCTGATGCTACACACCTGCCAACACTTTCCCATCCACCTGACTGGACCCAAGCAAGGACACTGAAGACAGGCTCCAGGATGCCACT
>NW_017728948.1:61018606-61044623 GCF_001723895.1 Crocodylus porosus
GTAAATTGGATGCTTATCTTGCTGGGATCCTATGACCCCAGCTGACTTCCTGCCCTTTGGGCAGGGGGCTGGACTCGATGATCTCCCAAGGTCCCTTCCAGCCTTGATGTCTATGAAATCTATGAAATACAGCCAGAGGGCCTTTCACTTTATGGTGCTGCAGGATGTCATGGTGCTGGCTGGGTTCCCCATGCACATGAGTGCTGGCTGGGTGGGCAGTGTCCACAATGCCTGCATATTTCATAACTTCACCCTGCGAGGCCTGGTGCAGAGTGGCTGCTTTGTGCTGGGGTGCTGGACTTGCAGCTGGGCACTGTGGTGGTCCTACACTGCCTCATCAAGCACTCCTTCCCTGGGTCATGAAGCCCTACACCAGCCACCTAGATCCCAGGCACACTTCAATTGCTGCTTGGGCTGGACCCATGCCTTGGTAGAGTGTGCCTTTGGCCACCTAAAGGGACACTGGCACACCCTTATGGCCAGTCTTAAATTTGCTGAGGCCAACCTCCCCTGGGTCATCATCACAGACTGCATGCTGCATAACATCTGTGAGGCCCAGGAGGAGCTCTTCTGTGAGGCTTGGGCAGAGGAGGAACAGTGCGCAGAGGATACCTGGCAATGGGACAACCACCAGTGGGGAGAGAGGTAGTGGCAGCCCCCCATCAATGAGGCCCCAGGAGAGCTGCATACCCACCAGCAGGGGCCAGGGTACCGGGTGCAGGAGGCACTGACCTACCATCTCCTCCTGCACTCCCCACTCTAGCCCACCTGCAGTGTCACCCATGGACCTCCTCTACCCCCACCCCACTGCATACCCCAGCACCACACTTACTGCAGACATGTCTCACAAGGCAGAAGTCGTGAGTAAGTTTTTATTCTCCTCAAATCCAATAGAGCCCCACCCCCCCCTCAACAAACAAAGCCCCGCCAACAATAAAAACCTTCTTTCTCATAAAAACTTTGTTCAATGTATTTTGTGTGCTGTCCTGGGGTGTGGGGCTGTGGGGTGGAGACAACTAGGGGGAATAGCCCAGGAACAGGTGGCCAGCACCTCAGCTTCTGACCATTCTCCCATGGGTGCATATGCTGTGTCAAGTGTGGCAGGTGGGGGGGCTCACCCAAGGGTGAGGGCAGTTGGTGCTACCCTGAAGTGGGTGGCTCCCCTTCTTCCAGGCACTGTTGAGGGTCATCAGGGTCAGCATGTTGTCTTGGCCCTGCTGCAAGCAGTTCCAGCTCTGCACCACAAGAAGATGGGCAGAGGCAGGGTGGGGCTGGGCCAGATGATGGGGGACCCAAAGCAGGGGCCAGGCAATGGGCTTCTGCCTGCTAGAAGCACCACAGGACCTCCTCCCTGGTCCAGATATGGGGCTGCTGTTAGGTGGCTGCCAGAGGGCAGGTGAGGCTAGGGTCAGAGACTGGCCAGTGGGCAGCACGAAGGTGACTGCCAGGGCGAAAATGGTGTCACCATTGTGAGAGAGTGAGAGAAAATATGGGGGTTTTGCTCACGTTACCAAAGGGGAAAATACTTACCATAGATGTGCAAGTGGCCCTGATTGGAGTGAAGGAGATGCTGACACATTTCTAGAGTTGCTGCTTCCTCTGAATTGGTGGAGGGAGCCCAAAGAAGTGTATTTCTGGCCCCAGAGATGGGGGATGAAGGAAAGGTGCCAGTAGACCAAGTGAGGGGACACTCAAGACTTTCCCAGTTGACAGGGTCCTGAGTCATCTGGCAGGTAGCGAGTGTGAGTCTGTTGACCTGAGGTGGTCAGAGGACCACTGCCAGGAACCAGGGCATAGAGCACTGCAGAACTGTAAGGATCTGGTGAGTAAAGTGCAACAGCAGTGAGGACTGTGGCAGTCAGGACCATAGCAAGAAGTTGACACAGATGGAGAGAAGTAAGAGCCCTAACATTGGGTGAGCCAGAGAGCTGTAGAAGACACAGCCTCTCTTTCTTTTCTGTTTTGTTGGGTTTTGTTTTGTCTTTCCATTGAACCAGGGGAGGGGGAGAGGAGATTCCAGTTGAAGAAGTGCTGTAGTGCCTGTGAGGAAACTTGGTGTGGGGCCAGGCACCCGCTAAATAGAGACTGATTTAATTTAAGTTGATCGTGGCACGGGTCCTGTCAAATTGGTTCAAACTGAATGACTGATATTACCCCAGGGAGTTTCATTTGAATAGACTGCACACTGAACTTTGCATGAATTGATCCAGAAGGATTGCCCTATGAATTGGGGCAAATTGATTTGTTATTGGTTGATGGACTCTTTAATGAATTGACTTCACATGAATTGATCCAGAAGGATTACCCTATAAATTAGGGATAAATTGATTTACGCTATTGGTTAATGGACTCTTTGATGAGTTAGTGTAGTAAGGGGTTTGACCCAGCTGTGGGTGAACTGTTTCAAGCTGGGGGCCTTGTGGTGCCTGAAAAAGAATTATTTTGAAGATATGAACACTTTCATTCATCTAGCTATTGAACAGCTGTCAGAAGTATAAGTGTTCTGTGAAAGATCAAGACTAAGATGTTTACCATCTTAAGTGGTGAGGTAAGGGCAGAGTGTAAGGGGAGAAGGAGCCCCACAGAAAGCCCTGGGAAAGACTCAGTGGAATCATTGGTCACACTAACCCCAACTCCCAACAAGATAAGAAGTTCCATCAAGGCATGGTGGCTGAAGGTAAAACACCTGAGGTACAGGACAGCGCTACACCCTGGCCCTTTCCCAAATGGTGCAAGCAAGCAGGATATCCAGAAGGTGGGGACCCTGCCCATACAGAATTACACCTCAACAAGCACACACCAGTTGTCATCCATGGTCTGCACTGCCTAGGTCAGGATGGCATTCTTCTCCCACAACACCTCCACCTGCTTGTGCTCCAGGGCCAGGAGCGGTGCCCAAAACTGCCAGTCTGCCTGGTCCCATGCCTCTTCACGCCAGTTTCTTGCTTTCTTGTGGGCGATGTTCTCTGCCCACCCTCTGTCCTGGTGGGCCACATCCTCCATCCACAAGGCTCAAGTGACCCTCAGCCAGTTCTCAGACACTGTGACCTACTCAGTCCAGGAGGAGGGTCCTGTCCAACGTCAACCTCTGGCGGAGCCAACACATCTACAGGGCTTTGGCTATGGGTGGCATCATCCCTGAGGCCACATCCTAGCTGTCCAGTGTGACCTCTCCCCAGCACTCAGCTTCAGGTCCTGTAGAACTATGATAAAGAAGCTGTTTGTGTATGTTTGCAACATTTCAGAGATAAGATGCTCTGTACCGGGGCCATGCACTGCCTGGCCTTAGATTGGTGCCTGGCATGCACAAGTGGTTAGGGACCATGGTAAGCTGGCCTGACAGGCCTGGCCCCAGGCAACTGCCAGCCGAGCCCCTATCCTTGCTCACTCCCCTGGGGCTGGCAGGCCACTGGTTCTCAGCTACAGGCAGCCTGCATCCCCTGCTCCATTCCCAGGGTATGACAGCCAGGCTCCTGGCAGCACTTACTTCTGTGGCTCCATACCTGCTCCTCCCTCCTCCTCCTGCTAGCCAACCACTCTGCTGTGCTGCCACCCAGGCTCAGGACTCCTGGATGACTGGGATGAGGAGCTCCCCATGATCCCACCCTCCCTACAGGGGTCTTCTCCAGGGAGGTGCCCTGGGGCCAGTCCTCCCCCTGTACTCCACTGTGCCCCGAGCATGCCCCTGCTGCATATGCCCTGGGCAGTGTGTGAGGAGGTCTGTGCACAGACTGAGTGGTGCCCAACCCACTACTCCCTGCTGCTGCTGATTTCCATAGTGCCCCAGGTGCATCCACACACCTGATATTGGACCCTGAACTACAACAGCACAGGGGACAAGCCCAGGCTGCCCTGCAACCTCTACCACTGCCTGGAGGGCTTCCTGTAGCTGGGCTACATGTCCCTGCTCTCTGCAACTGAGGAGGACACTTCTGTTGGCATCCATATGTTCCTCAGAGTGCATAGCTGTGGGGGCATGGGCTGATCAGTAAAATTTGACACTGTCTCCCACCTCCCTGCATGCTGTGGTTGGGGGGAGACCCAGGGCCAGAGAGTGCAGGTGGACCAGGCAGGGGTAGGGTGGGACCTCCCCCCAGCATGGGGCTTACCACGTGGCTGGGGCTGGTGTGGCCAGTGGCTCCATGTGGTCACAGCTGTAAATGATAGCATGCAGCTCCAGTAGGTGCCCTTGGATGGTGGGGTGCAGTGGATGGGTTCTTGGCTTGTGGTCTCGGGCTGTCACTTCTGGTGACAGTTGGTGTAATGGCCTGCTGTACTTCATGGCAGGGGTTGGGGCTATGGAGCTGGTGCATAAGTTGCTGGCCTGGGCTCCCTGAGCTGCTGTTGGAGAGTGCTACTGGGGAGCTCAGTGGGACAGGCTGCTGGACAACTGAGGGGCTCTCCCCTAGCAATGTGTCACCAGAGATGCCAGGCTGGAGTAGGAGCTTGGGCAGGCCACCTGTGCTGGTATAGATAGCATGGCTGTGGCCTGAGTCCTGGGCTGCAAGTTTGTCTGTGAGTTGCTGCATAAAAGGCATGGATTTATGGGCACTCTCTGACTGATGATTGTGGTCAGTGATGGATACCCACTATGCCTGCAAGGCCTTGCCTTCTATGTGGCACTTCCATGCTGACCAGTCATGCCTGCTCTTCTGCATCTGGGCTGACATCCCCTCATAGATGTGGGTGTTGGAGCACCCACCCTGCTCAAACTCATGCTGCAGCCTTGCCCCACAGCACCAGGAGGTCGTCAGTCTCTTCCATGGACCAGTTAAGGCCCCTGGTGGTGGGCATGGCCATGGCTGTGGATGAGGAGGACAGCATTATGGGTTCTGTGCCAAGTCTCGGGGCCCCCGTGTGGCTGTGCCTGTGCTGCTGGTGTGCCCCAGGGCTCTGAGTGCCTGCAGGCTTTGAAAGGCCTGTGACAAGGGTTGCTATAGAGTCAGCCAGGCCCTTGGGCAGGAGAGGCTCCCAGCCTGGAGCTCTAGTGCTAATCTCAGGTTGTCCCCCTAGTGGCAGGACTGACCTGGGAGCAAACTTGGTCCTGCGTTGTGTCTACACATTTGTAACTGAACAGTAACTAACTGAGAGTATATTTAATACCTTCATTTGCATACAATTAAGGATTTTTACTGCACAGTAAACCTGTGCATGTGCAGATGTCTGCACTCACTGTGCAGTTAAACATCTCATGCAGATGCTCCCTGAGTCTGTCTTTAGTGGCCAAGCAGCAGATGGCAGGGAGATTTTTGAGTTACAGGGTGCCTTATAAGCTGTGAATGCACCCTCATAGTGCATCTCAGAGGTGCACTCTGGTGGCATATGAAGTTGGGGAGTGTCACAACAATCTTTTCCCTTATGCTTGTTTGCATAGCTCTATCCACAAAGGAATGACTTATTTCTATTTACATTTAGACTGAGTGCTCAGGAATTCCAATGTTTTAATCATTTTTCTCATTTAAGTTGAAACAGACTTTTAATCTTTAAAGAATTTTTTTTTAAAATTGGAAGTTAAATATATATATACAACCTAGTGATGTTTAGTAGGTTTCCCTGTAGTTCATAAGAACCTGAATCAAAGACCAGCTTCTACTGGGCAAGGTACTTTAGAACCAGAAAAAAAATGCCTGTATATCAGGGAGTTGGGAGCCTAGGTTTATGGCAAAATGGAACATATGTCTTGGGGCCTGAGGTCATAATTTTATAGAGAACTCATTATTGATACCACTGGGTAAAATGTAAGTAGAGCAACCTAGAACTGTTTGAAAACTCCAAATGGACAAGGAAGAAAATTCTCCAGTAGCACCTGTTGGTGACTAAGCGAAAATAAAATGGCCCTTATTATCCTTTCAAATATGTGAGTTTAGAACATTTTTGTTAAATGAAGTTAAGTTTTAATCAATATTCCCATTGGACAAGGAAAAGGCAAGAGAAGGACACCAAGGATAGAATTTTATTTTCTTTTGGGCAAGTCAGTGGCAGTTTGCTAGCTGCGGAAATGGTAGAAAGCTATTTACATGGCCAGAAAGCTGCCAGTTAGGCACTTCTATTCCAAGTGCACAATTTTTAAATGGGTTGGTTCATCACAGCATTTTCATTGAGAGGTGACTGACACCAAGGTTAGGGCTGGAGTGGCCTTTGCTGGATGTAGGTGAGAGTTCTCTTACCCAACAATCAATCATAGCTACAATTGCAACTTAAGGGGATGACAGCGGAGCCTCTGAAGCAGATGAGGTACTACTTTCAAAGGGATTGGAAACACACCTGCATGAAACCTCAGGCAACAGTGAATACAGGTAGAGGGGAAAAAACAGAATGGAAGAGAAGAAGGACAAAATGATCCATGTTCTTGGGCACTTGCAACTAAGCATGCAAGAGAAAGACTATTATCAAAGAAATGTGGGAGTCTTAGGCAATAGGAATACTATATATTGATTATTACTCAACTTTCAAAGTTAACTCAGGGGCTCTTCCTTCTGTAAATGCAGCTTTTATTGCATGTACTAAAAGTATTGTGCTTGGAGAAAGACTTGCTGATCAAGACTGTCTGGCAGGAGTTATTTGGTTTTCTGGGTGCAGGCTGTGGCTGGTATTAAGTTTTCAGAGGGATGACTTGGATAATTACACCTTGCCCTTTATAGTGCAGACAATACTTGCTAGAAGGATTAGAATCAGGAATAATATGAGAAGGAATGACAGCGGGCAAGAGGAAACAGTAAAATGAGTGCATCGTTGCATTATATCTAGTAATTTCACTGTCTAGTCATTGTCAGATGTCAGGGTATTGTGGGATTCATAGCAGAGGAAGGTCTTAAGGATTATGACTTCACAGATAAAGCCTAAGGGCAGACATCAGAAAAATACCCCTGTGCATATAGGAGAAATAGACAAGTTAACATTCAAGGCAGGCATTGTTGGCAGAGTGAACATGGGAGTCAATGCCATGATTTCAGATCATATCCTGAAAGATCATAACCCCAGAGACTATCATGGCAAGAAAAGCAAGACTTACACAGAATACTAAAAGATTACAACATCCTGTCTTGATCTGTGCAAGGATTCCTTGATCAAATGGAAAAAATATATGATCAGATCTACTTCCACCTATCCGGGGATTAAGTGCAATCTTATTCAACCTATGAAGTCCCTGAAAACCTGTTAGAATGTCAAAATTCCTAACATTCCATGAGCTTGTTAGACTACTATAAAGGTAACTTACATTGAAGGTAAGGTGACTGTGAAAGAGTAAACAATGACGCGGCAAAAAGAGCCGGAGAATGCCACTTCCAGAGCTAGTACCATATTAGAATAGAAGCTCTGGAAAAAGAAAAGAAGGGGGAGAAGGAAGTCTCAGAAAGGGAGAAGAAAGAAAGAGCATCTGAAGGAGATAGAATTACAAAGTTGATATAATTGTTAAAAAAAAGAGGACCACTTCTGTTTAAAGGTAATGAAAGTTTGTATAGTGTTATAAAGAATAAAGATAAAGACAAGTGTTAATCTGCATCTGATTGTGAATATATATATCGGTGAGTGTGTAGGAATAATCGAGTGAAGTTTTCCTTTATAATACCGGGATTCCTAATAGAGACATCCAAAGAGCAAAATAAAACAACAAATATATATATATAACAATACTCCCGACAAGTGACATCATAAACTTATTATAACAACATCCAAGACGTGGCAGGAAGGAAAGTCAGGGTACTTACAGCTCTTTGGGAGATTATAAAAGGATACAGAGTGGCAAGGTCCACCATCACAGTAACTTATTCCCATTCATGATACTGCACATCTAAAATATCCTTAGAGTTAAAATAAATGTTTTTCTAATGGGGATGTTATAATTAGGGCCTGGTTTAAATTGAAGGCACAGCTCTTTGTGTCCCAGCTCCTTTAATCTTGGAGTTTCTCTCATGTTCCCCTCTACTGATCGGTGGTAGGGTCCACTGGCTTCATTTATTGCCACTCACTCCTGATGGCCATGAGGTAAAAACTGTGGTTTTAAAGAGGCCGTGGTTTTTGCCTCACACCGCTTGCTTCTGACTGGACTGAAGGCAAAAACCATGACCTATTTAATACTGCAGTTTTAACTTCCAAGCCATCAGAAACGAGCAGCAAGTGCTGGGGCAAATGGGCCCCTTCACCAATGGGAAGGCGGGGAGGAGATGTGTAGGAGGAATTCCAAAATTAAAGAATCTGTCACACTATAAGCTGGTCCCATGATTTAAACCAGGCCCTAGTTATAGTACAATTATATAGATACAGTGGTACTCAACATTTGTCCCCAGTGGACTGGATGGACAGTGCCCAGTCCATCTGCAGGCTGGATCTGATCTGTGGTCACAATGTTGCCTGGGGCAGGTGTGGTGGGAACTTATCTGGACCTGCAGAGGGGGGCACCCCCTAGCCCAAACCCAGCCATGTCGGGGTGAAGAGGGCTTGACCCAGGCCCAACCCAGCCTTCAGATGTGGAAGGGGAATTCCCCAGCCAAATCTAGTTGCAGGTGGTGGGAGGCGGCATCACTCAGCTCCAATCCAGCATCGGGGGTGGGGGGTGTTGACCTGTCTCTGATCTAGCCATGCCCTGATCAGCTGCATGGGTCTTAGGGTTTGGGAATTTGGCAGTGGGGGAGCAGCAGTGGCATTAATTGCCACCCTCCACTGCCACCAATTTCCCAACCTGTGGGGAGCCCTGGAAGTTGGATACCATGTCCCTAAAGGCCACATTTGGTCTGTGGGCTGGAGGTTGAGCACCCGTGATATAAAGAGCCAGATAGACCTGTACCGTCAGGAGGGGTCTTGATGAGATGGTTTTGAATATGAGAAGGAAGGAATTGACCCTGCCTGTTGCAACTTCTTGATTGTCTCTTCTATGCCCCCAACATAGCAATGTAAGTATATGTGTATGGGGCATTGCTTAGTTTCTGTTATGCTGATGTAATTTAAGAGATTAATTTAATGCTTAGGTAAACTCTTAATGATGTGACAGCTCATAATTTTGCTTCCTACCCCCTCTGTCCCCCTTCCCTTGTCCCAGAAAATTGCTTAGTTTTGGTTTTTTTAATGTTAACATTTTAGGATGTTCTCTGTTTTCCTTTGTGTTTTCTGCAGCTCTAAGCAAGCTATCAGCACATAAGTAATACCAATACCTTTAGTTATTCTACTTCCTTGGTTATAAATGTTTAGTTTTTTCACATTGATTGGAGGGAAAACAGATGTGCTTGGGAGATTCCAGAAGCTTGACAAGGCATTAAAAAAAGAAATGTGAGCAAAACAGAAGACCAGATGAAAGGAGGCACGGAGGGAAAATAGAACTCCCAACACTTAATGTGTTCCAATTTTGGAACAGGCTTGTCATCGTGCTCCTTGTTACGATATTAGCCACCCACGAGTGGCTCCATTTTAAGTATGGATTTTATCCATACATTTTCCTCAGCTGAAGAAATCTCAATGCTTGCTTAAAATAACTCTTAACTTTAGCCCTTTTATTCTTCTAAAATGGTGCCAAATTTTTTTGCAAACTATAAGTTTTTTAAAAGTTTGATACATTTTTTTTTAAAGGTTAGTAAATGATGACTATGAAGAGTTGACTTTGAGCACTAGCAGGGTCAAAGCAAAAACAGCCAAGGAAATATGGTAATTTCAGGGAAAGAATGTACTACTTGAACTGTTTTCTCTGAGAGATGCCTATGCTTCCTCTCAGTGAAAAATTTACTATTTACAGAATAAAATGGCACCTAGAAATGTGTTAAATTATGTGAATACCATTCAGGACCAGGGTCCTTTGAAGGATGAGCATTGAAGTTGGAGATATACATTGCATATTTTTTGAAAAGGTTAATATCATTTCCTGTCACATGAATTCTAAGTCTCTGCAAAGCTGGTTGATGCAAAATGCCAAGCAGCCACTACAAATGTTAATGAATAACAAGCAGTAGTACATATGTGCTTTAATTTGGATAAAGTGCAGCTTTCTCATTTGTGATTATTAAAATGTGTCCCTGTTGCTTCAGAAAGTTATTTTAGAAAGCCAATATGTAGTCATGCAAAATAAATTAATGTGACTGAAATTATTAAGAAAAGGTTGCACACAACCATTAACCAAATGCTTTTGTGCCAGTAACAGATCTTTTCCTGTAACAGACATTCCATACTGTTAAGTTAAATGCTTTACAATATACAGAAGTAAGATTCTTCATCTAACCAAGGAGGTGAACACAGCCAAATAAATCCATTAAAAAACCCCCCAAATCAATTTATTTTTGGTAGCATTTGCCTAGCTCTATTATTAAAAGGTGATTGATCTGTGAATTGTATGTCACCTTACTTAACAGATTTGAGAACAATTATTTTTAAATTCACAAACTCTTCCAGCCTGCGGAAAGAAGTCTTGCTATGTGCTGTTTCAGTGCTGTCTGAAGCTCTAAAAGCAAGTGTTGCATGACTAGAATGTGTCTGAAGAAAGCTGTTTTCATGTTCCAACATATAGAATATTTGTGGGGCAGAGATAAAAGTCCCATGTGTGACTATAGCATAAGTAATTTTTAAAAGTAATATTTCATCTGTAGTACTTTCACAAGGGAAAGAATGCTGCCTAGAACAATGCAACATCTCCATATTGTCATGTGTATGTATGGTATAAATATCAAGATATAAAACCATCTGTAATGTGAGCAAACCAGGTTTGGCAAGTTCAAATCCACATACTCTGCATTCAGCTTCTATATTACCCAAACCATTAACATTTGGGAGCAGAAATGCATTCACCTAAATAGTGTTCAGATCGTTTAATTCTGTATTTTGGAGCATGGTACCAAAAAATGGATGGGATTATTGTGAATATGACATTTCACATGTCTTCCTGATAGCATATGAATGACATTTTCAATAAACAAAATAGGGGAACAGATTCTGATCTCCCAGCACACAAACTATTCGTACCACAACAGATACACTGGACTGACACCATAATGTAGAGCACAAACTATATCGGATTAATTTTTTTAAAAATGGTTAAACATATGCATATCTAAACTATTGAGCTTTTATAAAAGATACTTTTTTATTTTGTATTTTCTTTGTTTGCCAGGATGTTCTCTGTTTTTAGAAGTTTTGGTATTGTGTTATTTTGAACAGTATTGGGATGTTGTACTGTACTGGAACTTATCCAAAATGTATCATAAGGAGAAGAAATGCTGATCAGAGAAAACTGCTCAAAAAATCCTGTCACTTTAAAGAGAAATTGAATTTCAATTCTTTCTAACATCATGAGGAACAGACAATTGATAAGCAAACAAGGATCTTGTCACTTTGAGCTTTCAGGCTGACTAAAGTGAAAGCCAGGTAAAAGGAATTTTAGGTTTGAAGAAAAAAAATAAGACAGCTGTCCACAACTTTGGAATGTAATTAGCTGGATCTTGTATAAAACTAGTGGTTTGGGTCACTAGCTTAATGTTGATATACAATATAATTTTCAGCAGAATGTTTTTTCCAGTGCGTAGAAGTTAGCAAAATGCTTTAGCTGTTAAATGAAAGTTAAGACCCATTGTGCTGGATTTTGATAACTATTCTAATAGTTTTAGTACCATATCATTGTTATAATTACTTAAATGCCACTTGTTAAATATTAGGGCTGTGTGAAGCTTTGGTTCCTGATTTAATTCAGCAGAGATTTGGACTGATTCAGTAGCCGAATCCTCAAATCCTAATTGAATCCGAGGACCCTCTGAATCAATTTGGAAAGATTCAACAATTCAGACATAGATGCATCTTTAATTTTTTTTCTACATACCTCAAGGTACCAGGTGGCTCGTGAATGCTGACACGGCAGGGTGGAGAGAGTGTCCAACAGGAGTGCGGGGGGCTACCCAGTATGCTAAGTAGCAGTTCTAGAAATGGACCAGAAGCACTTCCGGTCCACTTCTGGGACTACTGGCAGCCCCTGCTATGGCCCCATGGCTGATTACTGAGATGGAGCGGGGCATGGTGGCGGGGGGGGCGCTCCATATACTCGGCAGCAGACCTGGAAGTGGACCGGAAGTACTTCTGGTCCACTTCTGGGTTCGTCACTGATCATGTGGGGGGGCCCATGCACTCCTGTGAGACGCTCCATCCACCCCATCATCGCAGCATTCACAAGCCGCCTGGTACCTCAAGGTATGTAGAAAAAACATTTAAAGCTGTGTCTATGGCCAAATCACTGAATCTCTGAATCAGTACTGAATCTTCAGTTTTGGCCAAATCGAATCAGGGACAGTGATCTGAATCATCGAATAGAATCACTGTCCCCAATTTGGGCTGAATCCGAATTGAATACAGCCCATTTCGCACACTCCTATTAAATAGCATTTATTGAGTAATGATATGAAAAACTAGACAACAGGCTGCTGATAGTTAGAGACCACTGCCTATCATACTGCCTATATGGCCTTGTTGTTTCCTTGCATTTCTCTGCCAGTCAATATCCATCTGTTGTCTCGTGGCTTATCTTTAGTTTGTAAATTCTTTTTCCTCTGTGCTGGCGCCTAGCAAAATATGATCCTGGCCTATGAGTGGAGTTTTTCCATTCCACAGTAATGCAAATAAGGTACAACAAATATTTTTCAAAATGTGCATTGGTATACAGCCAGGTTTAAAACAGAGTGGCTGAAGATGATGCTAATGCTTGACACACATGAATCCTAGCCTTTTCTAAGGGTTTCAGTGAAGACAAGCTTTTTATTGTTTAGGAAAATCTTAAGTCTGACTTCCTTACTTTGTTAGCATTGTACTCCATCCCAAAGGTATAACAGGGCAGTGGCAGTGCATAGGGCAGCCATGGTGGCTGTTATTTTTATACTCATACCCACCAGTCATTGATCAAATTTGCTGCCCAGGAGACACCGCAAACTCCATGTTAGGAAGTGGATTATATAATTCTGCATAGAGTGCTGAGCTGTGCTAACACACGTAGCTCCACAGTAAACTTAGAAAGGAGGAACCATAGTATCTTATAAGTTGTTCAATTGTAGTTGGTGGGTGAATAATTTTACATTGAGCAAATGTTTATTTGAGACACGTAGGCCAGGTCCACATGAGCACGGGACTGCTTTTGCAGCAGCACAAATTTGTGCCACTACTTCATGCCGCAGTGCATGCCCCTGCTTGTTTGCTTTTGCAGTTAGACTCATTACCCCACTGCTCCTTGTGCTGTAGGGGTAGGGTTAGCTGGGGCACAGTGTCTCAGCAGGGGCTAGCCATCCCTTGCACTGAATCACCCTGTGCTCTGGCCAGCTGGGGAGTAGGAAATGGAGATGGAGGAGCAGCTACTCCATGCCTGGTTGGCGCACAGTGCACCTTGAGATGGCCCTGAGCTGGCTGCTCCTGTCTCTTCATGCCTTAGTGTGGGGGCTTCACTGTGAAGACCCCATGCTAAGGCACATGGAGTCCCCACGCTGAGGCATGCTGAGCCCCAGCTAGCTGCAGAGCTGGCTGAGGTGTGGTGTGCCTCAAGATATGGGAGCAGATGCCAGGGATGCCTGCTCCCCCATCACCACATGCCTCAGTATGGGTACTCTACTACTCCATGTGCTGGGGGAGGGAAGGTAAGGTGGGGGGCTGGTTGGGGCACAGGGTGCCTCAGTGCAGGGTTAGCCAGCAGGCTGCTCCTGGTCAACGTGCCATTGGGTTGGGCTGGCTCTATGCCTCCACATGCGGCTTCCCTGCTGGAGTGCTGGAAGCCCCACATGGAGCCTTGGAGCTGGTCCAGCTTCATGGTGCAAGGCTCTCACTTGTATTGCCAGGAGCCTCACATGCTGGCACAGAGGCAGTTCACAGGCACACACTAGCAGGCTGGGCCAGCTCAGTGCCTCCACATGCAGCCCCTGGGCACTCAGCTGGAGCCACCAGGGGGGTTCTGCCTGCATCAGGTCATGAGCACCCCAAGGGCCTGCATGCTGCTGCTGCTGGTGGCAAGGCCTGTGCACCATGGGAGAGGGAGGAGGAGGGTGCATGGTGTGGAGCACCACCCCCTCATACACAGTCCCACAACCATACCCCCCACCACAAACCCCATATATTTGCAGCTCCTGAGACTCAGCTAGAGCTGTGCACCACTGTGGGGCTTTGCCTGCCACTGTCCATGAGTACCCCAAGAGCCTGCTGCCTACTGTTGCTGGTACTGTGAGCCATGTCCCACTTCTATTTTCTCTAGCATGCTGAGGCAGCATCCATAGAAACACTCTGACTGGCTGCCAGAGTGTCTCCTTGAAGGACCCACCCTCCAGTTGCTTCTGGGCATATTCCAAGAGCATGCCCCATGCTGCTTTTTTCTGGTGCTTTTTTTTCTTTTTGATACTGGGATTACCAAATTTAGAGTCCATGCTGCAAATATGCAGTGCAGGAAACATTGTCTTGTGTGTGGTATACTTTCTGGGGTGTCTCAAACTCTTTTGAGATGCCACAACATACATGTGAACACCCATGTGGATGCAGCCACAGAGGACAATTCTATTGCTATTGCTGCACCTAAAGCAGTTTTCTAAGTGCACGTGTACCTGAGCCTATATCCTGAAAAAATAAGAAGGACCCTTCTGTATTTATATCCTACAAGCTCAATGGTAAGGGCACCTGCATAGAAAGCAGGAAACCTAGGAAGTTTTAACCCTCACCCTGACAGGGTTTGAACCTGCATCTCCATAATTTTCCAAGGCCATGCAGAAACTACCAGACAATATTAGCTAGTCCCCTCTCTAGCACTTTTTTTGAAGATGAGCCACTGCCCCTTGGATTTAATAGTCAGTAGGTGGAGGGCAGTGCATTGGGGAGATTTCTGTCCCACTGGGAACAAGGTTTCAGGATAGAACTAAGGGCCCCTTCTTTTCCAGGGCATCAGCCATCTCACTATGATGTACACCCTAAAGCTTGTTCTCTTTCTGGTGGTATACATATCTCCCTCTTTTGGCTGCCCAGGTGGCCAATTTCAAAAGGAGTGTCAGAGAAGTTACAGCCTGACTCATAACCTGGGGTTACAGCACGGGCCTGGGAGTTGGAGAATTTGGTTCAGACACCCTTCTGATGAAGGGGGCATAATAACCAGATGTCTCATTTCTGGGCAGGTGCCCTAGCCACTCAGCTACTGGAGCTAAGGCATACTGGGAGGGAGGTCTCCTACTCTTTGTCCTTACCCTCCTCTATCTAACCTACATTAATCTATCTACATCTCTATGACTTACATGGACTTACACATTGAGAATGGACATATATGCCTGTACATGCCAGTGTAAATGCCCAGTAAGCAGTGCATCACCTACTGAGCGTGTTTAATCTGTGTGCACATGCTTACACATCCATGTTGCAAGGGAAATAGAATTAGAACCTATACATCAGAGCCAGGAACATGATTTACACAGACAGAAAATAGCCTTTCATGCACAGAAATGGATATCGAATTTTGCCTATGATATGCACACTGGTGTAAATTTATTTTTAACTTCCTCAGAATTAACTTTATACCAGGGAATAGCATTTCCTCCAGAGTGGATGCTGTGTGTTTTGTGTATGCTACACTTTTTCTCTGGAGTAAATTAAGAATGTGTGCCTGGATTAAATGTATATCCACACTGTTAGTGTATTGCTTTCCCACTGTGGGATTTACCACAGATAATAATGAGCATGAATTCTTTACTTGAGATTATGGACTGTAGTTAAACACCATGATCCCCTTGTGTTTGGCACTGTACAAATACAAAAAAAAATATATTCCCTGCTTTGAGAGCCTTACAAAGCAGGACATATCTGTTTGTAAAGATATCCCTACAACAGAGAGAGCTTGTTAGCCTAAAGGTGGCATTTCCCCTGATGTATAAAGATTTATAGACTATAATCTCCGAAGAGAGTGGCACAGATATAGAGTCCCTTTGGCATAACAGAGGAACATTTTTTTCCTTTGTATTATCTTCTTTCATTTATTTTCTTAACTTTTTCTTTTATTTGATTGCCTGATTAAGGGTCAGTATATCCTGTAAATGCACAGCCAGCCAGAAGGAACACTATATACCCTTTTTTGTTATCAAATAATTTCTGTCATAATATAAAAGACAGTTTAAAATAAAATATTAGGAAAAAGTACTCAACTGATGTGTTTAGGTATCAGGATTTTCTCTTTCCTTTTCTTTCCTTTTCTTTCTCGTTAGATGCTTTTTAATAAATACACAAATATTGCTTTAGGAACTTTAGGTTATTTGGCCCTATAATGCATGGAAGAAGACAATAGAACAGAAAAACCAGCCATGGCTTTATAATGTATGCAACAGGTATAAATCCCATCTGCTTCAAGAGTCATTAATACATGAACACTAGAATGCAGATTTGGCCACATACAATTTTTAAGGGATTGTGTAATGTGAAGAACTCTGTAACATGCAAACTCTGTAACATGCAGCCTTTTTTGCTTTTTCAGAAAACAAAGGTTGATGGCCAGAGCATTTTTCAGACTGTGTGATCCTAGACCCATAGGGTTCCCAGGTAGGAAATCAGGGGTTAGGCAAGAAACAAGCAGTGAAATTGAGCAGTTAGATTTAATTGAGAGGCCAAGAGAGTCAGAACCAAGAAAGTTGCTTTTTGGTGACTGGACAGTGGTGCTTTATCTAAGGTTTCTGCAAAAGGTAATTACTCATTTGTAGTTGATAACTATCTCTATTCGAGGAAATAGGATTCTGTACATTCAGTAAATAAACAAATTACAGTAGAAAAATACCCTCTCTCATTGATTTCTTCTCCAAAGGAAAATTGATCTGCAAGGCTCAAAATATTATGCTGTTTGACAAAGATAAAGAGATATTATTTTGAGACGTGATTATTTTTGCTGTGTCAGCACATCCTTACCAGTCACATTAGACTCAACAGTGAGCATCATTCAGTTGTTCTCTTTATATTAAGTTTCTGATTGTGTAGTGAGCATGTGGGGAGACCTTTGCATTTGTGCAGAATTGGGATGCTGGGCGTTGTCAGATACAGAATCAGACACTTGAACCAGTATCTGTCATTCCTCTAACATCTGAACTTTTCTACAAAACCTCAATTTCATGGCAACAGAATAAAGAAAGATGACAGGGAGAAATTATTTCAAAGTAACACTTTAGCAAGAGCCTTTTTGAGAAATGTTGGATGAAATCAAATAGATTATTTCCATTTGAATTAATCAGTTGATTGCAATCTAGTACAGAGCTACAGGGCAGTTTAGTTGTATAAAAACCATCAGTAATTAGATTATTTTGAATGACTGTGGCAAATAAAATACAGGTAAGACTATTCACTCCTGAATATTAATTTGAAATTTAAACTACACTTTTTACTTAAGACAAGCCTGGACAAAATGGCAATCTCTGAGCAATAGGAACAATTAGTATATCATGTATATCATTAGTGTATCATTAGTATATCATGTGTTTACTTAGTCGTCTTCTTCGTTCTAGTTATATTATATCTCTAGTCACATTATACATATAAAAGCATATGAAAAGTAAGTTATTTATAGTAAACTATTTATAGCAAACTAAAAGTACTCTTAGTCGCCTTTATTTGTATAGATATAAAGTGAGAAAGGGCAAGAGAGCAAGCAAATGGGATCAATCTATTTACTTGTATCCTGCTTGGGAGGCACCATGGCTGGCTTTCAGCTTGCCAGTGCACATGGAGCCCAGGATCTCAATATTGGGTTCTACATGTAGTGGCAAATTGAAAAGGCATGTGTGTAATAACAGGAAGTGTGATTGTTGGCATCAGGAATCTGATCCCATTGCACCAAAATTCATGTCTGCCACAGGCATAAGGGATCTGGGAGCCTAATTTTAGGCATCTTTAAAAAAAACCCCAAAAACTTTTCATTATTGATAAGATGGTCCAACTTAACCAAAGTATTATGCCTATAAAATATGTGCCATACATGATTTGCTATTGAGAAGGCAGGGTAGATTTGTATGTTATTCTTGAAAATCCATTATTCTATTTAAAGACATTAATCATCCAGTCATAAAACAAAACACACAGTGCAAGCTTATCCCTATGACAAATCCTTATGGAATTTGGAGAAAAGTTTATTAAAAGAAAGTGCTCACTAGAATAGGGTTAATCAATTTGCTGCACTGTATCAATGAAAAACAAACAGTTTCCTGCTCTTAAAAGTGGTGGTTTGTTATAAATAGATGTTTTTATAATGAATCTGCACTGTATAATGTATGTCATTGTGAGCAATTCACAAAAATATGGGTTGATTTTGCAGAAACATGTAATTTGGTATAGTGAATATATTCCCACGAATCAGGATGTTGCAAACAAAAATTGACAGAATATATTTACAGCAGATATTTTTCTAGCAGGCTGCAGTAGGTAAATTAGAACCTTTTTAACCTAATAAAGAAGATGTCAGATTCTTAACATTTCAGAAACATTCATAAAGGATATAAGGTCTGCTTACAACCTTGTTTTGTCACATAGTTCAATGAAATTATCATGATGCTTATATTGGAGTATCCAAACCATTGGAAACATTTCAGGATAGAACAAAGAGATGTAGTTAGTTGTATTACTCTGAAGTCAGACAGAAGGAAGCAGAGAGATATATCTAGCAAACTAACTGAATCACAAGTGTATAAGGAAAATCTCTACCCTGCCTTCAGGGCAGAATAAGTACTGCAGTGCAGCTTGCCTAATTTCAGATTCAGACTTTCTTTAAATCTGAACGCTGTTGTATTAAATTAAACACTCGAAGACCAGTATACAGTGTTTGGTCTGGATGTTTAATTAATTATCTTGATGTGGGAGTAAGGAGAAATATGCACTATCATAATTTAAAGTTAATACCAAACTGGTAAAAATAAGGAAGAATAGAAAAGACAAAAATGATGCAAACAGTAATATGAAACGTGGCTAGGAAAAGTTACTAAAGAAAACCAATATGAGGATAAAATCAAGGTATTGACAGTCAGGAAAGATTCAGAGGGTTAATAGGTATAGCTAGTACTAAGGGAAAGCAAAATAAAAGAACAAATAGCTGAAGGCCATAAACACCCCCTCCCTAAAAACCCCCATTATTCAAGGTTAAGCAAGGGTATATTGCAAGGATTCAAGGAATAACGTAGCCAAAGGAAAATATGGTTTGACAATCAGAAAAATCTTCCTCATAATGAAATTTTTCAGGCATGGTATTAAAACTCATGGGGCATAGAGCAAGCCGCACTTCACTGAACATTTAAAACTGGGCTAATAATTATATTCTAAGACTGATATCTTTGATCAACTCAGTTCAGTAAGAACACCCTGTTGATATCACTGGAGTCAAGGTTTTGCTCTAATTGTGAGTCCTCCACTGACAGCAGACTGTACTAGGTCTGTCAGCTATTGTGCATGTTTAACAGCTGTGGTTGAGATTCTCCTCTGTGTTACACTGGTGTAAATCTGACATAACCTAGCAGAAGGTAATGGAAATACTTTGGATTTATATTTGGTGTAAATATGTGTAGAATGTAGTCCTTAGATCCTGTTCCTTTTCCTTCTCTTCAGAAAATGTTGTAGCTAGGGAAAAGAGCACATCATCAACAAGAAAAAAACAACACATCAGACACAAAGTATTATGGGATCCTGGTACAGTAAGTGCACAATCAACAATTTTATGAGGGATATAGAGCATATGGATGACAGCATGGGGCTTCTGACAACCAGTTATTACACTACTCATTATGCTGGAAGAATACTTCCCTAACAAGTAAAAGGTCCCGGGGAAGACATTTCACTACCCAGGCACATGACTGACTATAATTGTAGATAGCAGCTGCACTTGCTACCTGACTTTCATTCACCTTCAAATTTTCTCTTTGCTCCAGTTTCCATGGCTGCCAAAGGATGCTATCCAGAAGGACATTCCTCTGATTATACCAATATAAAGCTTATTATTAATATGAATCAAGAGGTCTTATATGTGAACCTGTATTTAGTACAAATAGAATAGTAGCAGAAGCAGTGGGCCAAGGAAACTTTTAGGAGAACTTCTACCTTGCATCCCTTGTAGTTTTCAGAAGTAAAAGCAAAGTATTTCGGGCCATTTCAGGACACCAAGTTTCCCTAAACAGTTGAAGCCAATGACATGGAAGGACTGGGTCACCTAAAATGGCAGTCCCCTCCCTAGGACTGGTTTGAGTGGGAGAAGGGTGTGGTCCTTCAGCCTCTATCACAGCTGGTTCTCTCACTGTTACTGGGATAAAACCATAAAAGTTCATCCCATAAACTGTCTTGACTGGTGGGGAAGTAGCTGTACTGCAGGCATGATCATGTAATAGCTTTTGATCTTGGCTGTAGCTGCTCCTCTGAGCAATGTGGAAACTCCAAAATGGTCAGATTCTTTCCAACTGAAATCAATCCTAAAACAATTAGCAACACAGAAGTTTGTGAAGTAGCCAAAAATGAACACCAGTCCTGTATTATCACTGTAACTTAAGTTATTGCTCAGGACAAATTTGATCTGAAGTATCAACATGACACTTGTTGTTGTTATTGGGATTTCCTTTCCACTCTGGCAGTTTGGAGGCAAAAAACAGTTTTCCATAGGCTTTGTTTCTTGAACAGTGGCCATTATAATTATTACCAGTAGCTAAAATGGAAGCAGGGTCTTCATAAAAAAAACCATCCTGCATTTCTTTTACCACTGAAAGGGATTTGGGATTTGTGTGCCATACTAGTAAGACCTGGTGATCTTTTGACCTTTACACTCATGAGATTAGAATGGCTTCTCAGATGGGAATTTGCACTGTATCCTTTAGGAAAGACATTCACTGCTTAGAGTTAACCGAATAAAAGAAGATAAAGAAAATGGCAGTATTTGTAGGGGGAAAGTCTCTTGCTGATATTTCCTTTCCAGGAGACTGAACTTGTGAAGTGCCAAAACCCTGTAATTCTAATAACTCATTAACATTTTGTAGGAGTGTAGTGGGTTTAATATTTCCTATTTTTTCTAGAGTTATAAAATGTTTAATTCATGTCGGAAAGAAAATCATTATCTTCTGTTAAAGGCTGCTAAGAGAAATGAAATTTTCTTTTTTTAAAGGGCAAAGTTATGCCTACAGATAGCATTTTTTTCTGTGTGTGTTTGTAAGTATTTTTCCTATTCTGCATGGTACAAGAAAATCTTTAATATTCTGCCACTGAGAATATTAGAATATATTTTACTAGATACAAGTCATGGCAGAAATGGCACAGCAGCCTGACTGGATCTTTTCCAAACAATGCTGCATAATACCTAAAGGTACACTCCCAATCCCTGTTTCATTTCCTTTCCACCAGTGAAGTCGACAAAGAAGAGAGAGCTAGCTTAAAAGAACTAACATTGTGCTTAAAAAGAATTGTGGCTTGGAGGCTCCTTATCCCCACCACTGCTTTTCCTTCTTCCTCGTTCTTATGAAAAAGAAAATTTCCCTTCTGCAGTGAGCCACTGCACTAAAAGGCATGTTGCATGCCCTTTGGCTTTTCAGAACAAAAGCAGGGGAGCAAAGTGCCAATTCAGCATTCCTGTTGGTGTAGAAGATATAACTTGTGCACACAAGTATGTGCCGCATTAAAATAAATCACATAAATATCTCTTCTCCCCTCTTCACCCAATCTCCCAATTCTAACTGTGGAAACAAAAAACAGGCAAAGACAGTAGATTCCCTAGTACAAAATCATGCAGACACAGGCATAAAACTGGAAAGATAAGAAACCAGATTGTCACCTGTCGTAAGTCAGTCACTGGACATTTGCCATCAGAAGAGAATCTAGCCAGGATTTCATGCCTACCTTAAGGTTGGTCTACACCATGCACTTCAGGTATTAGAGCAATATTCCAGTGTTCCCAGGCAGTGTAGAAATATTCAGTGTAGAGATACTTTCAGTAGCATGGACCTCCAAACAGGCTCCTGGGGATTTATTTTTTTTTAAAGCAGGGGTGGGCTAAATACAGCCTGCAGGCTGGATCTGGCACACCAGCTGATTGGATCCAGCCTGCATGTAGGCACCCACCATTTAATTGTATCTGGCCTGGCTAGTGCCTGTCCTTGCTGTGCTCCAGATCAGGCTAAGTCCTGCCTGTGCCTACCAGGAGCAGCATGTGCTGTGCTCCCAGCCTCCCATACCAGAGAGCCCAAGACCTGACCAGTGGACACAACTTCTGGGCAGGGCTGCTGCTGCTGTCCAGGGAACTACTGGGATCCCCTGGCCTCCAGCGACTCCTCCCCCATCCCTGCTGCAGCACTCCAGGCAGCAGGTAGGCAGGGAAGCTGCGTTGTTGAGGGAAGCAGGGCAGGGGATGAGGGGTGGACTCTGCCTGCAGCTTGCTTTGGACCTGCTTGTTCATGGCTGGGTGGGGTAGCACGGTGATGGAGGGGGAGGCATGAAGGAGCTTGGCTATTCACAAAGGTTCTTGGGGCAGGCATGGGGCAGGCAGGTGGGGCAAGAGCAAAACAACAGGAGCCAGCAAGGGCTCAGCTGCAGTTCGGCTGAACAGGCATGGGAGAGAGGCCAAGAGATCCAGTGGTGCCAGACTTGACTCTCCCCCACCTAGGGCTTCCCTTGCTGCCCATTGGTGGCATCTGCTTTCCTACCTCTTTGCAGTAAGCTGCAAGCCAGGCAGGCAATGCTGATCCCTGCTCCCCCCACCTGAAAAGGGGATCAGCATCACAACCACATCACAAACAGCTGGCAGGAGAAAGCCCCTTCCCCACATGCGCACCAAACCCATCCACACCTCAACCATCATCTTTTGACGATAATATGCAAAATATAGTGTAAATGTATAATGTATAATGTTCTATATTAGTTTGAATTATTTAATTATAACAATGTTAAGATCTCTATGCTTAAAACCTGCTCATAAATATGTACTGATAAGAAATGTTATGAAGAAATACCAGTGGAAATATAGCCTAAGGGTTGCCTGTGGTCTTTTACTCTGTTAGCCATCCAGAGTTATGAATTAGGCAGCTGACAACTTTCCAAAATCATTTTTTGAAATTTTGTTCACTTAAAGCTGAATCCTGATGCCTAGCAAATGTATAGAGTGAATGGGGTAAGTAACATCCTGGGGGGAAAAATAGATGCATATGCATTTTAGCGAATTTATGGAATTAGCAGATTTACAGAGTTTCTACAACAATGCATATTCTCTGCAGTAATGTAAATGACTGGGGGTTATTGCCACAGCAGCCCTGGGAATTGCCTTTGTGGATGAGGGGAATAGAGGGCTTGGCATAAAAATAGCTATTGCAGCAGCAGCATAGTGACCACACTGCCATCATCAGCTGGTGTGGCCCTGCTATGCCTGCTTCAATGCTAACTTGTTCTATTTAAGCACAGTAGCAGAGAGCACTTTGTAGTGCATTTCCTTAGTCTCCAAGGACTCTAAGAACAAACACAGCTACAACCTACACCCATGTACAGATAGGAGATGTAATCTCTGTTCTCAGGGACAGAGCCAGGGGACTTTGAATTGATGCAGTTGCAGCCACCCTGATTCTTGTTCCACACAAACTTTTAAACCAGCTGCCTGGGAGGGGCAGTGATATTTTTATTTAGGCAGTGATTAGGGTTAGTTGACTTCATGACTAATGATAATCTTCCTAATTCCTGCTAATCTCCACTCCATAGATATTTTATGACCCTCTATCTTTTTAATGGTCTTGATGTTATACTATTCAAACTACCCTTTCTTCTGTAATATAGCTGTTAAAACAGGTATCACCAGAAATGGCTATTCCATAGCCCTGGAGACTGTTTTTAAGCTCTAGCTAAAATCTTAATCTAGTTTTCAGCTCTAGCTAAAAACTTGGTATGGTAATAATAACTCCCGTGTAGAAATAACTGACAGTGAAGTATTGGAGACACCATCAATATGCTCAACAAAGCTGGATTTTTTGGTTTTATGAATGTGAATAAGAGATGTACATTTAACTATAGTGACTATGGGATAAATGACACGACATCTGAACATTTTGGATATTTTTGCCAAGTTTGTTGTATTTTTTAACTCTAGCTAGCTAGCTAGCTACATAGCTAGCTATCAGTTCAGTAAGAAAACCCTGTTGATCCAGGAATTAATTTATGTATCTATAAGATTAGATAGATAGATAGATAGATAGATAGATAGATAGATAGATAGCAAATTAGTGCACATTTCAATAGTTGCATTTGTTGTTTTTTTTATTTTAAACTGAATAATATAGTGCTGGGCACTAGAATATTAGTGAAGTCTCTAGTTTCTCTTTACCTAGAGAAATATATGTATTGTGTGATATGTGATGATGTGATGCAACATTTGAACCTCCCTTTTTCAAAATCCTACATCTGCTTATGTTTGTTTTCCTCCAAGGACAGGTGCCCCAGCAATTGAGTAAGTGTCCATTGTAGAAAAAGTAAGCATAAATGTTGTCTGAACCACACTGGTAGTGATAGGTCATACATGTAGTACTGGTTCAGCTTCACAACTATTGCCTGGAGCAGGTGTCTTCTCTGCTAGCTTTCACTTTGGCATCTTGGTGGTTCTTGTGATGCCATGTCTTTGACACAATTTATGAAATCCATCATCTTGTGTGCATGGTGGATCACAGCCTGCCAGCCTTCAAACCACATTAGAAGCTCCATGAACTGGTTGGCATTTTCCACTAGAAACTTCACGTGTTCTTGAATGTCCCTTCTTCCAGATTATTGAGAAGCTTAAGCATGCAACATGTGCCAGGTTTGATTTTCAGTTTCTTGCTGACAAAATGCTGGTAACACTCAATATGCTTGGTGTAGTAATGGACTACCCTGAAACATGAACTCCACCTTGTGAGCACAGGATCTGGTGGTAGTGATACAGTTGCATGTATGTCCCTACTTTGAATGATAAGGCACTCCCTGTACAGCAGCTTACAGCCTGGACAGTTCTTGAAGGCTTTCTTGAAGGACACCAGGCTATCCACATCAGGGAACTGTGTGTGCCAGATGCCACTTACTAAAGACTGAATGTGTCCTTTAACTTTGGATCATTACGTTTCTCCAGCGGGATGTTTGCTGCCATGAAAGCCTCCATGAGGGAAAATGCTGCTGCTCACCTTGCTAAGCTGCTTTCTGTAGTTGTTTTAAAGACTGGAAACCTGTTACTTCTTTCTTGCTCTGTCCTTAAGCCCCTGCAGCAGGCTTTTGCTTAAAGTGCACCTTGAACTCTAAGTATTGATCCATACTGGTTTTCCTCAACACTTCCAGAGTCATGTTGCAGTTGACACAGAATAGTCTGCCTCCATCTGCATGCAAGGTCCAGGAAGATACTGCCTTATAGAGTCCAGAGATGAAATGTATTTGGCCCTCTTGGAGGATTTCTTCTCACTGTTCATCCCTATTCAGTCCTCCTCAGGTTGCAGCATGGCTGCTTAAAGGATGGCACCAAAACCCTCTCACTTCCCTGACTAGCCCTGGACTGGTACCTGTACTGAACCTATGTAACAGGCTCAGTTTCTCATGTGCTCCATTTCCTCCCCCTCCTCCCCCCTTCCCCTCAACCTCCGCTGTGCTTCAAGACTAAAGGGCTTCCTGCCCTTTTCTCTGCTTGTCCATGGTTTTTTTGGGTTTCTTTTTCCCTTCAGGGAGCCCACCAAAATCACAGAGCCTACCATTTTTCACAGAAAACATCTGATTTCATGTTTTCTAAGAAAAATGTGAAATCATGGTTTTGGTATGTCCCTAATTAAAAACCATTGATTTTTACCTACTCCTAACTATAATCATTTAGTGCTACAGAATAGCATTGATAACAATTACTTAGAACTTGGATAGCATGTCTCATCTTCAAAACACTGCACAAACACTGCCAATTCATTTTCACAATGTCCTTTTGATATAGGTAACTAATAATCCCCATTTTAAGGATAGACCCCCCGTGCCTGACCAAGGTTCAAGCAGTGGCAGGAGCTGTCTACCACCCCCGGAGCTACAGCTCTGCCTCCCCCCCGCTCTGCCCCATCCCCTCCATCAGAGGGGG
>NW_017728948.1:61044723-61055387 GCF_001723895.1 Crocodylus porosus
CCACACTGGGCTTACCAGCTAGAGGCAGCTGTATTGGAAATCTGATCAGTATTGGCTTATATGCCTCCTTAAATATTGGCTATCGGTATCAGCCCCCCAAACCTCTATCAGTGCACCCCAACACAAACCTGTACAGTAGTCCACAATGGTAGAAGAGGTAGGTTGAAAATGTTTTACTCAGTCCATAGAGTCCTATTGTGGGGATCCTTGTCAGATGGAGTGGAGTGGTCCGTGTTTGGAGATGTCTTTCATGATCCATTGATCTTGACCCACTAGAAGCTCAGATACAGTAGTGCTTGTTGCCTGCAGCCCCCCTCAACAGCAATTGTTTCAAGTCATAGTGAACCCCTACACTGAATACATTTCAACTTTCTCTTCACTCCCCCAGCTAAGCTGCACCATTCTTCTCCATTTCCAGCAATTCCTGTTTCTTCACCAGCCTTAAATAGAAAACATAATTAAATGGATCCCCAAACAGTTCACCCAGAATCCTGTTGCTACTCCCTCTCTCAGCCTGTCACATATGATTAGTGTGGCCCTGCCCTCCATAAGGTGGAGCTGGATCAGGTTGCCCTGTGCCTCATCTGCATAAAAAATTTCCAGTTATGGGGGAGGGAAAGAGGGCTAATTATATGGATCCCTTGTGTGGGATATCTGAGAGCACTGCTGAGCTGTAGGATCATCATGGTTTGAAATGCTGTTGACTCTACTGGGGCCCAAGCCCAGTGATTTATATGGTAAATCACAAGCCTTTTGGCTTTGTACTAATATCATCCATAATTTGTATGACAGTACAAAACAGTAAGCAGGTACAGAAATGTTGCTTAAAAGTATCTTCTGAAGTCCCTTTCAGCCCTAATGTCTATGAAATCTGTGAAATCTATGAAAAGACAGTGATTTAATGTATGAAGTATAACTACATGCACCTGAACTGCCCACTTTTGTAGAACATCAGATCCCAAGTCATTGAATCTGTACTTATCATTTCTGAACTTTGGAGAAATTCAGTTCTTGCTATAAGTTCTTGTTATAAGTTTGTGGCTCAAGAGTAAGCTTGATTGAAAAAAAGGTATCAGATTATACTTACTCTCTATGCACACAATAAAGTCTGTTATATCTCTAATATTACATTTACAGAATGGTTTCTACCTCTATAGGCATGCCCTTTTCATTTCTCAGTCATGTAATAGTCAAGCAGTTAAAGCAATTTAACTGAGATGAAAAAAGTAGTTTAAATATGTTTCCCTAAAAAGACATTTTCTGCGTGATAAAAAAGGTAAATGTCTGCCTGTATTAGAAAATGATTCTTGGTTGGCTTGAGGATTGATTCCTTAGGCTGCTTTCTTGGAATTTATCTGATGTGCCTGCCCATTTTGTACTGTTAAGTGGGAAATCTTAAATGGTTTAAATCTCTGGATAATGGAACTTTACAAATTTCAGATATTCAAGATATTAAAATAGCAGATTACTAAATACAAGTAGCATGTTAGTAAAATGAAACTGCTGAAAATATTTTCATTTTGTGGATTTTGTTTTGTTTTTTGGGGGGTTATTGAAGATAAAGTTCGAAAACAATAGCAGTGGGTCTGATTGATACTTGAAAAAAGTTATGTAACCTCTTCCCCCCCCCACCCAACCTTTGTACTGCAGGAAGGAACTTTTCAAAATGCAACCTGAGTATGGAGTACTGGGAACATACTGCATCCATCCTATGAAGATCAATGAGACACTGTTGAACATGCTTAGTGGGGAAATGGTGATAGTACGCACTATGTTGGTTATACCATAGATTCCTTGAAAATTGGCAGGCTTCATGCCCTCAGAAGGGGCTACCATCCCTGCAATTTTCATCTGAATCAGGCAAGAAATGACAAAGTTATGGGCATTTTAGTGATTCCCCATTATAGCCTCTAGGCAAATCACCAAAACAGCATTGAAACGCTGAAACAGATTCAGCCGAATCGAAATGGAACAGCGATCTGAAACACTGAAACAAATCACTGTCCCTCTGAAACAGCCAAATCCAAAACCAAATCGAAACATAGCCATTTCATACAGCCCTAATAAAAGAATGCCCAGAAGACAGAGAAGGCAGTAGAGATCTGACTACTGAAGTGGGTGGATGGTCTCTGCCTGAGGGAGAGAAGGGCAGGATAGACACTGCAAGTTGCCCCAGAAGGGGAGAAAGGTTTTCTTGTGGTTTTCCTTTTGTTCCTGGTTTGTATAGACAGTATGCCCATGGGGCAAAACCTTACATAAAGACTGTGTCTATTATCCTGAGGCAGGGAAAGAACTTAGGTAGGGAAAGTTGAGGGGTTGTGGGGGGGTCCTTTATTTTTTAACGGACACCCTAGTAGTTCAGAAGTATGTGTGAGGGGATGTGACAGGGTGTCCCAGCACCCTGCCTAATATACTTTCTATGAGGACATGTGTAATAGCCCAAGGGCTGGCTTTCATGTTGCAAGGCATTAAGCAGAGTGACTGCAAAACTCAAGGTCCTGGGTTTTAGTCCTGGAAGGGTAGAGACCCACGAGTGGCTCAGGTAGCTGGAAAGAGACAGAGAGAGTGAGAGAAAGCTGGTGAAACAACAGCCTAAACAAGAAGTCCAGAGAACCAGCAGACACCGAGAATCCTGCCATGGTGGTGACAACTTGTCTTACAGTTCCTCCAAGACCCTGCTTTGGGGAGGGGTAAGACATCTCCCAAATTAATTTTTCTTCCAACAAGGTGTGGAGTGAAAATGGGAGGCCTCTGAGCAGAGTGGGCAGTGTGGCAGGAAAGACTATGATGGGCAGAGGGACACATCTTCCCCCTGGATCCTGCCACGGGGGAATGTAAAATATCAAAACTTTTCATTTTAGTATTTTCAAAATATAGCTTTCCACTTTTCACTTTGAAATAGCATCTTTGGTTAAAAAAAGCAACTATAATTAAAAAAACCCCAACAGCCAACATATTACAAACATTTAACAAAATGTTTGTAGTTGGTCCAAAATGAGTCGCCTTGCACTTTTGTTTTCACAGTTTACCAAAAAAAATACAAAAATACTATCTGTTCTAGTTCAATTTGAATTACTCCTCTCCACCATTCCCCATCCACCCCCAATTTTTAGTTCTGCCATCACTTGTCCATCTCCAAATAGAATACTTCAGCAGTATAAGGGCAGGGTTCATTTTCCTCACTGTCAAGTATTGCCACAGACCTAAGAAAAAGCCTGTATTGCAGGGAGACAGAGTCACACATCACAGAACTTTGACAAGGACTGAGAGGACAGTGGAAGGATTACAGTGATGGCACTTCCTGGCTGTGATTGGCCCAAATGTGGCTTGCCTGCCTGCTTCCAGAAGCACATTCCAAACCTACAGCCTACAGCAGAGGAGCTTCTCATGGTTGTTTCCAGTGGCCACTATTGAGATCTTAAGAGTGGCTTTAGAGGAACAATGTTACAAGTACATTTCTGGATTTGGAGAGTGCATGTGGAAATTGGTGGGCAAAATAAAACATGGCAGATCCCATTTAAGCCCACGTTCTTCAAAAACATGATTTTAAAGGGTATAAAAACATGTATCTGTGACCTATTCTCTTTCCTACATCCACAGAGAAGTCAAGAAAGAGAAGGAATTAAAGAAATATGCATATGAAACTTTCAACTTAAACTCCTTGACTTTGGTTAGCAATAGGAGTGAAGCATATTAATGAGGCAGTACAACTTTTAATTAGTTTTTTTTAATGCTAAGCTGAAATAAAAGGGAGATGCCTGATTTAACTTATCAATGATTTAATTACAAAGAACCGAGTAGTGTTTAGCCATTAAAGCCACTATTTGGGATGAGCATAACTAATTCTCTCATAAAAAATTGTATATGGTGAGAAGCTGAATGGCTTTGAGATGAGATAAAAAGTCTTCACTCTCATTCACTGCCTGAAATGTGGTTCAGGTTGGCAATGACTGAAAAAAAAATGCTTTCAAAAGTTGGTTGCCTCGGAAGTTACTGACAGTGTAATTATTGTAATATGCCTAATGAAGTAATGATGCACAAGAGAGCTGGTCTCTCATTTCTAGCTCCTCTCATATGACATTGATCAGGGTTAGATAAGAATTACATTCTTGATGCATGGCAGAAGTTTATCTAGTGATGCTGACAGATACTGTTACACTGCACTGTAAATACTATGATGAAAGCATTTTACAGAGGGCAAAACTTGAAGACAGATAGATATGAAATATACTGGAGTCAGACAGGTTCACAGCAAAGGGTACCTATGTCACAGAAATGTACAATAAGATTTGACATTATCTGGCATCCTTGTTGATTGCTGATGCTGGCAAAGGCTGTTATCCAAAGAGAGACTGAATCATCCTGTCTCTATTAAAAATTAAACAAGGTCAGTGATGAACCACATAAAATGCAAAGAGACTAAGGACCTGGTAAACTTTTTTCACCACCACCCATACTCTACTTGTAATGTGTATACACTACCCTTTATAACTTACCTATAATGTGCTGCTCACTTTTATGGGGAATTTGCTTATTCATGGACAGATATTTATCCTGAAAGCAGAATTGTCTATCAGGGTGTAATTGAAATACACATATTTAAAGAGGTAGGGATAAAAGAGGATGATAAAAGAGTACATTTTAATAACTAAAAGAAGAAATCAACATTTATGATTAAAGTTCTGCTCTGCAAGAGAAATGTTGTTTTCTTTTTACCTAGCTCCACAATATAAACATGCTTGTAAAGAGTCTTCTGTCTGATGACATGCACTGGTGTTAATAACCAAATAAGAAGATTAGAAATCGGTAAAGTGCAAAAATATCACGCCCCACTAGTGGCAAGTTGGCAGGAGAGGGGATCTTCTACTTCAGCAATTAAAACAAGGTCAAGGACCTAGGAATGAATCCAGAAGGAACATTTATCATTGCCAGGGGTATGGAAAACAAGGAAAAATAAATAGCTTTCAGTATTTGAAGCTTAAAAGAAGAAAGTATGGGTGAACTGAATTTCAATTAATAAGAAAAAAAATTCATTTCTGTGTTTTATCCACTCTATAAGTCCTATGGACAAATTAACTCAATGGTAGAAATCTCTTGGATAAAACATCAAAAATAAAAAAAATGCATAACTAACTCTTATCTCTATAACCTTCAACTTGTCCCTCTGCCTTCTATGATATGCTGCCAAATCCACAATGAGGATTCAGCAGGTCTCTTAATCTTTGCTCTGATGGCAGCTGGTCTTTAAATATTACATACCCAACTGTTTCTATTATATCAGCATTCTGTAATGAATTATGTGCAGTCTCTCTTATTCAAGGGAGCTTTGGAACACATGACATTTGAAAAAAAGAATATCTGATACAATAAGCCCCTGAGAATCAGAGACAAAGTTGATGAGTTATCAACACAAATAGTATTGGGGATGTTAAGACTGCAGCAGTAAGATGAAGAGAAACAACAGAAGATATGGGGTTCCATTTTTTTTCCTCAAAAAATTAAGTGTTGATTCATAGATTCATAGAGTCAGAAGGGACTTCAGTGGGCCATGTAGTCTGACTGGCTGCCCCTGGAAGGCAAGAAAAGAGTCACCAGCCCTGGGGTCATGTGGTCCCAGCCAGGTGTCTATGCAGTCTCCTCTTGAAGACCCCCAAGAATGGGATGAGCACCACCTCCCTTGGAAGCCCATTCCAGATTCGGGCAACCCTGACTGTGAAGAACTTTCTCCTAATGTCCAGCCTAAACCTTCTCTCTAGTAGCTTATGGCCATTGTTCCTTATCATTCCAAGGGGTGCCCTGGTGATTTGTTAATCATCGCCTACTTCATGTTGCTCTCCCCAGATGAATTTGTATGCCACCACAAGGTCTCTTGGAGAGGCTGAAAAGGTTAATGTCCCTTAGACTTTCCTCATAGGGCCTTCCCTGCAGGCCTCTAATCAGGTGAGTTGCTCTTCTTTGGACCCTCTCCAGGTTGTCTGCATCCCGCTTGAACTGTGGCGTCCAAAACTGGACGCAGTACTCCAGCTGCGATCTGACCAGTGCCACATAGAGCGGGAGAATCACTTTCCTGGACCTGTTTGTGAAGCACCTACGGATGCACAACAAGGTGTGATTGCCTCTGCCAACAGCTTCATCATATTGGCGACTCTTGTTCAGCCTGGAGTCAACAGTGATTCCAAGATCTTTTTCTACCTCAGTGGAGCTGAGAAGGTGGCCCCCCAGCCTGTAGGTATGATGACAGTTCTTCCTCCCTAGATGCAGCACCTTGTCCTTGTTCTTATTGAATTGCATCCTGTTGCTCTCTGCCCACTTCCCCAGCCTGTCTAAGCTGGTCTGGATCTGGTTCCTTCACTACATGGTGTCAGCTGCACCCCATAATCTTGTGTCATCCATGAATTTGGACAGGGTGCTTCCCAACCCCTCATCCAGATCACTGATAAAGATGTTGAACAGCACTGGCCCCAGAACTGAGCCCTGAGGGACTCCACTGCCCACATCTTTCCAGCATGACACCAACCCACCCACTACCACCCTCTGAGTACAACCCTTTATCCAATTTGCTACCCAGTCTACCGTGTAATCATCTAAGGCAAATCCTCTCAGTTTATTTCTAAGGTTAGTATGGGATACCTTGTCAAAGGCCTTCTTGAAGTCCAGATAGATAACATCCACCTCGACTCCTGCATCTAAACAATTGGTGGCCTTGTTGTAAAAGGAAACGAGATTAGTCAGGCAGGATCTGCCTGTTAAAAACCCATGTTCATTACCCCTCTGCATTACATTAGCCAGAGGGCTCCCACAGATGTGCTCCTTGATAATTTTTTCTAGAATTTTCCCAGGAATAGAGGTAAGACTGTGGTCTATAGTTCCCCAGGTCTTCCTTCCTCCCCTTCATAAAGATTGGGATGATGTTAGCCCTCTTCCAATCTTCTGGAACCTAACCACTCATATATCCTTGCCAGTGGATCAGCTATAACCCCTGCTAATTCCTTCATGAGTGGAGTCCCTCCAGTTCTGGTGATTTAAATACATCTAGTCCCTCAAGTCCCTCAGTCTCCCAGTTGGTTTAAGAGATGATTCATTAAGGTGCCATTAGATTGGAGACTGGATCACAGCAGAAGGGAGGCTTTAGTTGGAGTGCTGGAAATATGAAAAGAACATAAGAACTGCCAAACTGAGCCAAAGCACAAGTCCATCTAGCACCAGACAATGACAAACAGCTGATTATTTAGAGCAGGGATGTCAAACCCATCTGGCTTCATGGACTGGATGAGGCTCGCTTGGCCAGTCTGTGGGCTGGATTGGGACCAACCTCCTATGGTGCATACAGATCCAACCTTCACAGCACATGCAGCTCACACAAGCAACATTCCAGGGCTCACTCTGCATGCAGCACGTGGGATGGAGGTCTCACACTGCAGCATGTGGCACTGACACTGGACTGTGCATTGTCTCTGGGGACAGTCTGGATTGAGCCCCAGCCTGTCCATGCACA
Organism: Crocodylus porosus; assembly: GCF_001723895.1. NCBI lineage: Eukaryota > Metazoa > Chordata > Crocodylia > Crocodylidae > Crocodylus > Crocodylus porosus. The sequence continues at coordinate 61,052,219 of NW_017728948.1, forward strand.
TTGGAGCCAGTACACAGGGTCATTATGGCAGCACACTGCATGCAGCCTGTACCTTAGATCACCTGTGCTGCATATAGCACCAGGTCCAGTCTGCATGTTGCATGCAGACCAAACCTGGGGGCTAGCACATGCTGAACATGGGGGCAACATGGGGCACACACTGCATGTGGCACCCATTCGGATCAGACTTGCATACTGCCTGCAGCTTAGCTCAAGTTAGACAAGCTGCACACCCAGCTTGCAGAGTCAGTCCAGCATAGGTGCTACATGCAGTGTGCACCTTGGACTGACCCCTTGCACTGCATGCAACATGCGCAGTGCTGGTGATGGTGTATAACCCATGCAGTTCATGGGGTGGATCCAGAAACTCACAGGCCAGATCACAAGGCTCCATGATCCAGATCTGGCCCAGGGACTGTATGTTTGACACTGCTGATTTAGAGGAAGAATATAAGATGCATCATATACTCCTGTGACAATTTCATAGTTGGTAGGGTTGGAAGGGACCTAAGCAGATCATCTAGTCCGACCCCATGCCATGGGCAGGAAAAGATGCTGGGGTCAAATGACCCTGGCTAGGTGGCTGTCTAGCCTCCTTTTGAAGACCCCCAGGGTAGGGGCAAGCACCACTTCCCTTGGAAGTTGGTTCCAGGTCCTAGCCGCCCTGACAGTGAAGTAGTGCCTCCTGACATCTAACTTGAATCTACTCTCAGTTAACTTATGGCTGCTGTTCCTTGTTACCCCTGGTAGTGCTTGTGGTAACAGGGATTCTCCCATTGCCTGCTGATCTCCCTTGGCAAGTTTATAGGTGGCCATCAGATCCCCTCTCAGACTTCTTTTGTGGAGGCTGAACAGGTTCAGGTCCCGTAGCCTGTCTTTGTAGGGCCTACCCTGCTGCCCCCAATCATGTGAGTGGCCCTCCTGTGGATTCTCTCAATGCTGTCTGCATCCCTCCTAAAGTGTGGCACCCAGAACTGGACACAGTACTCCAACTGCAGAATGACCAAAGACATATAGAGGGGGAGGATCCTCCTTGGACCTGCTCGTGATGCAACTCTAGATGCATGACAAGGTGCGGTTAGCCTTCCTGACCACGTCCCCCCGTTGGTGGCCCATGTTCATCTTGGAGTCTATAATGACTCCAAGATCCTTCTCTGCCTCTGCGCTGATGAGAAGGGAGTTCCCCAGCCTCTAAGTATGCTGCTGGTTCTTCGTCCCCCAGTGCAGCACCTTGTACTTGTCCATATTAAAACCCATTCTCATCCACCCACCTCTGTAACCTGTTGAGATCTAGTTGTAGCCTGTCCCTCTATTATAGTGTGTTAACTTCTCTCCACATCTTAGTGCCATCTGTGAACTTGAACAAGGTGCTTTTCACCCCCTCATCCAAATCGTCGAAGAAGATATTGAACAGTGCAGGCTCGAGGACAAAGCCCTGGGGAGCCCCACTGCCCACATCTCTCCAGGTCAAAAATGACCTGTCCACCACCACTCTCTAGGTGCAGCCATCCAGCCAATTTGCCTGTGTAGGCATGAACACCACAGACGCCTAATTTTTTAATGAGGGTGGGGTGAGAGACAGTGTCAAAGGCCTTCTTAAAGTCCAGGACACATCAACCTGCGTCCAAGGCTTTTGTGACCTAGTCATAGAAGGCCACCATCTTGATCTGAAAGGACCTGCCTCTAATGAATCCATGTTGATTGCCCCTAAGCATAAACTCCCCTGCTGGCCCCTTGCAGATGTGCTCCTGGATAATTTTCTTAAACAGCTTCCCCAGGACCAAGGTAAAGCTAATGGGATCATAGTTTCTTGGGTCCTCTTTCCTCCCTTTTTTGAAAATGGACAGACTATGTATTATATTTTAACATTTCTGTTTTCAGTGTGTTCATGTTGCAATAATCTTGTGTGCCTCAGCATTCCTGGCTAACTAGTACAAGAAATAAAGAAATGGTTAAGGGACAGCGAAGCCAGAGATGCCTGGTTTACATGACAGAAGGCCCATCTGTCATACAAGGATGTAGATAGCCAGGTCTGGGGCCACTCAGGGAATCAAGGCACCAAGGCACCAAGGTCAGAATGGATGAACAGAATCAAGAGGACAGATGAGGTCAGGAGATCTATGGGGATAAATGAGGAAGCCAGGAGATCTAGCCAAGAACACAGTCTAGGAGCATCAAAGTAGATAGAGAGTGAGGTGACAATGAGCTAACTGAGGAAACCAGTCCATCTCATACCTTAAGAATTTGGAATTTGTGACACCCAGGAAAAGTCCAGAGAAATTGAAGAAAATAAGCATTTCAATAGACAGAGGGCTGATAAACTAAGGATCAGACTTCAAACTGGAGAATGTGAAGAGACTCAGAAGCAAGCAAACTGTGGAGTGTACTCCAGGATACATAGAGTGGAGAGGGAATAGCTGAGATATTGTCAGTGTAGTGGGATCAGAGAGAATGCTAAACCCCTTGGAGGGACAGGTTGGTCTTGCTTTGTGACCTTTCCCCCCAAGTAATGTCTGAATAAAAATTGTCTGGTTGGCTTCTTGGCACTAGAGACGTACTCTATTTCATTTTGAATAGGCAAAGTCCCTCTCTGAATCCTCCTGGTACCATTACTGCCACCAACTGAGTCTAGCTCCCTGTGTAGCCCATCTGGAGTAGGTAATTAGTGGTTCTAGAGCTCCCTCATCTTCCGACCAGCTAGGGGTAGCAGTGGGTGAGCTGTGGGAGTGGGGAAAGGAGGTGGAGGAAGTTATTGCTGAGCACAGAGGGGATGAGAGGAGGTGCTGAAGGGGCAAGATTCTTACCTGTCTTAGGGACTTGTAAGTCCATGGCTGCTGGCCCCCCAGTGTAGTTCAAAGTGTGGGGGGATGCAACAAGGCCACTGCAACTCCTTGGGATCTGCTCCTGGTCTTGCCAGAGCACAGTCTAACTGAACATGCACACCAAGAGCCAGATTACAATCTGTATACAAACATACCTAAAACAAGGGCTGAACGGCCCTTGCAAAGCCAGCGGACCAAGGCACTTAAGGGGGCACTTAAGGGAGCTCATCCCTGCCCCAGCCCTGGCACAATCTGTGGGCAAGGCAAGAGCCCCCAACGGCACACTTGCCTGCCTGTACACTAATGCCAGGAGCCTGGGCAACAAGCAGGACAAGCTTGTCCTCCTG
>NW_017728948.1:61055398-61081131 GCF_001723895.1 Crocodylus porosus
AGCTGACTTCCTGCCCTTTGGGCAGGGGGCTGGACTCGATGATCTCCCGAGGTCCCTTCCAGCCCTAATGTCTATGAAATCTATGAAACAATCATATAGCTGTGTAATTCCTATTTTAGGCATGTAAAGTGAAATAGAAATCTTACCATATTTAATAATAGGTTCCCACACAACTCCTGGTTTTATAAACCTATATCATTACCCTCCCAAGTCCTTGCTTCTCAAACTGAAGTGTTTTAGCCTTTTCAATACATCATTTTACAGTAGCTGTTCCATATTTCTGACCTTCTTGACCTTTTTCTGTAATTATTTTTAGTTCTTCTGCTAGTTTGGATTCTAGTTTCTATTGCTTTTGAGATGATGTAATCTGAACTGCATACAGTATTCAAAGTAGATACTTAAAATAGAATAATAATGCTTTTTGTTTGGGTTGAGTTCCTGGCCTGATGATTCGTAACATTCTCTTTACTCTAACATGCTGTAAAATGACCAACTGTTTTAAAGAACTATCCACAATGACACTGAGATCTCTTTCCTGAGTGGAAGAAGTATTAGAGCTAGGTTTAAGTGCCCTATAAAGGAATCTGCTGTGAATAAATACATTTTAAAAAGTGTAACCTGGTTCGGTGGCCAGAGGGCAGGCAGCCAGGATTTCCAGGCTTTTAGTGCCATGAGAACCCCAGCTCTAAAATGTCTCGACCCTTGGTCCTACAGCAGGGAATCTGGAAACATCTCCAGATCTGGGATAATATACTTGACTGGCTTGGTTAAAAGCCAAGCACCTGTATCCTCCACAAAACTAGGCAGGGACTATCAAACTTGAGATGGTTGGAGCAAAATGTTTTAGTTTCATCAATAGTTCACCAAACCTCAGCTGTTTTCATTAGCCCATTTGGGAATCAACAAATCAGCATTTTTCAACAGAAGTGTTTCACAAAAAAGAAGAAAAAAATCAAAACAGACTTAATTAAGCTAGATTACATAAATAATATCATAATATCATAAATACATAAAATACCAAGGATAATTATTTTGGATCAATAATCTTGAGGCAATTATTTGTGAAGATTTTCTACCTCTTGAGGTTTAAGTATCTATCAAGAAGGGCTCCCATGTACATTTAAACTACACTTGATAACCCTCTGGTAGTAGTACTCAGGTCTCTCCTCTTATAATATATAACAAAGCTTAGTCTACAAGAACACTTTAATAGATCTAATTATATATTTTACTGTCTCTAGTACATCATGACTGGAGCTGTCTGGAGAATGACAATCTGTTTCATGACAACCTTCAAGATTTCAAAATGTGTTTCTATTGGAATAAAAGCAAAACCTTTAAAACAGTTTCAAGAAATCAAATGGTGTCAAAGCGTATTTTTTTAAAACAAAAAAGGTCAAGTTTTCAATTTGGGCTTCTCTCTTTTTCACTGATGTGAGTATTTTCTTCAAACCCTCTGAACTCTTTCTGTCAAAAACTTCATCAAAATCGATACTTTTCCATAAAACATTGCAGCTTTGATGAAAGAGCATAATTTGAGGGAAAGCATTTTGTCAAAAATGTTCCATTCATCTGGGAGCATGATTCTGGCAACATTGTGATACAGAGAAATAACAGCATTATTAATATTTATTAACAACCATGTTTAATATGGTAATGTATCAGCAGCAATCAAGAATGGTGACCCTTTGTGTAAATGCCCAATAGCAGATAGTCCATGTCCTAGAGACTTTACACTCTAAAAAATCAAACAAGCTTCAGCGCTGGGGGTAAAGGGAAGTGCTATAATGGACACATGGAGTAATTAATTTGATGGCAGCAAATATCATGTTAACTCCCACATTTTTTACAGTGGGGACAGTTATGGTCAATGGAAGGAAATATGACAGGAAGTAGGATGATTGGGAAGAGCAGGGAAGATGGTAAGGTGGACAGATGTGAGAGGAAGTTAAGGTAAAGAGACTGAGTAATAGGATGGGAGATGTTTTTAGTGAACAGTCAATCATTAAGGTTAGGGGCAGACATTCAAAAAGTCTGAGCCTGAATTGATTGAACCTTTGCGGGTTAGTCTAACCTGGCTAGGCTGAACTGATTTCCAACCATGCAGACAATGCCTCTGGACTGAGGAAACTCAGGCATATGCCTGCAGTGGTTCAAGCTGGAAACCAGGGGACACTAGAGCAACCCTCCCTACCCTTCCACAGAGCTAAACTGAGGGGGGCATGGCCAGGCCCCAGGAGGGCTCTGATTAGGGAGGAGTGTGAACGGGACTGGCCCACAATTTTTTCTGGCCCCCTGCAAGAAATAGTTTTGGAGCCCCCTGCTCCAAAGCAGCCACTGGCAGCAGTGGTTGGTGGGAAGGGAGTGAGCGGTCATAGAAGCTGGCAGCGGTAGTGTCAGTGATGGGGTGGGGGGGGTGGCTAATGGTTGGATGTGAAGCTGGCAGCAGCACTGGAGTGGTTGGGGGAGGGTGAGCAGCCAGATGCAGGAGGCTTCTTAGCTGCAGGACCCCCTGCAGTTGCAGGTTTTGCGGTATAGGACAGGCTGGCCCTGGATGTGAACCCCACCCTGCCTGCAATCCCAGGCTTTCCCCTGCTCACTGCTCAAGAGGCAGGAGTATTGCAGCCCTGGGCTAGCACTCTGATGCAAACCGGTGCGTGAAGTGCATGCATCTGTTGATGATATGGAGCCTTTCACTCTCCCTCTCTCCTTCTGTATACTGTTTGCAGCAAACTGACAGGCAAGCAAGCCGGGGGAGGGTGGAGGAAAAACTAATAACAGTGTTTATCATCCGTATCTCAGTGTTTATTGCTGCATTAAGAAAACAGAGAGATTTACCAGCTATCTGTTGATTCAGCACAGACCCAGCATGTGGTCTGCTGGCTAATACACAGACAGCTTTCAGCAAGGCAGCGGGGAATTTGTGCTTAGCAGAGAGTGGTAAAGGACAGGAAAGCGAGCAAAAGGCTCTTCTCAAACAGTGTTTCCAAGGAAACACATTAAACTACCTGTTGATTAGCTCCAAAAAACCTGTCTGCCTTTGTCTCTCCCAGAGCATGGACTGTAGCCAGTATATGGGCTGCTAGCTAATGCTGAGGTATCTGTGTAAGGAAGAGGACAGGGTAGAATAATCCCTGCTTAGCATGGAGAAGCCAGGCAGACACAAAGAGGAGGGGACAGCCATGCTGTGGAACAGAGAGCCCCACCCAGCCCAAGAGCATACTGGGATGCTGGGGGACTCTGGTTCATCTTAGACCAGCAAGGGATCTGGGACAGACATTGCATAAACTGGTTTGAGCCAAATCAGTTAACTCTGATTCAACTAGGTTTATCTCAAACTGGTTTCAGCCATTTTCAAGCTGGCTTGTGTGCACTGAACGTCTATTTTGTTACATGTTTTAAAAAGTTTCTGATCACTTAAACCAGTTTATGTGTACTGTCTGTCCCTAGCCCAAAGGGCAGGAAAAGTCCATTTAAAAATTTAGGAAGTTCCATGAAGATTGCCAAATTCATGCTTTGGCTGCTTCTGAAGGTGCTTCTACCAGCTGGAGTTTGGCTTCTCTTTGTAGTGTTTACCCAAGGTCACAATGAAATTTTTGATGTAAACATTACCCTTTTGGAACTCTTATGTCCACTTATAAAATGGAACCGTTCTTTAAAATTGCCTATCTTATAAGGAAAGTGAAATGTATGAGCTGCATATGGTGAAAACAGGCCTAAACAAACTCAGAGGAAACACTCAAAGTCAAGATCAAACCAGATCTGATTTTCAATTAAATTGTTCTCTTTTATACAGATAACATGAAATTCAGGCTCAAAACATGTCTTAATGCTGTGTGACTATGTGTCCAGAATTAGAAACTTCAGTGGAAGATATAAGGAAGCTTCCAGTAAATGGACATGGAATAAACAGCCCTTCCATACATATTTGATCTTATCTTAGTCTCTCAAAGAACATATTTATTACCTCTTTTTAAAATTGTCATACTTATGACAACTCTGCATACTTGTGTTGCTTTATATAAATGTCCATAACCTGATGGGAAGAAGATGAAGTTTTTTGTCATGCTATTTTTGCCTCAGTGACTTCCTGTGACAAGGGGTGTTGGTTGTAGGTGTGTTGGTCTAAGAACATAGGCAGAAAAGGTTCTTTGGGTAGATGTGATATCTTTATTAGCTCCACTGCATAGTTGAAAAAAATTGTTCTTTGCAAGCTTTCAGGCACAAATGCCTTTCTTCAAGGCATAGGGAGAGTTTGTGCATAGGCAGAGAGAATATCTCCCTATGCCTGAAGAAGGGCATTTGTGCCCAAAAGCGCACAAAGAACAATTTTCCCAGCTATTTAGTTGGTCGAAAAAAAGATATTGCATCTACCCAAAGAACCTTGTCTTCCTGTAACAAAAAATTTTACAGTAAATTGCACCCTGTGAGGGAAACCATTTCTTCTCTGGGTTTTGCATTTGTCATTTTCTGATTTCATTGAATTCTTCCTTCATTTTTTGTTATGAGACAGTGCAATCAGAAGGTTCTTTCCAATCTTCAGTAGATTATCTCTTGGTATACTTTGTCATGCTGCTGCTCATTTGTCTCCTTTCTAAAGCAAGCTTTCTCAGCCTTTCTAGTTTGTCTTTGTATAGCAGCTCTATGCCCTAGATCATTATTTCCCCCTTATTTGAACACCATCTAATTCCAAAATATCTGTTCACACATTTTCTTGTAAAATCACACTCCAGGATGAAGCACTTACAACCTTCTCAGTTAAAGGCCCTGTAATTTTGTTTTCTTCTTTTGTCATCTTGTGAAAGAAAACACCAATCTCCTACATGACCTTTGTCACTGAGATCCAGATACCAACTACTACTCTTACCAACTACTATTTAGTCTCAGTTTCATTGAAACTGAGGTGGTAATGTGAGGAAAGATGGGGAATTCCTGCTGTAAGTCATCTGTTGTTTCTTTTGTACAAGATTTCAGATATTAACAAAAACATAATAAAATATTATTTAAACCATGTTGAATATCTGATTTATTCCAGTGATACTGTTATTTGAGCAAAAATCCAAAATAGATATAATAACGGAAGTTTACCTTCTTAAACTGACACCTATCTGAAGTAACAATGCCTAGAGTTGTACGTAGGAGGCTTTCATGGCATCCATTTCTGTGGAGAGGTTGTTTAGAAAAGCCCTCATTCTCTGTGTTGGCAGTGTAGCAGTAATTACATAGAGAGCAGAGTATTACTGGGAGTACAAATTATTTCACTCCTACTTTCCTTTTGGTTACATCGGGCTGGATTTTCTAATACTTAGCATGATGTTCTGAAAGTGTGACCTGTGTGGGTCACTGGGAGACACAGTTTTACAAATATTTTCTAAACATCAACATGTCTTAAAGCAGATGTTTTTTGTATGCTCAGTATCCTCCTCATAGACATTTTGACCTCAGCAAATGAATAGGTGGTACATGCAAGCACAAACAATATTAATCAAAGTGACACACAGACTTCCTATACATTTAAATGCCTTTCTAATTTAATTTTTAAAATATGTGGAAGGAGTTTGGGAAGGGGTTGTGTGTTTGTTTTTTTAAAGCACAGAAGTGTTCTTTTGCCCAGAGAGGGAATGATTTGTGGTGAAGAACTAATAACAAAGGTTCACATTTTACAGTGGCTTATTAACAGTCTCATTTCCTCTCTCTCAGCCCCCACAGTGAAAAGGGCAGTGTAAACAGCTTCAGGCACAGGAGTCCTCAAGTGCAAAGAATGGCTTAAAAAAAAATCAGAATGTTAAGACATTGGGGTACTAGAAATATAATCAAAGTCATGTTATAAACTCTCATGGACACATGTACACCCCTGGGATTACTGCCTCAGTGCTACTGTCATCTTGTCTCAGGATTGCTATTACCAATCTATTATCTTTCAGGACTGACTGAGAGAGCGTATCTTTTATTTCTTTGTATCAAAAAGTTTGAAGTTTGATTTTTATTTATTTATTTTTTTAACATATATATTCCAGCCAGATACAGAGAGAGATTTCATCCTCTTGCCACACACAGTCCCTAACTAAATAGGCTCTATGCAAAGAGCTACTAAGTTTTTATTCGGGTGAAAGAAGTCCTGTGTGCCTTCCATGGTCTCTCTTTCAACACTTTTGGGTCAAGATGAGTCCTCAGACACTGTGTACTTCTTGGTAATTCTCCCTTTGGTGATTCCAGTTTGACATCATGGGGTGTCTCTACGTGACTGTGCACATCTCTCCTGCAGCATCTCAAAGCAGTTTGAGGTCCTGCAAGAGGCAGGCTGTGAATGGAAAAATGTTCCCTGTGCTGCATATTTGCAGCACGGGCTCAAAATCTGATACCTGGAAATCCAGGTATCAAAAAAAAAAACCCCAACTCATGGAGAAAAAGCAGGGCAAGACATAGTCCTGCACTATGCCCTGACTTGGGTCATTCAGAGACACTCTGGGATCTGGCCAGAGCATCTCTATGGTGCTCCTACTGCCCTAGCATACTCCCTCCACATGTGGGAGAGGAAGCAGGAGTGGTGCAAGGCTGCAGCATGACCTGGGAGCTGTTCCTGGTAAGTAGGGACCGGGAACATGGGGAAGGGGATTGTGGGTGGGAGGGAGCTGTGAATATGTGGGAGGACTGTGGGTGGTGGGTGTAGGGGGGTTGTGTGGGAGTGGGAGGGATGGTTGGGGGGGGTCTCCCGCAGGGTGTACAGACCCCGCCCTTCACAGCAGTAGCAGCCACTGGGCACTCAGCAGCAGTGGCTGTCAGGCACTTTACTCCCATGGTTCAGCCCCAGCTGCCTCAGACCTGATGCCATCTGTGCTGCTTGTTGTGGGCCCAGGCTGGTGTGGCACAGGCCATGCACCTTCAGGCAGCACCAGGCCATTCGGGCTGTCACCTGACTGAGAAATCTATGCGCTAGTGGGGCAGGCCAGGCCAGGCCAGGTCTGTTCAGCATGTGCAAAGCCTGTGTCTGGCAGCATTGTGCTGTCACTGTGCCTGCAGCCAGGCCACAGCTCTGCTGGTTTCTGCCTCTCGTGCTAAGGGAGGCAGGTGAGGGGGCTTGCTTGTGATGGCCCTGCTCAAGCCCCCCTCCCCTGCCGAAGGCTCCCCTCAGCAGGGGACCCAGCAATGCTTGCAGGGACTGCATGTCATGATGGGCAGGATCTTGCCTCCATGTGCCCTGGGGTGGCTTTGTGGAGGCAGAACCTATGATGCATGGTCTCTGGCTCAAGCAGCCCAGTGCTGCCTGAAGGTGCATGGCCCTGCTCTGGGCTGGGCTGAGTGTGCAACAAGCAGCACTGGTGGTGCCAGGTCTGAGGTAAGGGTCTTGAGTGCTTGATGGCTGTTGGTGCTACAGAGGGGTGCTGTGCACTTTGAGAGGGACCCATGTCCCACAACCAGCCCCAGCCTGGCCCACTCCACTAGCGCACCTTTGGACAGGTCCAGGATGGCTCCTGCCACCACCCACAGCTCCTGTCTAAAAGTGTGCACTAGCAGGTTGGGCTCAGCCAGGATGGGCCAGTCTGGGCGGGAGCCATTCTCCATGAGGGTGAGGTGGTCATGCATGGTCACAGGGGTGTGCTGACAGTGGGTCAAGGCCCTCACAACCTGGTAGGCTGCTGCTGTCAGTGCTGGGGGCTGTACGCCACAGGGGGTGAGGTTGGTGGGCATGTGGTGGCCCCCCTCAAACCCCACATCCCCCATACCTACCCACACACCCCACACCACCTCCACACTCCCCCCACATCCCTCCATACCCCTTCCAGCCCCCCTCCTGCAAACCACACATCCCCCATCACACACCCAGCATGCCCAGATGCCAGACAGGGCAGGAGCTGTGGCTGCAGGGGAAACTGTCCCCACATCCTGGTTAGTGAAGGGGTCAGGGGGAACTCTAATTTTTCTATGGTAGGAAAGCCAAAGCAAGCATCAAAGCAGATATTTAGAATGTATTTTATTATGATGATAGATAGACTGGTAGGCTTCCAATTGCTTTAAAATTGTAAATATATCAATGCAAACATTGCCCAACTGATAGAGTGTTTTTTTGTTTTAATTGTGGAAGAACATGGATTTGGGGTTATTTTAAAGAGTGAATTTGGGATTTTTTTTTAACAGAGAATTTGCAGTTTTTTTAATAGGGAACACCAGGATTCTGGGAACCCACTCACACCCGGGAACCAGCTGGAGGGCAAATGAGGTGGTTGGCCTCCTGGCCACTTGGAGTCAGGAGGACATGCTTTGACAGTTCAAAGCAGGCCACCATGCTAAGAACATCTTCCAAGGAATAGCTGCCCAAATGCAAGATTGGGGATCACATGGCAACAGTGCTGCACAAAGTCCAGCTGTGCAGCATGACCCACTGGCAGCTGACCCAGAGGTGCCTTCTTTATTGGTACCCAAAACATTGAATCTGCCTGTTTGCATTGTGAGCTCCCTTGGAGTAACAGCCACCCATAGCCAGGAATGATCAGTTCCTATTTTTCAGCATAATAAAACAACTCTGGTATCCCTTGAACCATTGTTGTTTCCCTACAAAAACCCCTACCCAAGCTCAAGTTTTTTGTTTTGGTGCTTGCATCCAAACACTGCACCAGTTCCACTGGGACTTCACCTTTTCTTTTCTGCCTGGAATACCTGCACTGATTGTGCTGGGGGGCTCTGCCTGTCTCCATCACTCTTGAACTGAAACTGAACAGCTTGTCTGCATGCTCCAACAAACACCTGGAAACACAACCGGTTCAAGCTTCACAGAGTGGTGAGACCCCAACTCTCTCTCTCTCTCTCTCTCTCTCTCTCTCTTTCTCTTTCTCTCTCTCTGTATGTGTATGTTTAAGCCCACTTTATAAGCCTCAGACTTGATTTAATCTCTCTCTCCATTCTCTCTTACTCCAGGCATTACTTTATAAACCTGACTTTTGTTGATCAGACTTGACCTAGGTTTCCCAAAAATACCCAATTGAAATTGTGTAATACTGTAACAGTTTTGTTTGATTTTCCTTGTATGGCTATTACTACTAGCATCATCATAAGTTTCATATACCTGGCAATAAAATAACTTTTATGGTCAAGCTGGTTGACGTTCTCTCCCAACCTTGTTTACTCTTTCTTCTTGATTCCCCACTCCCCCACCATTTGCTGTATACAGCAATGTTTCTTACCTGAGCCAAAGTTCCCTGTAAAGTCCCAAAATCCTGTGGGGTCTGCTCATCAAGGGAGTTAGTATCAGGACAATTGGGACAAGGGATTGGGAAGTGCTGAGCTGTGGCATATGAGGGTGTCAGCCTGTAAATGCCGATTGACCCAGAAGTTGATGTGCTCTGTTCCTGTGCTGAGTCTGTGGCACATGAGAGTATCAACCTGGAAATGCCGAGTAACTCTGCCCGCTCACATGTGCTCTGTTAATCTGTGTGTGTGTGTGTGTGTGTGTGTGTGTGTGTGTGTGTGTGTATTTGACTAATTTGATAGCTGGAGGAACCTAGCCCCATTGAAACTAAGTCCTGCAAGGTAGCTCCAGTTGGGGTGAGGACTTGCAAAAGGGAGAGCTAGAGCTTTGTATAGAAACACAAGTGACACAAGCAGTACATTGATAGAATTGCAGAGACCCCAGAAATGTAACTCTAATAAATGAGCCAGCCCAAAGGGATTGGCAAATCTAGTAACATTACTGTATGGGACTAATGGGTAAAAGATACAACTAAATAACTTAGGGCAACAAAGGCAAAAAACAGGGTGGAGTGTTGTGTGGGTCAAAGGGTCAAAACATGAGAATGAGTGTTCCTGAGGGCGACACCGAGCAGAGCCCCCTGGGCCATGCCCACCGGTCCTCAAAGGCATTCTAGGAACTGGTGGATGCCACCCAGTGGTGCTCCACCCAAAAATGTGCATGGATGAGTGAGAGGAATGTCCCTAGGCACCTTCCTGGGAAGAACCTCCTTTCTTGTTAGGTACAATGCCCACTTGGCCAGGGCCAGGAGGTCCTGGGATTTGGTAGGGCCATGGATGTGGTGCCAAACAATAAAAAGATGGGGGGTGAAGTTCTTCCCCCTAGAAGCTTCTGAGAGCAATTAGGCCTAAGTTGCCGGCCAGGGCAGATTTTTTATACTGCTGGAGCCAGTATAGCTCCCCCTGGCTGCAAATCTGGGAGGAACTGAGCAGGGTCAGTTTGCCCCAAGTGGCACAACTTGCCCCACATCAAAGTGCATGTCCAGGCACGTGAGCTGAGGCAAAAATCCTCCGCACAAATTTGTGCTGGTCCTTTTTGAGATGCTGCAAATGCACGTGCCTGCATGTGTGGATGTGCCCATGGAGTAGTGAGCCTCTCTACTTACCCTTCATCCACACACACTCAGTGTGAGGTATAAGCGATGGTTTTATTTTACAAACGTTTTGCAGATCTTATCATAGAACCATAGAAAATTAGGGTTGGAAGGGACCTCAGGAAATCATGTAGTCCAACCTCCTGCTCAAAGCAGGACCATCTCCAACTAGCTCATTCCAGCAAGGTCTTATGCTGATGGGAGAATTTTACCCATAACTATCTAAAGATTTCATACTTTTAAAAGGTTTCCGTTCTCTTTATCCTATTTTCTCCTGTTAAATGAATTTTGTACGAACACATTTATTTCTTTTCAGTGATTTATTACTATATTGCTTTGGAAGGCTTATCTCTGCTGTATTTTCTTTGACACCTCCCTAATATCTCTTTAAGCTAGTTTAAGGCTGCGTCTACCCGATATTCTCAACACACTTATTACCAATGATGGGCTTAATAGCAATGGTGTTACTTTTGAAAAATGGTTGGATATGTTGGTACTGTCACTTTACTGAGAAATATGAATTTGTTTAATGCAAGTGGAAAACAGCTTCAGAAATAAAAGCTCAAAAGAGATAAAGAATCAAAATAGATTCCCCACACTCTTATGGGTAATACATCACATTTATATTCCTTAATATAATGTAAATAATATCTTATTATAACTTTTGGGTGAAAGAAATGTGTGCTACTTCAGTTAAAAGTTTTGGTTCCAATTATATTTATATTATTTTTATATATATCAGCAGGAGGACAAAAGCACCAGATATGCTCTCACACAGTGTTTTGAAGTGTACAGTCTCCTCCATTTAGATTATCACTGCTCTCAGACAGAAAAAAACTGTAAAGCCTCAACCCAACTTAGAACTGCTAAAATAACCATGGTTTCTATGAAACCATAAAGTTCAGACTGAAGTCCAGCCTGAGAGCACGAGAATTGTATGGGTGTTTCCAGGATATAAGACTGTGACTTGAAGATGCTGCATTGGAAGAGACCAGGAGGGACAGAAGGGCCATTATTCAGGTCATTGTAACATATTGTACTCACGGATTTTTTTAAACATTTTTTCAGAGTAGTATCCACTAATCTCAAATGATTTTAGAGTTGTTATAAAGCAGAGCTTTTTAGATGTTCTATGAATTTTGTTGAAGCCCAAAATTGGGGTGTTAAGTAAAATTGCTGCAGGGTAAAATAAAATGTTATTGTTTTTACTGCATATTATTAATATCAGATACTTAAATATTTCTGATGATTGAATTTACCACAGATATGGATAAATGAGTCTGTTTGCCTGACTTTAAAATTGTATGTACAGTAAAATTACATATAAGACTTAAATCTGCAGATCTTAACACATACTATCTGGAAGCTTGGATCAAACTCAAACTTCATGTCTAGCTTCTATCTGTTTACCACATTTTCAAATCTAAAGAGCATAAATTTACAAGCAGTCCAGATCTGCATCTACAGCCTTTGTTTCATGGGCCTGTCTCTCAAATTTTGAGTAAGAAATCTTCACTATTTAGGAAAAAAATACTGTGTGGTATAATGGAATAATGTTTTATGAGACAGCATATAATTACTGTATTTACAATATAATGACTGTAATGGAATATTATTATACTCATCTTGTTTGCAGTAAACTGTCAACTTAAAAATGAAATGTATTACCCTACTATTTTTTGTAATCTTACATTGTGTTTAAACAGGATTTGCATAAAAGGAAATTATTTTAAAAAATACTGTAGAGAATCTCATGAACAAATAGTACTGGTACTGTTTCTACTAGTACTAATTTTAAATGATAACAAACCTAATAAAATTTATAGCATATGTTTGACAAGAGGAGCTACAATGGCCATATCCAGATGAGTTGAGGTTGTGTTTTTCCTTGGGGACAAGTAGCAGGGGCACACCACTGTTTAGGCACACCTTGTGCCTCTGCTACTTGTCCCCAGGAAATGTCCGTGCCACACACTTTCTGGTGCATGGCAGGTTACCCCAGGTGGGGTAAGGGAGGCTGGGGCCAGCAACTACTGGCCCCAGCAGCTTTACCTAGGGTCTTGTGGGCTTCAGGGAGGTGCAGCTCTCATGTTTCTACACCAGGGAACCTAGCTGACAGCTGGGGTATGCCTCCGGCTGGCCAGGCTCTTCTTTTGGGTGGTGCACACTGCCACCACATGTGCTGCCCCCCTCCCCTCTTTTTTTTTGATCCTAGGATCTCCCAGGGTCAAAACCCCCTGTGCTGCATAGTAGCAGTCAGGGGAATGCCTGCAGATGTAGTTTGTGGTGCTGCAGACAGGTCTGTGGTGCCACATACTGCATATCTGCACACATCTGGATGTGGCCAATGTGGTTATTAAAAACCTCTATTCTTTGCTCTCAGTGAAGTAAAGAACAGATTGGTTAATTTAAGGAGGTGGTAACAGCCTGCTGGGGAGAGTTTACAAAACCAGAAGATTGCATTCTGTCCATGCTTATTCTCTACTCTGACATGGCTTCACTACACCTGCTATGCTCATATCATGCTACATGGCCCTATCTATGCTGAGTGGACCCTATATAATCTGACTCTCAGGCCTGTATGTTAGCTGCTATACAGTTTGTTGCTTCTTTTTATCCATAGGTTTGGGGTGGGGGGTTGATTCATGCTTCTGTTGTTTGTCTCCTTATGTAACCTGAGCCTCAGATACTGCAAATCTTTTATTTTTTATAGTTCTTGTTGAGGTCTGGTGAAATCTGAATGTTCATTGACTAACTACAAATGGGTGCTAAGATTACCAGTAGCCGTCAAAAATTGAATTCTATATTCTTTCTTTCAAGCAAAGAAATTGCTAGGAAAAGTCATATACGCTATATAGCAGCTTGTCAATGAACATCTTTCAAACTTTTTCAATTCTTT
This sequence comes from Crocodylus porosus, assembly GCF_001723895.1. Lineage (NCBI taxonomy): Eukaryota > Metazoa > Chordata > Crocodylia > Crocodylidae > Crocodylus > Crocodylus porosus. The sequence goes on from NW_017728948.1 coordinate 61,068,635, forward strand.
CACTAAATCTCTCCTTTCCAGATTTAGGTCTATTTTACTCCACTGTATAAGAGGAGTTATAGTTGAAATCCCAGATTTATAACATAAAAGGAAATGTAATACTCTCTTCTTATAGCTTTGGGTTACATACAGTCTTGGAGTTGTTTCCTAGGTGTGCATTTAGGTGCTTATCCACAAAGAACAGCACGTATTAAATATTTTGTGATACCACTATTTTGTATTTATAAGGCTTTTACGTTCGCTTTGACAAGATTGTATGAATTCTGTCATAAATAGCTTATACAAGGCAATATTCCATTGTAATAATATTTTTTCATTGCTGGGTTTATCAAAACTGGACTCTGTTGTTTAAAAATATTGAAAGCTATCTCTTAAAACAGTAATTCTGACCCAGGATGCTGTGATACCTTGGGGTGCTGCGAGATCTTTTTAAGGTCATCATACAGTCTTAGCACTGTTAGGTGTGCAAATACCTATACATGATTCACAAGATAAAACCAGAAATTTGAAATAGGACTTTGTGCTGTCAACATCCTAACCTGCAGTGGTCTTTCTGACTTCTGTGCAACAGAAGAATTTCTTTATTATTTTTTAGTAGTCAAGAAACTAGTGAAAGCTAAGAGATGACACTTTCTTACAGGTGTCTTGACTCTAAAAAGGAGCATCACTGTTTTAAAAATGGTTTTAAATGGGTTTTACTGAAGTGGCTTTAATATTATAGTAACAGAACCTCCTTGGACTATTAAATGTTCCATGTTGGTCTTTTCAAGTTTCCTTGTTGGGAAAAGCTGCCATAACCTTACCCAGTCTGTCATTCATTCACTGCTTACCGAAAGATTGTTTACTTTTAACCAGCCTCAGCCACATGAAATGGGTATGGGTCATAATATCCGGTGTCCATTTTTCAAAACTTTGTCAAGTTTGCCTGCAGAATTGAGAGTATATCAATTATGCAAAAACAGAAATATATTTCTGTTTTTGAAGTTGTGTTCGTGTTGGTTTGAGAGTAAAGTAGCCATCTCACTCATTATTTCCTCATTTCAAAAATCTTAACAGAGTACAAAGTACAAACTGCATAGTACTTTTAGGAATTCTACCTTCTTTATGATGGGTCTCTTTTTCTGTAATATTTTGGATCTTCTACCATATTTACAGAGCCAAGACACTGAGCTGGAAGAGGCTTCTGATTTCAAAATTTATTTCTTGTTTTAGCCAGTAATTATCTACTAAACAGCATGAAAAAGTCTTAGAAACAATGACCCAGACACTGTTGTCTCCCATCCCATTCACCTGCCATGACTGTGTAACAAAATCAAGCTCTTTATTGTTTTTTTCTTGGCCCTGTGATTTATACATTCTTGACTGTGCAGTGGCTCAGCTTCAGTGGTGGGTATGGAGTGAACCCTGACTGCCAAGTACTCTGTAGCCAGTAGCTGTAGTGATAAAGTCTTTAATTTACAGATACTTCCTAAGTTAGAGCTGAGCCATGGGAGACAGTCCCTGAGTTTCAGAGTAGCTATTTATTTAGGCTAGGAATAGACTTTGCATTTGTCCCTAGATAAGCTGTGCCTGTGTTTATCTGGGAACAAACACATCCTGGGATTGACATGCACACATACCACCCTTCTAATCAGGTTTATAATGAGTGGCTGAATGCACTCAAACTTTACTGCCATTAATTCAATGATGCAGCCCCATGATAACCATACAGACATATTTTGCAGTAGGGCTGTGTGAAACAGCAGTGTTCCATTTTGACCAGTGTTTTGACATTTTGACAGAACAGTGTTTCATTTCAAATTTTGTTTCAATTCAAAACAGCTGTTCCATTTCATTCCATCGAAACAGGGTCAAAACAGTGAAGCTGTTTCAACATTTTGCCCATAGGAGATAATGGGGAAGGACAAAACAGCCTATAACTTTGTCATTTCTAGCTTGATTTGGATGGAACTCTGGGGAATGGTAGCCCACTCTGAAGGCATGAAGTCTGCCATGTTTCAAGGAGATAGGTGCTAGGAGTTCAGGGAAACAGCACCCCAAAATTTTGAAAACAGATCTTGTGTCACGTGTATGTATTAACCTGCAGTGGGGTCTAAACTGCAGGGATGGTAGCCCCTGCAGAGACCACAAAGCCTGCTGGGTTAAAAGGAGATAGCTGCAGGGGTTTGGGGGAAACTGTACCTCAAGCTGCGGACAAGCAAAACTCATGACATGGGTGGCACTGTGTGTTAAGGCGCAGCGGGGTGAAGGCTGCAGGCCTGCTAGTCCCTGCTGAGGCCATGAAGCCTGCCAGCTTTCAAGGAGATAGGTGCAGGGGATTCTGGGTTCTTGGGCCCTGTACCTCTAGCTGCTGACAGGCAAAACTCATGTCTTGGGTGCTTGTGGGATTGTGTCTGTCTTGGGTCGCTGTGGGGGTGAGGGAACTACTGCTAGGCTAACGAGTTAATGGGCAAGGATTAACACCTACAAAATCACAAACTAAGGAGAGGAAAGAATCAATATAGATCTGGGAACTGCTTCTACCCCAAAACAAAGACAGTCAGTTGCACAAGCACCCATGTCATGAGATTTGCCTGTCAGCAGCTAGGAGTGCAGGGCTCCAGAATCCCCCTGCATCTATCTCCTTAACAGGTGGCAGGCTCTGTGGCCACAGAAGGACCTAGCATCCAGGCCTGCAGTAGTTTCCTCCCCCTCCCTCCTGTGCCCCAAGACAGACACAGTTGCACAGCCACCCATGACATGAGTGGTGCAGGGCTCCAGAACCCACAATCCCCTGAATCTATCTCCTTGAAAGCTGGCACACTTCATGGCCTCAGCAGGGGCTAGCAGGCCTGCAGGGTTCACCCTGCTGCACCTTAACACACACAGTGTCACCCATGTTACAAATTTTGCGTGTCTGCAGGTTAAGGTACAGTTTCCCCCAACCCCCTGCATCTATCTCCTTGAAACCTGTCAGGTTTTGCAGCCGCCACAGGGGCTACCATCCCTGCAGTTTTGACCCCACTGTGGCTTAACACATACATGTGACATGAGTTTTGCTTTCAAGATTTTGGGGTGCAGTTTTGCTGAGCCCCCTGCACTTATCTCCTTGAAACTTATCAGGCTTAACTTGTGGCCTCAAGGGAGCAATCCTGGATGTTTAAGCAAAGTCTTTCCCATCTCAGAGGAAAGGCACTAAAGGCACAGCAGCCCCCTTGGCTCTCCAGGGAACTAGCGGACCTCCTGCATTTTAAAAGGAAGACCTACAAAGGATGAAGGACTGGAACCAGCACCAAGGAGGAATACTCTGCTCTGGTCCAGACCTGCAGAGAGCCAACGAGGAAAGCCAAGGCTGTGACGGAACTCCAGCTAGCTACAAATATCAAGGACAATATCCTTTTTTAGATATGTGGGGAGCTGGAGGAAAAGCAAGGGAAACGTTGGACCCCTGCCAGACCAGATGCAACAACTGACAACTGATGCCCAAGAAAAAGCAAACTTGCCAAATGGGTACTTTACGTCAGTTTTTCACCGGTCCCATGGGATGCTCCTGCTCACTGTGGGACAGGGAGGCCCAGGTGGGGGAGATTCCTTACCCTTCATCAAAACTGACCTTGTGAAGGAACACCTGGACAGGCTGGATACCTTCAAGTCAGCCGGCCCTGACGGTTTATACCCAGGGGTACTCAAGGAATGGGCAAGCATCATAGCTCAGCCCCTGGCATGGATCTTTGAAGACTCCTTGTGCTCTGATGAAGTGGCCAAAGATTGGAAGAGGGCCAATGTGGTGCCTATCTTCAAGAAAGGGAGGAAAGTGGATCTGGCAAACTGCAGGCCCATTAGCCTGACCTCTATCCTGGGAAAGGTCTTTGAAAAGATTATCAAAGAGGCCATCCTTAACAGACTAGCTGATGGCAATATCCTGAGGGATACCCAGCACAGGTTTATAGTGGGTAGGTCTTGCTTGACCAATCTTATTTCCTTTTAAGACCAGGTGACAAGGGGGAAGTTATTGATGTCATATAACTTGACTTTAAAAAAGCCTTCGATCTGGTGTCCCATGATCACCTCTTGGCAAAACTGGCTAATTGTGGCCTCAACCTCACTGCGATCTGCTGGCTGTGGAATTGGCTCTGCAGTAGGAACCAGAGGGTGGTGGTTGATGGAAGTCAATTGTTGTGCTGTGCTGTGACCAGTGGTGTCCCTCAAGGCTCTGTCCCAGTGCCCATACTTTTCAACATATTCATCAAAGATCGAGACATTGGTATCAGAAGCAGACTGGCCAAGTTCACCAATGACACCAAACTCTGTGGTAAAGCATCCACACCTGAGGACAGGGGAGTGATTCAGGCAGATCTTGACATGCTCATGAAATGGGTAGATGAGAACCTGATGGTGTTTAACACCAAAAAATGCAAGGTTCTCCATCTTGGGAGGAAAAACCTGTGGCATGCTTATAGGCCCAGTGGTGCTGAACTGGTTATTCTCCCATTGTACTCAGCCTTTATGAGGTCACAGCTGGAGTACTGCATCCAATTTTGGGTCCCACAATTCAAAAAGCATGTGGAGAAGCTTGAGAGGGTGCAAAGGAGAGCCACGCGCATGATCAGAGGTCAGGAAAACAGACCTTACGATGAGAAGCTGAGAGCCATGGGACTCTTCAGCCTGGAAAAGCTCAGGCTCAGGGGTGATCTGGTGGCCACCTATAAGTTTATCAGGGGTGTTCACCAGTATCTGGGGGAACAACTATTCACCAGAGAGCCCCAAGGGATGACAAGATCGAATGGTCATAAACTCTTTCACGACTGATTCAGGCTGGACATAAGGAAGAACTTCTTTACTGTCCCAGCCCCCAAGGTTTGGAATAGACTGCTGCCACACGTGGTTCAAGGACCCACTTTGAATGCCTTCAAGACATGGTTGGATTTTTATCTTGCTGGGATCCTATGATCCTATCCTGGGGTGGGGGGCTGGAATCAATGATCCTCCAGGGCCCTTTCCAGCCCAAAAGTCTATGGAATCTATAAAATATCTGCAGAGGCTAGCATGCCTGCATTTTTGACCCCACTGTGGCTTAACATATACACGTGACACAAGTTTTACTTTAAAAAAGTTGAGGTGCAGTTTCTCCAAACCTCCTCCACCTATCTCCTTGAAACTTGTCAGAATCCACACCCTCAGAAGGAGCTATGATTCCTGCAATTTTCATCCAAATCAGGCCAGAAATGATAAAGTTATAGGCTGTTTCAACCTTCCCCATTATAGCCTATGGGCAAAACAACAAAACAGAGTTGAAACGGCTAAACGTTTCGACTTGCCTCATTTTATTTTAAGGCTGTTTTGACTATATCTGTGTCATTTTGATTTCATTGTTTTGACCTCAAAACAGCATTGAAACAAAACTGGTGGCAAAATTTCGCACAGCCCTACTTTGCAATACCCTAGGATAAATTGTTACTGCCTGTAATCTGGAAAACTTTTTTAGGTTTCCCAGGATAACAGACATGGGTGTCTGTATGGTTATATTTTGTCTTGGGATTCAATGATGCAACCCAAGGATAAATGTGATGTCTGTATGCAGCCTTACAGAGACAAGGATTCAGCAGAAGTTTGCTTTCTGCTTCAAGTAAAAATTGTTGTTTAATTTTTTCTCATTCATGCCTGACTGCCTTTATTGAACCAAGTATAGGAGCCAGGGCAGTTCCTTGAGAGACGGGATATGTAGATTAGAAATAAATCTTAAGGTTGTGGAGAACCTATAGCCAAGGTCTCCTACTTCCTGGCAGAGTGAAGGCTAAGCCTAAGGGTACATATAGACATTTGGGAAGCTTAGATTGATCTAAGCCCACCCAGTCTAGGGTAAGTCAGGATGAGCTTGGAGAGGATTTGGGGAATATGTAGGGTCTGCAAAGGGAAAGGGTGGGCAGGCAGGGTCCTCATGGGGGTTGGTGGGGTCCAAAAGGCTCACAAAGTCTATGGGGGGAAATCAAGAAATGTCTCCTCCACAGCCTGGGACCAGAAGCTATTTTTAGCCCCCTGATCCCCCCACCCAGTGAACCAACTTCTCCATCCTGCTCAACCCTCCCTCCTCTCTGACTTACTTGCTCAGCTCCTGGCACTGGTGAACACTGGTAAAACCAGCACCAGGAGTGGCTTGCAGGATGGGGGATTTGGTGGCCTCAGTGGGGAATGGCTGGTCCACAGGGTGGGCTGTCTGTTGGGGGTAGGGAGAGGGGCTGTGGAGTGCTGAAGAGAGGGTAGGGAAAGTACAACCCCAGGGTTGGGGCCAGCAGCTGGGCTTTCCTAGCCTTGGGGATGCACTGAGAATTGTACAGAAGTTCATGATAATTAGATCAGTTTAAAAATGGCCAACTTGATCGCAGTTAACCCTACCTTTGAGGTACACTTAACTTAAATCAGGTTGGCCATTTTCTTAGACTAAGCTAACTGTCTGAAACTTTTATACTGTTCACACTTAGATAGACCTAACTAGTGTAAAGTCTGCACCTGGGCAAACTAAGTTAGGTTGGGTGGCTACTTTTAATGTGATCTAACTTCCCCCTAACCTCCACAAATGTCTGTATGCACCCTATGTGGGCAGTAGCACCACAATTGACAGTATATTAACGAGAGTGAACGTTCTTGGATTAGGTGCCTGCCCTCAGAAAAGGCCTCTGGGTTCTTAATAGATGAAGATATGTACTATGGAGATCTGACTCATGTAGCTAAGCTTCATAGAGAAGCAGGTAAGACAGAACTCTGTAGTTGGTGTCTCCTATTGACTAGCTCTTGATGGCTCTCTCCACTCAATGTATATGCTCCCTGAATCGCTTTTCCCTGACACCTACCTTTCCATCTTCTTTCTGTCGTGTACTTACTGATACAGCCTGGCATGCCTGTGCTTGGAGAATCTTCATTCCAGGTAATACTGGAAAAGGGCTTGCCCCACCCCTTCAGGAGGGCAGGAGGAGGGGAGAGAGGAGAACCCCAGACCTGGTTGTAGACTGCTTTTTGCCGGTCTGACAACACTCTGGGGCATAGCCTCCAGAGTGAATAAAAGCACCTCCTCCACATCAAGGGACAGAGAAAAGGATGGGCAAAGAAGAGCTAGTGTGAGGTAGCCAGTGGGTAGAACCAGTGCCCTGAAGAGCCTGAAGAGTGGGGGCGGCGAGTGTCTATGTCCCTAGTTCCACTGTGGGGAACACAGTGTCAGTGCATGGCTCGGTGCATGAAGCACAGACCCTGGAAACTGTACAAAGTGGCTTAGCCTTATAACCCCTGGCATGAGGCCAGGGACCAAGTGCACAGGCCGGTGCATGGAGCCCAGACCCTAGGAGCTGCTCAAGGCAGCTTGGGTCTGCAACCCCCAGCAATCAGCTGGGACCTTAATGCCCACAGCGGCGCATGGAACCCAGAACCTAGGAGCTGCACAAAGTGGCTTGGGTCTGCAGTCCCTAGCAAGCAGCCAGGGAAATCAGCACAGGAAGCACTACATGGAGCTAGACTCTGGGAACCACTTGGGGTGGCTCACTTCTACAGCCACTGGTACAAGACCAGTGGCTTGGTGCAGGCAATGCTGCATGGAGGGTCTGGGAGCGGATTGAATCCCAGTGCTGCACGAGGTGGCCTAGGCCTCCAACCCCAGCAGAAGGCAGAGCCCTCAGTGCATATGATGGCACAGGGCCAACTGAGGGCAGCAGCCCAAGGGGACCCAATGGCCAGGGAGGCCACACGTGTGAGGAGCAAATCAGCCAAGGGGACGAGGACAACCCATCCAGGCCCTGGAGCTGTGAGTTGCTGAGGAAGGGATTCCCACAGGGGAGGGAAGCTACCCCAGCTGTGAGGCAATTTATCCTCAGGGAAGCTTGAGCTAAGTGGTTGTTGATGCACCTTATATTTTGTGGCAGAGTGCCTCATATTTTGTGACACTGTTCCTTATATTTTGTGGACATTGTGACTTCGTATAGTAGTAGTTTAATAGAGTGTCAAGTATAAACTTGTAAAGGGACTTTGTTGGGACTCCTTCCCTGGTGGTTATAGATACTTACCTATACTTACCTATGTACAGTTGTGTTTTGACTATTGTTTAATTGTTATTATATGTGCTCACCTGTACTTACCTGTTGTTTGTCTATTTTAAATCGACTGATTATCAACACACTGCTTGGAGCTACTCGAAGGGGTGTAATATTTCAGCTTTCATCTGTAGGACACAGAATTATATGATAATTTTATATTTGTATAGATATGTTTATTAATAACAATTCCCTTAATTTTTGTATATATTAATAAATCTGTATATAGCTAAAGATCTCTTGCCCTGGCCTGATTCTATAGGGAGTAGAGGGATCTGGCCTGCATATTGCAGATACCTCTCACTGCATTCCTGCCTGCCAACTGCTCCTTCTATCTGGAGCAGGGAGCACATTACTCGGGTGCTCCCAGGTTATATTTCCATATAGGAATTTAGGCACTTACCTTTGTTTCATTTGACCACCAGCCTATGAGCAGGCACCTAATATTAAGACATACCAAAGTCTGCTGGGTGGAGATTATTGAGGCAGTCTGGATTTTGCCCTAAACATCCAAAGTAGCAAGCTTCTTTGAGAAGTATATTTGTAAGAAGTGTATATTTCTATGCAACCATTCATATAATACACTCCTGATACATTCCTGATGATGTGGTAATATAAGGACCATTTTAGTTTAAATTATTGAAGAATTATTTTTCTGACAACTTATGCAACTTCCTTTATTTAATTCAGAAAGACAAGAGCTACCTCTTCAAAATATGTTAAGATGAAAACACAATGATTTCTTTAATTAGTATTGAAATTTAAAGATTCTTGAAGAATCAACTGCATTTAAATGCTAGAAGACTTGTAGATAAAAAGTAAAATCATTTGTACTTCTTTGAAACTCCTATTAAATCTTCATGAATCTAAAGGGATGTCTTATGAAATGTATTGAATAAAAGGGGAAAAAAGTAAAAACATTAACTTTAAAGATGCTCTGAGAATTTCCTAGCACAAGAACAAAGGTAATTAGAAGAGTGCTGCATACACATTAAACACACAGCATCACATTAAACATCCTACATATTCATGAGATAAAGATGTTCCTCAGACCAACCTCTGAGGTTTCTGAAATAATGAAAGAATGACAACACCTAATTTTGGATCTAGGCAAACATGAAAGACATGAGGTTTTTTTTCTTCCATTAAATTCAAAGAAAGCATGGGTTATAAACCTCTGAATTAAATGAGCGTCTTACTTTTGTTTCAAACTCAACTTTACGAACATCATCACAGCTCACCATACCTCCCTCTGCAAGCAAGCATCAACCAAAGAACTTATAAGAGAAAAAGACAGACAATGAAGCGTAACAAAAAAACCCACAGCTTTTGAGTTCCATATTAGTTATGCAATTACACTGACATCACTCCTACATCAAGATTTCTGAGAATAAATTATAAGAAAAGGCCATTAGATTTATTTTTCTTGCAATTAGCTAATGGCTTTTAAGGTATTTCTGTGATTAAAAAAAGTAACAGCTTTTCCAGTTAAACTATTCAGTCCAATTATTCCTCAGCTGTGGCAAAGAGGGTGGAACAGTTTTAGTTCAGAGTCAATGTTCTTTATATAGATGAACATATCAGTCTCCAGATAGCTTCCATAGCTTATTATGAATAACTGATTTAACTATATTCACAGAATCAAGGGAATTACTGTTGGAAGGGACCTCAGAAGGTCATCTAGTCCAACCCTCTGCTCAAAGCAAGACTGTCCCCAACTAGGTCATCCCAGCCAAGGCTTCATCTAGTTAGGTCTTAAAAACCTCCAGAGATGGAGAGGCCACAACCTCTCTGTGTAGCTTGGTCCAGTTTTACACCCTCCTAGTAAAAAAGTTCCTCCTAATATCTAACCTAAACTTTCCTTCCTGCAACTTGAGACCCTTGCTCCTTGTTCTGTATTTGCCTCCCCGAAGAACTGTTTAGCTCCATCCTCTCTAGAACCACCCTCCAGGCACTTAAAGACTGCTATTAAATCCCCCCTCAGTTTTCTCTTCTCCAGACTAAATAAAGCCAGTTCCCTCAGACTCTCCTCAGAAGTCATGTGCCCTAGCCTCCTAACCATTTTGTTGCCCTCCACTAGACTCTCCAATTCGTCCACATCCTTTCACTAGTGGGGGGCCCAAAACTAGACACAGTACTGCAGATGTGGGCTTACTAGTACCAAATAGGGAGAATGAATCACTTCCTTCAATCTGCTTGCAACACTCCTACAGCCCAGTATACTGTTAGCCTTCTTCACAACAAGCACACACTCTTGGCTCATATTCAGCTTATTGTCCACTGTAACTCCCAGGTCATTTTCTATAGAGCTTCTGCTTAGCTAGTCAGTCATCCAATCCTCCAAATACTATAGGTGTCTATGAATCCGAGCCCCTCCCTCCAGCATATTAACCACTCCTCCCAGCTTGGTGTCATCTGCAAACTTGTTGAGTGTGCACTCCATCCCATCTTCCAGGTCACAGATGAAAATATTGAAGAAAACCAGCCTCAGGACTGACCCCGGGGTATTGCACTTGATACTGGATGACGATTAGTCATCAAGCCACTGATTACTACCCTCTGAGCCCAATAATCCAGCCAATTTTCTATCCACCTTAAAGTCTTGTTAGGGTAACAATAATAATAATTTGGATTATTAAGGAGCACTGGATTTGCAGCTGAATACAAAGGCTTTACCTGTGACCTTGCAGAGCTGCTGACCACAAGGCAGAATGATATCTAAGCTAGCCATTTGCTTATGGTAAGTAACCATTTTAACTGCGTCAACTATTTTCTGAGGGAAAAGCAGCAAGTGATTCTGTGTGAGTCTGTGTGCTGTGAACCAGCTACAGTAGGAAATGAGATAAGATAGAGTGGCCCAAAAAGGCAGAAGATGGTACAACCTAAGATGGAAAAACAGACTGGAATGTGGAAAACAACACGTAATTGGTAACAGAATCTGAGATGAACATATGCAAAAAGGTGAATGGTGATTGGTGAAGAAGCCTCCAGAAGCTTCCAGGTTTTGGTCAAAGTCCACCCATTGACCAAACAGCAGGAGTCAAAGTCTTAGACATGCGCTCATAGCAAAAAGGCATGTAAATGAGTAAAATGCATAGGCAATTTCATGTTAATGAAGCAAACAGTAAACAGAGGTGGGGCTTGAGATGGGAAGAGAAATGGGTGGAATAAGAGGTAAGAACAAGGGCAGAACAAATATTAATGAGTATAAACCAAAGTGTATAAATGAGAAAAAATGTGTTCATGTGTTCTGCTCCTCATCTCTTATGGTGAGAAAGCTCACCTGAAGCGGTCTCCATTTTGAATAAAGCTGTTGAGAGCAATGTGTGCTTGTGTTTGCTCCCTGCTCTGCTCTAGCTTATGAGTAACATGATCCACAGGTAATTGGACCATCATTGGGCGCCACATGGACTTAGGGTCTAACAAGTCTATTCATCCAACCCATACTTCCTTAGCATGCTTGTAAGAATGTTATGGGAGACTGTATCAAAAGCCATGCTAATGGCAAGGTATATCACATCCCCACATCCACAGAGCCAGTCATCTCATCGTAGAAGGCAAACAGATTGGTCAGACATGACTTGTCCTTGGTGAATCCATGCTGACTGTTCGTAACATCAGCAAATAATTTCAACACTCTATGTTCTTGACTGTTCACCTTCTCCTTCACAAGCTTAGAAATGCCTTCCTTGAGGACCTGCTCAATGACTTTTCTAGGGACTAGAAGGTAAGGCTGACCGTTCTGTAGTTCTCCAAATCCTTCTTCTTCCCCTTCTTGAGGATGGGTGCTATATTTGCCCTTTTACAATTATCCTGGACCTCTTCTGACTCTGTCATGAGTTTTCAAAGATAATGGCCAGCGGCTCTACAATCACATCAGCCAATTCCTTCAGAACCCTCAGGTGCATCCCATCCAGCCCCATGGATTTGTACATGTCCAGCTTTTCTAAATAAGCTCTAACCTGTTCATTCACCACTGTTGGCTGAGCACCTCCTCCCCAAACTATGCTGTCAGGTACTGTGGTCTAGGAGCTGACCTTGTCTTGAAGACTGAAGTGAAAAAAGCATTGAATATTTCAGTCTTTTCTGCACTCTCTGTCACTAGGTTGCCTTCCCCATTCAGTAAGTGATGCCCACTTGCTTCCTCTTGTTACTGGCATCCTTGTAGAAATTCTTCTTTTTACCCTTCATATTCCTTGCTAGCTTTAGCTCTAATTGCACTTCGGCCTTCTTGGGCACATCCAGACAAGCACGGTCGTGTGGTATGTGGTGTTGCAAACACATTTTTATTAGAGGACAGCAGGACTAAGCCTCACTAGCAACACTTGAATTGTCAGTTACACTGTAGTCACTATACTACTTTTGTGTGGCTGCTGTGCATCAAACCTGTGAGTGGTCCTATGGCAACTCCTGGTGGGCAGGCAGTCAGGATGTGCAGAAATT
>NW_017728948.1:61081231-61087523 GCF_001723895.1 Crocodylus porosus
AATGTCTATGAAATCTATGAAATAATATTGAACCAAACAAGACTGCAAAAAGGCTGGCAGGAGGTTCTGGGGGCAGTCCCCATTTCTGAGGGCATCTCTGAGCTGCTTAGAGCTCAGGGGTTAGCTGCAAGCTGTGGAGGGCAGGGGTGGAGCTCTGCACAGCTAGGAGCTAAGAGATGCCCCTGGAGCAGGGACAAGCAATTATTTTGGACACAGGGCTGCTTACTGAGTTTTGGCAAGCTGTAAAGGGCCTCATGGGTAGCTCCACCCTTTGACAGGTGCCATGCCCCCTGGTTGCCATCTTGTGACTGGAAGTTCTCCGCCCTGACTCCTAACCTTTGCCACCTCAAGTCCCTCCCCTTGCCCCCAGAAGTACTCCTTTCAGCAAGGGGTTTTGCCATTTTGGAACCAGAAAAATACCGAATTATATTCTAAAAAGCAAACACCTAAGCATTCATTAATATGATTTCAAAAAATATTTTTATCCTAATTTACATGTGTTTGTGCAGTGTACACAGAGGTGATTACACAATAGCTTAAAATGAAGACTTACTCTTGTATATCGTGGGGTTGCATATAGGTTTGTGGGGGGCTGTGGGTGTGTAGGTATGTGGGGTGTGGGTGAATATGGGGTTTGTGGGGGCCATGGTGGGAGAGGGTGGCTGGGGTATATGAGGGGGAGTGTGGGTATGGTGTATATCGGGGGGGTGGGTATAGGTTTGTGGGGGGCTGTGGGTGTGTAGGTATGTGGGGTGTGGGTGAATATGGGGTTTGTGGGGGCCATGGTATGGGGAGAGGGTGGCTGGGGTATATGAGGGGGAGTGTGGGTATGGTGTATAGTGGGGGGGGGGTCTCACCCTATGAGCACACATACACACACACTGCCCCTGCCTGCACACACAAAGGCACTGCCCTTGCTTGCACACACACACCAGATGTGGCCAGTGAGCCGTATTTTTCCTGCTCTGCTCTGGAGCCATGGGCAGTTCCACCCTCCCTCCTGGAGCTCAGGGCTAAGCCAAACATCTGTTGTGATCTCTGCTGCCTCAGTTAACTGGGAGCAATCTGCTCCTGGGTCAGAATCTATACATGCACTTAGGTACATTAGTTAAAAGCACCATTTTCTAGTACCTGTGTCTCTTGGTAGTAGCAAAATAAGCTTTAAATTAATCTGTGTAGTAGTTGCTGCCCATGTGTAGATGGCAACGTTTTGCTGTACATTAGATTAGTTTAATGTGCAGAAAAGCACACATGTAGATGCACCTACTGAGGATGCTCAATGGGTTTGTGAACACTCAAATGGCCAAATAGCAAGCATTAGGCAGTGTATGTAAAATTTAAATGAAATAGGGTTTAGTCCTGCTGTTATAAGCAGGCATCTCCTTTGGGGAGGTTCTGACTTAGCCGAATGGGTATGTCTACATGTGTAATGAATGAGATTTAATACATTTCAATGCAATGTAAGCCAGAGTAAACTAATCCCAATGTCATGGTCTAAACCTGCCTTTAAGTGCAGTAATCCACTCCACTGTTGTATAGTACCTATGTCTGATGGAACTGTCCAACAGCACTGTAAATTAGTTTACATTGGCTCAATTGCCATGCACATGTGGGCAGTTGTGCTTTACTATGCAATAAATTAGACTCCTGCACAGTAAAGTGCACATGTAGATACACCCGTCACAACTCAGGACAAAATAGGAGTGGTACAGCCTTCTACACATACAGCTTTTACAAGGTGTTTTGAGGCTGCTTTGCTAGGTGGCCAGGAAGATTACACAGCCTGACAGGCTTGTCCCTGGAATAACTAGCAAGTAACTTGAATGAGCTGCCGTTAACTTACACAGCATTGTCCCAAGCAACAAAGTGATAGTGTACTTTTATCTTGCATACGTCACAAACACTTAAAGTGTGACTAAAGACTGCTATATCTGTAGAATACGAGAAAAAACGCTTTATCTTAGAAGAAATGCTGCATTCCTCTATACCCTGAGAGTACCCGAAATATGTCAGCATGTGATTACAGCATGCAAAGGTGGGAGATGTGAGTTCAGATTTCTTCAGGCAGAAGAGAAACTTGAACTTTACTCTCTCACATACTGGAGTCATGCCCTGACTATTAGATAAAAGGATTTGAGAGGAGGCTGGGTGAAGGGTTACAACTTCCTCTTTCTTAAATATAGCCATGAAAAAGTTACAGCCAAAGATATATGAAAAACTCCACTAGAAATCAGGAATGTGGTGTTTGCTGGGAAAAAGAATCAATTCTGGCCAATACCTGTTATCACAGTTCTGCAGCACACCTTGCTGCTATCAATTGCTCCTAGTGGGATTTGCAGCTAAGATGGATGTAGCACCAGGCTGAGCTCCTGAATCAGAAGCAGCATACAGAGGGCTAAGGTTCATGATATTTGCAGGTTTTTTTCAGACTGGGTCCACAGAGGCAAGTTATGGTATTTCTTGCACATGTTTTTTCCTGTTAACTAGCTCTTCCCTGCTGGTTTTATTTCTCTGAAGTAAGCTATTTGAGATAATGTGGGATGGAATAGTGAAAGATTCTCAGTAGATCAGAGAAAAAAGTTACGTATTTGCAAATGGAAAGCCCCAAAGGGTTGTTTTAATGAAATGCCCCACCATGTCCAGTGCTCCTTTTCTTTTTCTTTTTAAAACCTGGTCAACCTGAAGAAGAAAGCTTGTTAGGAATAGGGGTATAGCCCCATCAATCATTGAAAGAACCAGTCACCATTGATATTTCAATAAAGATTAAAGATTCCTTTAAGCTAAGAGTACATAGCCAGTCTTCTCTTTTGATAATAGTGCTGATTTTTCAATCAGTTACTCTTAAAGCAGAATATCTAAATCATCCCAAACTTTGTTCTTGTGCATTTTGCAGTGTGGCTACCCAAGTTAGTATTGATCTGTTTTTATTTGCCTGAAACCAAGGAAAGATGTAAAGCCTTCTCAGTACATGGGAGCACACAGACATTATTTTTGATAAGTAGACAGGAACTGGATTATTTTGCCTCTAGATGCAACATAATTTCTTTCAATAAAACATCTGGTAAACCATCTCTATTATACTGTTTAGTGGAAGAAGATATATTCTTGTGGACGTCTTGGTGCCTACCCTATACAAACAGTTTCCAGGCTCTCAAAAAGATGCTTGCCTCAAAAAGTTATCTCTTTGTGAAAAATACATTTCTTACATTAATAAATATATTATTTATATACATACACGTCTGCAGTGATTACAAGTGTATTTTCTTGAAAAAAGGATTACTCTAAAATTCAGGACTTTAAACCTGATGACTCATAATCACCATAAACTAATGCCACACCTTATAAATATGTGAGACAATTTAAAGTTATAAATATGTGAGACAATTTAAAGCTTGTTACCCCTTTAAGTCCTTTAATTTGAATCCTGGCAACATTCACCTGACATTTGTTTGCCTTGCAAACAGTCACTTTTCCAGTGATCTGTACATTGTGTCAAATCCCCAGTTGCTGAGAATCAGTATAGCTCCACTGATTTCAGTGGAAAACCTGGTCCACTTAGTAGTTATAATGTGTGTGTACATAAACTTGGGACATGCAAAATGGCACACAAATTGTTTATGTATATATGACATTTCCTAACAAATTGAACTGTCTACAGAACTTGTTGGGCAAGTGCAATACACAGTTTTAAAGAAATGAAAAATATTTATATTATGTAAAAACGTGCATTAAAAGAGTCTTAAAGTTGAAAAGACAACACTAAAAAGTAAAACCATTTTATGTACATGTTAGGATACAACCTGCAGTTCCTTACTTTTTCCCTCATATAATATTTATCATATATTGTATGTCATAGATGGTGCACCTCCAATGTGTAGGTATTCAATTTCTTATTCAATGGCCTCAAATTATCATTGCAACAAAGTTATAGCCCTGCTCTGAAGACAAAATTATTCATTTCTTCATGACACTCATCATTACAGCTTTGGAATGCAGCATAAATATCAATGCACTTTTCCCATAACACTCTATGGGGCAAGAGAATATAACTATCCTGATTTTACACATAGGGGCTGTGTCTACATGAGATGGTGACTGAACAGTTGTTATTGTTCAGTCATTTAATACTTGCATACACAAGTACTAAGTGACTGGTCTGTAACCAGTGTTACTGCACAGTAACATTCTCATACTGCTTCTTGGTGATGCTGACTATGCAGTAGGTCATTACTACTGTGCAGTAGCATCATGTCATGCTTTGTGCTGCGCAACATTACTGTTCAGCAGTAATGAACTACTGCATAGTCAACATCTCGTGTAGACACAACCAGGGAACTGAATTCCAGAAAGATAGAATTAAGAATAATTTTGGTTGCCAAATATGAAATGCCTAAGATATGACTTTTTTAAATACTTAGCATTTGATATGATCAAATCAGAGCTCCCATCAATGTACTTGCAAATATGAAAACTCAATACTTTTGCAAATCAGATTCAAATTCTCAAGTCAGGCACACAAAATACACAAAATCAGGAACATACAATGAAAAATCACTTTTAAAAAGTTGGGTTGAAGTGATATGTCTAGCATCACACAAAATCCTTAGGCAACATTCAACTGCTTTAATCATAGACTCATAGAATTCATAGAATCATTAAAAGTTAGGGTTGAAGGGACCTCAGGAGGTCATCTAGTTCAACCCCATGCTCAAAGCAGGACCATCCTGAACTAGATCATCTCAGCCAAGGATTTGTCTAGCTGGGTTTTAAAAACCTTCAAGGATGGAGAGCCTACAACCTCTGTTGATAACTTGGTTCAGTGTTTTACTACCCTCCTAGTAAGAAATTTCTTCCTAGTATATAACTTCCCTTGCTGCATCTTGAGACCATTGCTCTTTGTTCTGTCATCTGCCACCACTGAGAACAGTCTAGTTCCATCCTCTTTTGAACTGCTCTTCAGGTAGTTATAGGCTGCTATTAAATTCCCCCTCAGTTTTCTCTTCTGTAGACTAAAGAAGCTCAGTTCCCTCAGCCTCTCCTCACAAGTCATGTGCCCCAGTCCCCTCACCATTTTCATTGCCCTCTTATAGATTCTCTCCAATTCGTCCACATTCTTTCTATAGAGGGGGGCCCAGAACTGAACACAGTACTCCAGATATGGCCTCAGCACCGCTGAATAGAGGGAAATAATCACTTCCCTTGTTTTGCTGGCAAACTGCTACTAATGTAAGCCAGTATGCTGTTAGCTTTCCTGGCAACAAGGGCACACTGTTGGCTCCTATTCAGCTTATTGTCCACCATAACCCCCATGTCCTTTTCTGCAGAGCTGCTGCCCAGCCAGTCAGCCCCAGCCTGTACCGGCCCATGGAATTCTTCCATCCTAAGTGCAGGACTTTGCACTTGTCCTTGTTGAACCTTATGATATTTGTTTTGGTCCAATCCTCCAATTTGTCTAGGTCTCTCTGAATCTTAGCTCCATCCTCCATCATATCTACTACTCCCCCCAGCTTGGTATCATCTGCAAACTTACTAAGGGTGCACTTTTGTCATCTCCCAGTGCTTGGATAAAGATATTGAACAAAACTGGCCCCAGGACCAACCCCTGGGGCACTCCACTTGAAACTGTCTGCCAATTCAGCATTGAGCCATTGATTACTGCCCTCTGAGCCTGATGATCCAGCCAGTTTCCTATCCTCCTTACTGTCCATTCATCCAGCCTGTACTTCCTCAGTTTGCCTGCAAAAGTGTTGTTGGACACCATATCAAAAGCCTTGCTAAAATCAAGGTATATCACATCCATTTGTCTCCTCGCATCCACAGAGCCAGTTATCTTATCACGGAAGGCAATCAGGTTTGTCAGGCATGACTTGCCCTTAGTGAATTCATGCTGGTGGCTGTTGCTAATCACCTTCTTTTCCTCCAAGTGTTTAGGAATTAATTTCTTGAGGATCTGCTCCTTGATTTTTCCAGAAACTGAGATGAGGCTGATTGGTCTGTAGTTTCCTGGATTCTCCTCGTTCCCTTTCTTAAGGATGGTCACTATATTTTCCCTTTTCCAGTTTCTAAACTCTGCTGCCAGATGCATTAGTCTGGGAACTGACCTTGCCTGTGAAGACTGAGGTGAAAAAGGCTTGAAATACTTTCGTCTTTTCTGCATTGTCTGCCACTAGGTTACCACCCCATTCAGTAAAGGACCCACAGTTTCCCTCATCTTCCTCTTGTTAGTGACAAACTTGTAAAAACCCTTCTCGTTCCCCTTCACATCCTTTGCCAGCTGCAAGTTGAATTTGCT
>NW_017728948.1:61087620-61139050 GCF_001723895.1 Crocodylus porosus
GCGGGCCTTGGGGCCCTTGACCACCTTGGTCCATGCCCCTGACTGGGCAGAGCTGGAGGTCCCAGAGTCCTCCTTAGTCGCGGAGGGAGACAGAGCTCTCCCCTGCAGCTCCCGGGGGAGAAGGGAGTGGCAGTTGGAGTCTATCTCGTGCTCACAGTCCCTGGTGGCACGCAGTCTCTGGACTGTGGCCTGGAGCTCCTCCAGCTGGTGCATCAGAGACCCCAGTAGGGAGCAGACCCCGCAAGGGGAGGTGGCCATGCTCCCGGGCCCCAGAGCCTGAAATTCCCATGAATTCCCCAAGCAAGTCAAAGTCTGCTTTTCTGAAGTCTAGAGTCCTTACTCTGCTGCTCTCCATCCTTCTTTCCTTGGGATCCTGAACTCAATCATCTCATGGTTGCTGCTGCTTACCATTTACTAGTACGTTTCTCACCAATTCTTCACTGCTTGCAAGCAGGAGGTCAAGAGAAGTGAGGCCCCCAGTTGGCTGCTCCATCACTTACACCAGGAAGTTGTCCCAACACTCTCCAAAAATGCCCTTGGTTGTCTGCACACTACAGTATTGCCCTCACAGGAGAATGAGGGTCTGTAATCGTAAAAGATTCTTTTCTCTCTCTACAATCCCATATCTCATTCATTTCACAACTGCCAATTTCTCCAACAAGCAAAGTAAGGATGATACTACAGGCATCAGACTCTCTGCTGTTATACCTTGATTCATCTCTCAAGCAATCTAATCCACCAAGGGTGTATCTATATGTGCAATTAGTGCACCTGAATTTTCTGAAGTGTACTTGCAGCACCATGCCCCTGGATGTCTCTAACCCCTGCCCTCATGGCTGTGGCAGGGAGCTCGGAGTGGCTGCTCTGTAGTACAGAGCCCACAGCCTTCCCCTCCCTGGGAGCCAGGGCTTGAGCACTAGGCTGAGCTAACCCACAGCCCCAGCCTGGCTCTGTTGTCCCAGCCTTGGGAGGGAGCAAGGCAGAGACTCTTGAGCCCCATCCATGGTGGTGCTGGTGTGATTGGAGCCTTAAGAAAGACATATCGGGCTGGCAGGTCCCCATTTGGCACACCCCAGGCACCCCACCTTTCTCTGTCAGTGGGGATATGTGGATTCCTCTGGTCCTGGCATTGCTCAGCTTCTGCCTCCCCCAGCACTGGGCAGGAGCTGGGGTGTGGGCTGGGGGATCTCAACTCATTGCTGCCCTCTCTTTGGCCTTGGGGAGCAGAGTGACTCAGAGGCACAGAGGCCCCAAGCTAGTGCTGGTAAGCTGGGCTGCAGTCCTGAACTCCATACAGTAGGGAGCTGTCCCCAACTCCAGTACATCTCCACCCACACCCTGGAGCTCAGTAGCTGTAGCCCCCTGGTACCTGGGCTAATGAGGAGCAAATTGCTCCCAGCCAATGTCTACATGTGCTTTATGGTACATTAAACTAATGTGACATTTTCTAGTAATTGTCTCCGTCAGTGCTAGTATATGGCACATTATATTAATCTAATGTGCAGTAAGTGTCACATACATGTAGATGGTGATGCTTTACTGTGCATTAGTTTAGTCTAATGTGTAGTAAAGCTTCTAGTGTAGATGAGTCCCAAATGTAGAAGGGATCCTCTCTGCATGATGTTGTAATTAATGACTATGCCATGAATATGTATGTAGAGGACTGAATCAGGTTTATGCAGACAACATCAATTCTGGCATTCCTTAAATATTCAGTGCTTGACTTTGCATCTTTAGTATTTTTACATAAGTTTTTGACTGTTTTGGCTGTCATTCCCCAGGTTTTATAAGAAGCAAACTGGAAACCAAACAAAAGTGAAAAACAAAACAAGGTAAACATTCATAGAATCATAGCAAGTTACAGCTATGAATACCTTGTATTGATATGTACAAGGTTTTATAGATGGGATGAAAGCTTTATATCCTAATGTCTACCACCTGAGCTTACAGAATCACTTGTAACAGTGGTAGATTGTCTTCCTTTGTGGAGACCACTCATTAGAGGGAAATAATACATGCCCTGTCAGTATGTTATGCTGACATCTGTGAGAAAGGGTGAAACAAGGAATCTGCAGTTATACTGGAGGAGAATGTTCTTTAGAAATAGAATATTTTTCTGTCCTGAATAATCTCCAAATCTGACTCTTTCTGTGCCTGTCCCACTCCTTCTTGACTGTTCCTGTTCTTGTCTTCTCCACCTAAACTACAGTATCAGTCACCTTCTAATTCTTCATTCAATCTCTTTCTCATCTGATTCCATGGTTCCAGGTTCCTCACTCTTCCCACTTCCTCCTCCCTCCTTGAACACTTTGTCTCTGTTTATTACTTCCTGTGACAATTACTCCCTCAGGTCTGGAGCTCTTGTGAACTGAGTTATTTTTAAAGGTTTATAACTTGGCCAGATATGGATTTTGGCATTTTTAATTTTCTCCCTAGAGCTGGCAAGGACCCATTCCTGACACTAAGGTGGATTTCAAGTTCTTGTCTCAAAGCAGAGGTATCCTCAAGGAAATGGCTCTACATTTTCAAAATTTTACTATGAGCAAAGGATGTTTTATTTTCTAACCTCATTCTCAGAAATGGAGAAATCATTTTTGCTGAAAATATCCAATTGCATTTAATATAAAGCCAACACCTAGCATGGAAATTTCACTCTGAAATTTGAGTGAAATTGGAAAAATTATGAGCAACTAAAAACAATTGTCTTATAATTAGGGACCTACCAAATTCATGATTTCATGATTTTCACAGAACCCCATGAAAACCTTGTCCCTGTGAAAAAGTGCAGGGACCACAAAAAGGCACAAAATTGTCAAGCAAGTCCAAAAAAACAAAAAAAAGGGAGCTGCAAACAGAAAAAGGCAGGAAGCTGTGGCACCAACTTACTTATGAGTAAATTACTCACAAGTAAATGGTTCCAGGTGGGCATCTACACATGTGGGGTAGTGGAAGTAAATTTACTAGTTATGGCAGTAAAAGGTTCTGGCTCCAGCTGCCAGTGTCTGGCAGCCATCTTCAAAAGTGAGATTTATTGGCTGCTCTCTGACCAGCCACTTCTCTGGCCAGGATCAGCATGAGCAGGGCATGGACAGGATGTGGCAAAGCTCTCCTGGTCATCTCTGCCTCCCTACATCATGGCTGCCCCTGGCCCTGTCCCTCCCCCTGCCCCTGGCAGTGATGACCATTGACAGGCACTCCTGCTGGCCACTGTGCTGGCCCTGATGACCTGCTTCACCAACCTGCTGGTCCATGGCCATTTTCAACCCTCCTGGCTCCGCCATGTATGGTAACCTCCTGCCCAGCCATACTGTGCCTTCCCAGGACAGCCACTGTGCACCTGCCACCTCAACCCAAGCCTCCTGGTCAGACTCCATCAGGGACACCAATGACATATTCCAGGATGCCACCACTGGGGCTGCTGTCACTCTCCTGGGCCTTCAGCCCCAGCACCTCTGGGCCCACTGGGCCAGCCAGGACTAGTGCCTGCACATCATCCAGCAGACCTGGAATGATGAACAGTAGCCAGAGGCCTTAGGGATGACCTGGGTCACCTTCCAGGATCTCCTAGAGTGGCTTCAGCCACACCTGGAGCAGCAGAACAGCAGCATGCAGCTGCCTCTTCCCACAGACACCTGCTCGGCCCTTGCCCTGCTGAAATTGGCCATGCCTGCCAGCCTGCAGTACATCAGCCACTTATCTGGTGAGTGGTAGTGGTATTCTGTGCCTTGGGATTCCCCCAGTGCATTAAGGCCCTGGACAGGACCCACAGCCCCATCACTTGCCCCATGGTGACAACCCCTACTATAGCCAGAGGGGCTTCACTCCATGATGCTTCAGGCCATTGTGGACCACCATGTCACCTTCATGCTGCCTGGGTTAGCACTGCCCATGATGCCTGTATATTTCATAAGTTTTCCCTGTCAGGCCTGCTGCAGAGCAGCTGCTTCACATTGGGGGTGTCAGACATGCAGCTGGGTACTGTGGTGGTCCCATACCTTCTTATTGGTGACCCTGCCTACCTACTCCTGCCCTGGCTTATGAAGACCTCTACTGGCTAGCTGGACCCCTGCCTGGCCCACTTTAACCAGTGCCTGGGCTGGACCCACACCCTGGTGGAGTGTAGTTTTCACTGTCTCAAGGGACACTGGTGGACCCTCACCACTTGCCTCGAGTTTGAAGAGGACAACCTCCCTGGGTCATTGTCACAGCCTGTGTGCTACAGGATATCTTTGAGGCCCAAGGGGAGCTCTTCCATGAGGCCAGGGGAGAGGAGGCATGGCAGTGGCAGCAGTGCTCCATCACCTCCACCCCCACCCCCACGAAGGCCCCAGGAGAGCCATTTGGACCTGGGCATCATATGCAGTAGGCACTGGCTGATCACCTCCTCTAGCGCTCCCCACTCTAGCTTACCTGCACCATTGCCACAGACCTGCCCCACCCCACCCTGCCAACCCCCAGCACCATGCTTACTGTAGACCCATCTCATAATAACAAATTTTTATTCCCCAGAGACCCCCAGCCCCTCCCTCCCCCATAAACAGATCCCCTCCACCACCCACACCACTCCTGAAAATAAAAAACCTTCTTCCTCATGAAAATTATGTAGAATGTCTTTTGTCTGCCATCCCAGGGTGTGTGTGTGTGTGGGGGGGGGGAGTCATGGGGATTGTGTGGTGTAGGGGACGCATGCAGCATGTGTGTGGGGGGGAGTCATGGGATGGCAGCACCTAGGGGACAGAATCCAGGGACAGGCAGCCAGCACCTTACCTCTGTCTTTTCCCCCATGGGTGTGCATGCTGAGGTGAGCAGGGGTGACAGTGGCTGGTGATCTCCTGATTTGGGCAGCTCCCCATCCAGCAGTTGGTATACAGAGCCAGCAGGGTTGGTATGCAGACCTGGCCCTGCTGCAAGCAGCTCTGGCTCTGTGCCTGCATGGAGCTGGGGCAAGTAGCAAGCCTGGACCCAAGCAGGGGGGAACCCAAAATGGAGTGGGGTCCAGGGTTAGGGCTCCTGGAGAGGGCACAGAACCTCCTTCCAGGCCCAAGTGGAGGCCTGCTGCTGGGTGGCTATTGGGGGACATGCAGTTCTAGGGTCAGAGGCCGGGCAATGGATGGCATAAAGGTGACCACCAGCACCCGGTAACCATCATCCATGGCCTTCATCTAGGACCACAGTCTGTTTCCACAGCACTTCCATCCACTCATGCTCCAGGACCAGGAGCTGCATCTAGAACTCCTGATCTGCCCAGTCCCATGCATCTTCATGGGTCATGTCTTCCACCTGCCACTTGCCACCTGTGGTGGTGGGCCACATCCTCTGCTTACCACCTGTCTTAACATGCCACATCCTCTGCATACTGTAAGCCAATCTGTCTCCTGTGCTTCCACCCAGCCCACAGTGTCCAGGCTTGGGGGAGTGCGGGGGGAGGGCTCCCAGACAATTGGGATGAGGAACTGCCTGCACTCCTGCCCTCCCCACAGGGGGCATCTCCCCACAAGAGGTGCCCTAAAGCCAGCCCCCTGTGTCACCTCTGCTGTGTGTGCCCCAGGTGGTGCACAAGGAGCTGTTTGTGTGGAACGAGGGGTACTTAACCCACTATGCCCTGCTGCTGCTGATGGCGTTGGTGCCCCAGGTGCACCTCCGCACCTGGCAATGGACCATGGCCTGCCCAATAAAATCCTTCTTTTAGGTTCATAGGGCCTGGATTTGCCCAAGTGTGCCTTCTGGTGCCCCAGGGCTCAAAATGCCTGAAGGCTTCTCAAGGCCTCCTTTTTTTCATAAGACATTTTAGGATTACAATATTCATAGATTCATATGCATATTTGATAACCATTTGACTGCTTAAGGGGTAGCTGCATTGATTGATTTTAGATTTCTATTAAATAATCTAATTGGGCAAGTATTCATACTGTGTTGCAGCATCTGAAAAATTGCACCACAGTTGCAACCCAGACTCTCTATGATTCTCCATTTATGGAATGTTGTCCACATTTTCCATGTAGTATCTGGCTGCAATTCAGGGAGGATCAAATCTTCCTTGGTAGTTCAAATCCTGTCTGGGGAATTGTAGGGTTGCTGACAAAGTATTTCTGTGGCAAGTTGTATTTATTATCATCACAGAGCTTCTTGGCATATTTCCAGAAGCATTTTCTAGATTTGAGCCTATCCAGTGGTGATGTACTGATGTCCTTGTTGATTTACGCATGAGGTTAACTCATGCTTTCCTTTTTTAGCAACATTCCATAGATGTTCATGAAAGAGGAGTCTCTCATCAAGAGTTACACTGAGGTATTTTAAAGAGTCAGCCCTGCCCTGAGGCAGGAGAGATTCCTAGCCTGGAGCCCTGGGGCTAGCCCCCTAGTGGCACGGTTGACCTAGGAGTAAATATGCTCTGTGGTTGTGTCTACATATGGGTTATTGTACAGTAACTAATCATGAGTAAATTTGATACTTGCAAATGCTTGTGATTATGGTTTTTTACTGCACGGTAAGAATGTGTATGTGTAGATGTATGAACTTACTGCACAGTAAACTGTGCTACTGCACAGTTAAGTGTCTTGTGTAGACGTGCCCAGTGTAGTTCTATTTTCATAAGATATTTCAATTTAGAGTTTGATTAAGTGCTTAGATGCTATTATTTAATAAAGTGTGTATGGTTGATTTCAGTAAAGTTTATACAGTTGGTATTCATTATAATTCATGGTATCCATTTCTTTATTTCAATAAGATATTTCATTTTGCATATTAATTAGGTGCTCAGATTGCTTAATAATAATGCAGCAGTTAATAGCTTCCCTGGGCTTGATCCCCTATTCAGGCCTGGAGAAGCCATTAATTGCTGTGTTAACAAGCATTCTAGGATGCAGTCAATGGCTTCCATCCCCTGATCAAGCCCATGAAAGTAACTGACTGCATCCTAGACTGTTGCTAACACAGCAATCTCCTGATTAAGCCCAGGGAAACCATTAACCACATCCTAGACTGCTTAATAATAATGCTGTAATTAATAGCTTCCCCAGGCTTGATTAGGGAATTGCCAAATTAGCGAGCAGTATAGGAAGTTGTTAATGGCTTCCACAGGCTTGATCAAGTCTATGGATACCATTCACTGTGTCCTAGACTGATTACTAACATGATAATTACTGGCTTCCATAGGCTTAATCCCCTGATCATGCCCAGGAAAGCCATTGTCACATTAACAAGCCCTGGTTTGAGGCCATCTGTCAGTCTCCAGGGAGCTTCAGGGTTTCTGGGACCCCTTAGCCAATCAGAGGCACCCCACTGCACACTGCCATGAAAATGGTGAAGGGCACCACACTGGGACTGCTAAATTAGGAAGCAGTGTCAGGCAGTGGTAACTACAGGGATCACTACTATATCTGTCTATAATAAAAGCGAATATAGGAAGATCACCTAAGACCTTCACCTGAATACTTACCATATGTATTTTGCTTATACATTACATTTTTATGAATTGTTATATAAGTGTGCATACATGTGCCATATTATGCCCTAAATCTGTCACCTATTCACAGGAAAGCAGGTTTGCTGAAAGTTCTGTTGTTTTATGGGTTAATATTGTGCTTTGTTTAAACTTTATACATTCTCATGGGGTAATTTCCTACCCCGATGCATATTTTGTGCAGTATCTTAAAGTTAATTAATTCTATTTTTTTTTCATTTTGGGATATTGTGCACTGCAGTTCCAGTGTGCAATATCCCAGTGCACAATATCCCCAAAGAACAACCAGCTTACATGAATGGTTTTCTCTCTGTGGATAAAAAACTATAGAGGGTAACATGTTACCCCAGGCGTGAATGTGTTTTTCCATATAGAGTAACAATTTACCCCAAGCCCATGTTAATGCATTGGGGTAACTTGTTGCCCCAGTGTGATTTCTGTATAAGTGACAGTTTTGGCCACTTTGGGTGGATGCATCTGAAAGGTCAACATTCATTCACACCTCATTCATGTTCCCTTCAAGTATACATGGTAACTGATGAATGGCCATCCTCCACTCTGCTTTTGTAGAAGATATGGTAATCCCTTTTGCAAACCAATTTGTTTTCAGGCTGCAAGGTCATCAAAACACCCTGCCCTTTGCCAAAATAAATAAGTAAAACTCCTTTGTCGCACCCAAATCCACCTCTGCTCACTTTTCTCATGGCAAAACTCTGCCTCACCTGCCAAATTTCATAACATACACGCTAGTTTGCCCTGTCTTTGTTGGAAGTGAGGACAAGGAGCAAAGGGCCATCAGAGAAGAAATAGAACAACATCATACTGCAATATGATGTACACTATGGAGTCCCCTTCAACGGTAAGGGCTTGACACCTTGCATACTCCTTTTACCTGCTTTCAATATGCCCCAGCATGTGTGATTTCCAAACAGCATGTATCCACATTTGGCTTGCCTGCAAAGGGTGGATGCTGGTCTTTGGCTTCTGTGCTCATGAGGAGAAGGTGCTACCTGTGCTGCCATAGGAAGGACAAAAATTATTGCTTTTGTGACAGCATAGGTGGGAAGGCTTGTCTTTGATTTTTATTTATATGCATTCCACAATAATAATTTTTTTCTTTTATTTCTGCAGTCCAGAATGAGAAGGCAGTGCATATTCAGTGCTGAAGCCTGTCTTTTACAGGTAACCAGGGATGACGGCAACACACCCACTGATGAAATCTTATCCCGAGGCAGTGAGGATGCTGGCTTTGTTCCAAACATGGGAGATTGTTCAGAGCAAGAAAACCATATGTCTATGGAAGCTTCATCCAGCTCAGATGAGGAGGAGTTGGTGCCACAAGTAGAAGTGATGCAACACTTCCAGTAGGAAAGGGAAGAGAACCAGCCAAGGGCCACCACGGAAGACTGAGGAGAGCTTTAACAGAACATGGAGCAGAATCGCTGTCACCACTCCCAGAAAACATTGCAGATGATGACACCTTTAGAGGAAGGAATGGCAGAGTGTGGGGGAAAAAGTACATAGCTAATACATCATTGGGGAACAGCCAAGGACATAATCCACAAAAGTGCTGGGCCAACAAGAGAAAGTCATAAAGACACAGTAGTGGAAACATTCCACCTGTTTCTTTCACAAGATATCCTGACTGTTACCATAAAAGAAACAAACAGAGAGGCAGAAAGAGGGAATGGAATGATAGCCATCCTGAAAAAAGAATAGAGTGGAAAAAGCTGGATGAAACAGAGCTGAATGCCTACATTGGACTCCTACTTCTAAGTGGTCTATACCATGGTGGTCCACAAGGCACTGAAGGAGTTGTGGGAGCAATGCGCCAGACATCTTTGCTTCCATGCCATCATGAGTTTAAAATGACAAATCACCAACTACCTGAGATTTGACAACAAATTGACACATGAGGAAAGGAGAGCTGTTGACAAGCTTGCTGCTTTCAGAGATATTTCAACACAATTTATGGAGCAGCTCAGGAAATGGTATATTCCAGGAATACATGGATGGTTGACGAGCAACTCATTGCATTCAGGGGTCACTGTCCCTTCAGACAGTATATGCCCAGCAAGCCTGCTAAATATGGCTTAAAAATTTGGTGGTGCTGTGATGCAGCAACATCATTGCCCCCGTCTGGAGACATCTACCTGGGCAAGCAACCAGAAGTCCCATGCCAAGGTAATCTTGGTACCCAGGTCATTGAAAAACTGGTTCATCCCTAGTACAAGATGGGAAGGAATATTACGGGTGACAATTTCTTCACAAGTACTGACCTGGCAGAAAGACTGCTACAGCAGGACTTGACCTATGTGGGTACAATTTGGAAACTGATATCCCAAACAAAATGCAAGTAAGTCAAAGAAGGGAAAACTTTTCATCAATTTCTGCTTTTGATGGGGAACTCACCCTAGTTTCCTATGTTCCAAAAAAGTCCAAACTTGTGGTGTTGCTCTCAAGCATGCACCATGACCTGTCAGTGGGCAGAGAGCAAAGAAAGCCAGACATCATCCGTGACTACAATAAAAACAAGGGTGGGGTGGATAACTTTGACCACTTACTCCGTATGACCACCTGCTGACAGAAAATCAACAGGTGGCCAAAAACACTATTTTTCAATATGCTGGATGTGGCTGGCATTGCCAGCCTCATCATTTGGCTAGGTGTGGTGGTTGTGCTTAGGATGTCTCCTTTTACCACTCTCTATAGTCTCCCAGTGACCCATTGGTATGCCCACTTCCCCACCTGCCACATCTTGGATGTTATTATTCTATGCTCAATTTTTTTGATGTCACTAGTCATGAGGGTTGTTTAAAAAGAAAGTTTTTTTCTTTCTTTCGTTTTTTTGGGTCTCTGTTAGGGTTTCATGGGTACTATCAGTAAGTTATCTCTCTCACTCCTCTGTATATTCACATGCACTCAACAGTATAGATAATCGTAGTCTGATTTAGATCAAAACTTGTATTTATTTATTTATCTTTATCAACTTGTTGGTTTTATTTATATACTGTTCTTATGCTATTACTGTCAGTTTGACTGAACGGAACCTAGTATTCATAAACAAAGTCTTTTTCTTATTTTTCCATATTGTGTTTCTATCCTTTTCATGGGTTTTTATCTTCAAACCCCGCTATATACTCACTCTTTACTTTGTTGGCTGATAAGTTTATTCCCTCTTTTTTTTTTTGCATGTGTCTGATGCCTCAGATCCTTTCAGTGGGCACTCAGACACTGTCTCCACAGCTGAATAATCAAGGGTCAATTTCACTCTTTCATTTTCCTTTACTTTCTTTCCAGGTTGGCAGTGCAATATGCATCCCATGGTGTTTATCTACTCCCAGATCCGCCCCTCGCTCCCGGAGCTTCGTTCCTCCTGCTGACACCATGAGAGATCCTCGGGTAAGTTACTGATCCCCTGGGGATTCTCTTTCCTCTCTCTTTCTCCCCTCTTTCCTCTCTCCTTTTCTCTCCTTTTCTCTGTCGTCGTCACACTCCGATCTCGGAGCATCTAGCCTTATATGGTATCAACTCCGGAAGCGGCATTCTCTGGGTCCTTTCACTGACACTGCACTTAGTCCTCCACACTAGGCCATAATGCAACCTGGAACCAAAGATCACATTTAAGAAGACAGAGCTTCTTTTTCAGGAGCTTGGAGAACAGCTGATCGATGGACATATAAAACAAAGAACGATGGATAAATGTAACCTAAGTCTGTCAAGTCTGGTATAACTACCCTAAATTACAAATTGCCACAACACACCCCAGTAGAACCTTCTGCATGTATAAGTGGATGTTGTGCTTTTTGTCCAAGGACAGATGACCACAAAACCCAGAAATGATGCGAAGATTGTAAACAATTTGCTTGTATGCACCACAGTACATCACTGCTGCTTTGTGAGGAATGTAATATTTAGTCAAAACAGTTAGGAAATGTTTTTGGAAGTAATAGTTAGTTTGAAAACAGTGTGAACTGCAGACTTAGCAAATTGTTCAATTTTAGAGTTTTGAAACTTTAAAAAAAGTTTAAATTTTGTTCATAGTTCTAGTTAAATAATATTTTGGGTTTAAATCATATAAATATACTCTTTCAAACAATCTATACATTTAATAAATCGGTTTTGGTACATTTATACTGTTGTCACTGGCTCCATTTTTTTCATGCAGGTGAGGTAACAAGTTACCCCATGAGACCAACAAAGTTGAATTGCAGGGTAACAAGTTATCCCATGAGAACAACAATGGTTACAGTTTCATGAGAATGGATGAGGATTAAATAAAGCTTAATCAAAGGTTGATCAGATGAGGATATATTTGTAAACATGTTAAAGAAATTTGACCAGAAATGAACCTTTTGAATTTTTTCATCAAAAAAAGTGTATCATGCATAAACAAATTGGAGAAATGTGGGCTAGATAAAATGACTACAAGATGGATAGACAACTGGCTGAGTAGTTGCAAGCAAAAGGTAATTATAAATAGATCCATACTGGAATGGCAGCAGGTTGCAAGTGGAGTCTCTCAGAGGTTTCTCCTGAGCTCACTACTGTTCAACATGTTTATCATTGGTTTGGCATTTCCTTTCTCTTTGAGTGGGGGACATGGCCTTGCCCTTAAATTTCTTGAGTATATTTTAACAGCCCTTGCAGCAGCAGGAGACTGACTGCCATTTTCTCCTGCTTTACCAGTAGCAAGTTAGGGTACTTGTAGATGTGTGACAGGTTTGACTGTAGTTTTAGTAATACGTTAGAAAAGGATTTGTATAGCACGGGTTTGATAGGGATAATTCAGGGGACTGAACTAGATGATATACAGACTACCCTTCCAACCCTACTTTTCTATGATTCTAAGATCTCTCTCAGTTTAAATTAAAGCTCTCATGCTCATGTTTTTGTGCTTTTATTCTCAACAACACCATTAAAGAGTGACACCCTTAACTTGGAATCCCATGACTCTTGTCAGTATGTTTTAGAACTTAATACTGTTTAATTATATGGTATTCAATTCAACGATACATTACTGTGCCCTGATGCAGCAAGACACATGAGTTCCATTGCCAAATGTGTAGTAAAATTGGATTATATATTGTTATTGAGCATCAATATTAATTTTTAGTTCTATTAAAATAGCTGTTAGATAATTCAGTTCTCAACTGTGCTGGCATCTGCTCTTGCGTTCTGTAAGCTGTACATTGGCATGAAAAGAAGAAACATCTGCTGTTGTAAAGAGTGGCTGCTGGCTGATTTTAAACACAGGGATAAACAAACCTCAGTAGATGGGGAGAAGATCGGGCCAATCCGTACCATACAAAACTGTGATTAGCTCCAGATCAATAAGGCTTTTTTTTTAAATTCAATTTAGTCCCATGTTGGAAATAATCATCACATTTTACATAATGCATTTCTAATTTCAGTGTTCATACCATGTAATTATTCTGTATAATCAAACATAACTGCTGCCTTGCAACTTTGAGCTACTGAATGCATATCCTGGCAGTGAACCTAGCATTTAACTATTTATTTGAAAAATGCATAGACCCATAATTGTAGAAATTTGATAAATCTGTAATTATCATGTGTACATGTCTTTAGTACTTCCAAATAACAGCTGTAACTAAAAGAACATGTATAAAACCACTGTACAGAACCCTGCAACCTCTCTGTGAAAGTCTGGGGTGACTTGGTTATAAACATAAAAGTGGCATTCAGAGACAGAATGGAAGTAAGTTTTATATTTATTTTAATACATCATTGCAGAGTAAAGTAGGAGCTGCACTGAAAGAGACAGTTCAAAGTCTTGAAATACACAGCAAGAATATATTATACGTTAAGGTCTAATTTCTCCAAGGTCTAATATTTTCTCGAACTACTGGACACACAAGCTGTCATTGACGTCAATCAGAGATGAGGCACTCAGCACTTCAGAAAACCATAAATCCATCGTATAATTAAAAATGGAGTCTAATCAGCAACTATCTCAAATGAACTCTATGCAGGCAATCTTTGACACTGTCTGCATCACAAAGCCAGAATGATTAATATGTTTGGACACACAGAGCTATTCTTAGTTTGAAGCCAATATGAGCATGTCCATTGCATTTCTGAGGCAGTGTGCCCCAGCCAAGATGTCTCTTAGCATGCCTTCATGAGCCACTCCCACAGGCGCACTCTAAACCCAGAAATATGCTGATGAAAACACTCTGTAGTTTCTGTCCAACCATGATCTCCAGAGTTCCTGCAAGTAGCTGCTGCAGATTACCCAGGGAGATTCCCACTAGGACACTTCTGGATTTGGAGAACAGTGGGTGGAGTAAGCATGATGGTAGAGACATGCCCTAAATTAATTATTGTGAAGATTTATAACCTGTGCTGGTAAATAATTAACAGGGGTAGAATTTCTGGAAAAGTGATAACTGTTTTGGAAATTGTGTTATTTATGAATAAAGTAAATTTATAAAACTTGGCAATACTGTTAGGTAGGAGAGCCTCTGTGCATGTCTCTTTTGTTACTTGTATAATGTTGGTGGAAGTAAGGATTAGAGTGATTTTTTGGCTGATGATCATAGTTATGCTAGGAGTAGAATTGTATTGCAGGTCCTTTAAGGATACTTACAAAATAAACGTGGTTCATGTTCTGTGTATTCTTCCATAATGACATTTTTAAAAGTTACTGAGATCACATTCTCCAAAAGCCCTTCAACTTTCTTTAATGCATCTTTTTTTTCTTTTTTACCACTTAAATTCAGAGCAAATAGTACTCCAAAACCTCATCCCCTCTATTCTACTATCAAGGGATATGATGTACTGTAGGTTACAGCATCAGTGTGATATTACTGTCATCTGCTGACAAGCCTGTTTGTAGAGGGTATGGGTTCATTTTAGTAACTTAGGAAAATAAGTTTGATTTGTGATTTTGGACAATACAATTGCTTACTCTAGTACATCAATGCTTTACAATAACAGTGATGTCACTATTATATCTGATGTTATCTCTTGCAAGGCAAAAAGGGGAAAAGGGCTTTTCTGAAACACAGTATTCACTTTCTAGAGAGACTGTTTTAGGCTGCCAGAACTGTTTGACCAACTTTATGAGTTAGTTCCTGTTAATAGGACTAGAAAATAAGAGAAAAGCATTAATTATACTAGGTATCCTAGAATTTATTCATTAGCTATATGTTCATGCAATTTCTCAGAAAACACAGATCAGAGCCCTCAATATTACAAATATAGTGAATGTTATTGTCTCTTTAAGAGCACTAATCAGAGCAATTGACAAACTGCAGTTACTAGGCATGTCTACACGAGCAGCCCACTGTGCAGTTGTTACTATGCAGTCATTTGATACTTCCATAACCACGTACTAAATGAATGCACAGTCACCAGTGTAACTGTGCAGTAGCATCCCAGCGTGGTTGCCTAGTGATACTTACTGTATAGTAGCTCATTACTACTGTGCAGTAGTGTTGCATCATGGTTTGTACCCAGCGACACTATTGCACAGTAGTAACAGGTTACTATGCAGTAAGCATTTTGTGTAGGCGCACCCACTGTGTCCTTACTTTCCAGTTTGAAGATATTGATTTTATTTGTTTTCTGATGATAGAAAATATATATTTTTTTATCTGAGACTCTTCTGGAAACATTAATTGATCCCTATTTGATCTGCACTGAAATTGTTCTGGTTACTTAGTAGAAGCTTATATTTTTGCAGGTATAAAGTTCTACATAATTTATTATCTTTTAGTTCAAAGTAGTATAAATGTTATTCTCACTGGGCCTGTCTACACACACAGTTAATGCAACTAAATAAACTCTGGTGCAATTTGAGCTGGATTAAATTAATCTGGATGTCATCATCTACACATGCATTTAAGCACTGTAATTTACTCCACCATAAAATAGTACTTGTGTCTGAAGGGACTATCCAACAATGAAATAAATTAGTCTACACCAGTGTAATTGCTGAGCACATGTAGATAGTGATGCTTCACTGCACAGTAAATTAGTCTACTGCACAGTAAAATGCACATGTAGATGCACCCACTGTAAATTATTATTACCCATTTTGATCCAAAAGAAGTGTCTTTTAAATCATTATAGCTGATTTATTTTATTCAGAGTTTATTTACAAAAGAGGTACAAAACCCTGGTGTGAGCAAGTCTCTGGTTTGTCTGATTCCTCCCTATAATCCTGAGTATGGAGAAATCAGACATACCAGAGACTTGCTCACACCACCAGGACTCTTTCAGCAAGTGTTTCTCAACCTTTTTAGTTTCAAGACCTCAGAAAATCCCAGCTATTAGCTTTCACTCATTTTCACTACAGAAAATAATACAGCAATCCTTCCATTGTAAGGAATTTAGAAAGACTATAACAGGTCAGAATGCTTTTGACACTGTGAATTCCTATTTGAAATTTCTGGATTTATGTTGAGAGTCATGTGTAAATGTTTGCACATCTAGAAGTGTTAATATTGTGGAGTCCTCCCTCACACACAAAGGATTTCCTGGCACCCATGGTGACCTCAGATGAGAATTACTGATATAGACTTATCTTATGTATCTGCTACCAGTCGTTTCGGGCTATGATTTGCCTTTTTCCTCCTCTCTTTCTTTCTGTGCTTCCACTTGATTTTGTTTTCTTTCTCTCTTTCATACATAGCTCCAGTCAAAGAATACCCAGAAAAACCTCCTGCCAGATGTCCAGGTAAAGGCATGATGGGATATGATGTGGGATCCACACAACTGTGCTTCTTACCATGCCACATGTGCATGGCAGAGGTATAATTATATTGAGCATCAGATTCCATCATGTCTTATTCCTGTTGCAAGGGGAGCCCAGGATCATGATCCTGTGCTCCCTCTGCACTGGCAGGCAGCAAAATCAGCTGCAGGCTCCCAACCACAGGGTTGCATATCTTCATTAATTGTTTAGATAATGTGTTTGAGTGTATGCATAGCAAATTTGCATATGAAACCAAGTTGTGTGGAGCTGCATATGTTCTAGAGAGTAGGGTTAAGATGCAGAATGACCTGAATAGACTGGAGAAGTGGTCCATCATCAATCAGATGAGATTCAACAAGAACACGTGCAAAGTCCTGTACTTGGAGTAAAAGAACAGCATGCACAAATATGGATGGTGGAATGAATAGCTAGGCTGCAGTATTGCAGAAAAGGACCTGGGAGTTACAGTAAACCATAAACTGAATATGAGCCAACAGGGTGCTCCTGTTGTAGAAAAGCCAGAAGAATACTGGGTTGTATTAGGAAGAGTAACACTTGAAAATCAAGGGAAGTGATTCTTTTGCTTTATTCAGTACTGGTGAGGCATCAGCTGGACTACTTAGAGTTTTGAGCCCTACACTTCAAGAAGGACGTGGACAGTTTGGAAAGCGTCCAGTTAGAGCAACAAAATGCTTAGGGACTGAGGAAGCTAGACTTACAAGTGTAATGTAATGTGAATGTGTATCATATGATAGCAGGAGGAGCATTCCTGCAGAACTGTGCCAACTGTAATTTGGACTACAGCACCAATTAGCACCAAGGGACTGGGGACAATGGCAGAGTGGACTTGGGTATGTACATGACTGAAAGATCAAAGATGGATGGCAGCAGGATGCAGCAGAGCTTGGGAACTCATTGGTAGGAGTTGGCCAAGCAGTGGACTGGAGCAGTGGGGCTCAGACTTGGAAGCATGTGCAGACTAAATCTGAGTGCTCTCAGGATTAAAGACTGGTTTGGGGACACCTCTGGAGTTGTGGGTGGGGACTTAAAGGAGCTGAATGCATGCATCATAGTGTTAATGCCTATTACCTGTTACCTATTCCCTGAGTGTGAGTTACCACAATGGTAATGTCTATTTACCTGTTATCCATTTCCTTTTTGTGACCCACTGGCTTGTGAACCAAACTCTGAGGATTTTCTATGAAAAATATAGGCTTCCTTCCTTGGCTTCAATGCCAGTTCCTGGGGCTGCAGAGGTCAGCACACTAGGAAAGGCTGAAAGAACTGTAGAAAAAAAGGCTTAGGTTAATGTGATGTCTAAAAGTGATTATCAGGAGAATGGAGATAGTCCATAGATAGAGATTTTTATCTGTGGCAATAGGGGACAGGACTAGGAGCGATTGCTTCAAGCTTCAGCAGAGGAAATTTAGGAGATTAGGAAGAACTTTCTAACTGTGAGTATGGTCAAGCACTGGAGGAAGCTGACTAGAAAATTTATGGAATCTCCATCCTTGGAAGTTTTCAAGAGCAGGTTGGACAGACACTTGTCTGGAATGGTTTAACTGGGAAGACCCTGCCTGAGAAGGGAGCTGAGCTATATAACTTTGTGAAGTCCCTTCCACTGTACTTTCCTCTGATCCCCAAATCCTATATGTGTATTGTAGTACTGTCCAGAATCAGAAACAAGGGGCCACTCTGTTAAAAAACTGAGCAGTTACAGCCCTGCTTTCAATCATCAGGGTAATGTAACCTGCTGATCTCTAGTATCTTTCCTCCTGTGGCATATTTTCTCCTTCATAAAAAAAATCATGTTTTATATATGTGAATATATATAAAGGAAAATCTTATGTTTTAATGTAAGTACTGTCACAGAGGGTATCTGGAACTCTGAAATATCCCTTGTAGTATATTTAAAAAATAGGTTAAGAGTATTTGATAAAAAATATAATAGACGCTTAAGATAATAGACAATGGCATTCCTCATAGAACATGTATACATTCTGAAAATATTTTAGTTTGAGTTGGACCTAACTTGATCCAAATTGACTACTACTGCAATACTTTAGAAGAAATAACATAAAGATTCTATAAAGAATGTAATATACTTGGGGGGGGTCTCAGTGGATAGTATTAAGGCAGAAGAAAGGTAAGTATTACCTATTTTATATACTTTGTGATAGTGATCATCCAGTGTGCAAAAGGAAATCTTGACTAAAATAATGTTTCGTTTCAGTCAGTGTCAAAGCTCTGTTTTGTTTCAGTGTAATCAGAATTCTGACCATTATGTTTAAATGTTTTGCCCCTACTAACAGGGCTTATCTACATGTTCATTAATGCAGTGGTTACTGGGATACAGGTTGTAGCCATATTGGTCTACAGGCAAAAGGAATCAGAACTCATGGTAGAGGTGATATCTTTTATTAGACTAACCAGATATTTGCAAAAAAAAAGGCTTTATTTGCAAGTTTTCAGGCAGTGTATAATCAAGTACTAAATAAATGTGCAGTAACCAGAGTTACTGAGCAGTAGCACCATTTTAAGTGATGCTACTGAACAGTAGCCTAATGATTCTGTGCAGTAGTGTTTTAGTACTATTTGTGCTGTGATGCACTACTGTGCACTATCATTTAGCCTAGTGCCCTGTTAGTGTGCCCACAGAATACTATCCACATATGTGTGTCCTAAAAGTCATGTCCTTTTATTACAACTACTCTTTAAAAAACTTCCCAGTTTAAGTGTCACATTACATTTCTTCAGATAACTTAATCTCAGTGTCATGGACATGACTCAACACAACATCTTAGAGATTTATAAAATGGTTTTGGCAGATCTTGACTCTTGAAAAATGCATATATGTATGTATAACTCTTAGATAAATTATGTGAGATGCAATCTGGGCCTAATTTCCTACTCTCATGAAAATGTATAGTCATTTACACAGGCGAATCAAACTCAAATGAGGTGGCAGGAAAATGTTTGACACTATTGGCTAATACCAATCCAATATAAGTATAAAACTGATGAGCATCTTTTCACATGCGTAAATGACTAAACAGGTGCAAAGCAATAGGATAAGATTGTAATCTACCTCAACAGGACTTAAGCAAAATGTAGGCTACAAGTTACAGAACCATACAAATTTTAGGCTACTATGCAAGTGTATAGGTTACAGGGCAGCCACCTAATCCTCTCATTCCTCTCTGTTGTGATCCAAATCAGTGCTGAAAAGGACCTAAGCTTTCTCTGTGTCCATAATTCTTCAGGTGAGGTAATAACACTTCTAGTTCACAGTTTGATGTTGACAGTATGCCTAAAGCAATGCGAAACACAACAGCCAGAGAAAGATGTAATAATGCATACCTTCAGCCACTTAGTGGTTAAAAATGTTGGCCTAGGAAATCAGGGCTCCTATACACATGCATCAAAGCTGCTACAACATGCTGTAATTACAGCATGTCAAAACAGACTTGATTGAGTCTGCTGAAGCATGGTAATTATTGTGCTCTAGCAGACTCCAGCATCACTTGTACCAGCCTCCCCTGCTGAAAAATGGTGGCAGGGGGGCTTTCAATGAAACTTGTTCAATAAGCTTCAGTTAAAGTGCTCACATCCCCAGTTTTCAGTGCAGGGATGCTGATGCACATGATGTTCCAGGCACTTTAATTAGAGTGGATCTCGAAGCCACTCTAATTAAAGCACCTCCCACCCCACCTCCCACAGCACATGTATAAATGCCCTCAGTTCTCAGCTTTCCTCACTCTGGTGAGATTTGAGCTCATACCTTCTAGGAGACTTTCCTAACCACCAAGGAACAGTTTTCCTCTACCACCACTGAATGCTAGGCTGAGGAACAAATAAGAAAAAAACCCCCAAACAAGTAGCAAAGATTCTGTGGCTGTTTAGTGGTTCCAGCACTCCCTGGGATGGGGATCTTTGTTCTGGCCTTTGTTTCTAAAATTATTTCTGTTCTGTTTTTTTTTTTTTTTTTTAACCAATGTCTGTCTAATGTAAAAAACCATACCAGGACCTTGCATCCTGAACTGAATCCAGGCCCTTATTTTCCAGGGGATTAGTCTCTTCATTGAACCATGTAGTGACTCCAGAAAGAGTTCTTTGGTCCTTTCCCTTCAATGATCTTTTCAACCATGTATATGTTTATTTCCCGACTTCACAATTGAAACAACATAAAGATCTAATATGAGGTTGTTAGCCTAAGTTAGACAAGAATTATTGAAACTGCTCTGGTTACCCAGTGAGACTTCAGTAATGATTTCAAAATTATTCTAATTTTATTTGATCTTGATTTATGAGACACATGTTGCCAACATAATAATTTAAACATGGCACTGATCATTTTGAGGTAAGAAATTATGAGTTAGGTAACTTATATTTATGAACTAAATGCAGCCAACATCACTTTTTATACACAATATGTAACATTTCTGAGGTAAGTGATTATGAGCTATATGTAACCTTGAATTTTCCAACATCTTATAGTAACAAAAATTGATGCTGATATAATTATAAACAAAATATTAGTTACAGCTTGCCAGATGTTTTTGGTTGATATTCTCAAGGAAAAAAAATCAATTAAATTAAAATCTATGTTGAAAGAAGGCAATGAAGTAATAGAATTAGCTAAGAAAAATGTCAGGTCCCATGAAGCCAACTTCCTAGCTGAACTAATAAGAAGGGAAGGTGAGAAAATACAAGGTGGGCTCTTAAACAGCTTAGCTTTCAAAAGTCTGATGAGTGGGATATGTTAGATTTCAGGCCTGAACAGAAGGATGGTTGTGCTCTGCATACAAGAACAGGAACATATGAAAGTATTTTATAAGGTATGCAAACTGCTGCATAGGAGATAACTGTACAATTGATTTGCTTTTATGTCATGATATAAGAACTATGGGGAAAATCAACAGAACTATAATCATAAAACCCAGGTATTGAATAAAATGTGTGAATCTGACAGTCTGTGGAAACTAAGCTTTAATGAATTCCAGTTACTAACAGTTTCCTTCTACACTGATTTAAATGTTGTCAATAGAGGACATGACCTCTATTGCTTACCATCTATGGAGCTGAAAAGCATGCTAATCATAAACAACATCTCAAATATTTACTGTACTTGAGAACTGAATTATTAGCACAATAATTAAGGAACACGATTAAGCTTTCCATAAAACTGAAAACACTTTTTTACTATTATGATAAAATGAGAAGTTTATACCTGTATATAGAGACTCAGGATTGGTACAGGCAATTATTACACTCTAACCAGATTCCAAATGGGCTCAAATGGAATGAGTTCAATAAGCAGGAGTGATTAATGATCTTGGGCAATTCAAAACCAGTTTCATTTCAAAGTCAATAAATCTTCAAGCCTAGGATAGGTTTATCTAGTACCTATAAAAGAAAAGCTGGCTGCATTGACACAAGTTGCTGACTGCGCAGTAGCTCATTACTACTGTGCAGTAAAGTAGTGTGGCACAAAGCGTGACATGATGCTATTGTGCAGTAGTAACTAGCTACTGCGCAGTCAGCATCGCCTACAAGCTCTTCAGTGACAGGGCTTTAAACTGAGCCTGCCAAGGGATGGAAGAAGTACTGCCACTGCAAGTCCACTGGGCAGTTTTTGTAAACCCAGCAAGCTAAGGCATTCAAGCAGGCTAAGGCACCCCTGCCTCTGCCCCAGAGTGATCTGTAGGAAAGGCAAGGGTCTCTAATGGGACACTATACACCAATGCCAGGAGCCTAGGGAACAAACAGGAAGAACTGGTCCTCCTGCTAAAGCAACAGGATTACAATCTCATAGGGATAATAGAGACCTGGTGGGACTCCACCTATGACTGGGCCAAAGGTATAGATGGCTATAACTTGTACAGGAGAGATCGTGTAGGCAAAAGGGATGGTGGGGGTGCTCTCTATGTCAAGAAAAGCTACATGTCCCTGCAAGCTGACATTGGTACCCAGGGAGGATGACTGGAGACTCTCTGGGTCAAAATCCATGGTGAATAAAGAACAAGGGATACAATGGTGGGAGTCTACTACAGACCTCCTAGCCAGGATCAAGAACTTGATCAGGAATTCACCAGGGAACTAACTGAGGTTGCACACTCCCAGTGCATGGTTGTCATGTGAGATTTCAACTACCCTGACATCCTGTGGAAAGATCACTCGGCCACATCCGAATGGTCAAAAAGCTTCCTCCTGTGTGTGGATGAGCTCTATCTGATTCAAGAAGTCTGTGGACTGATGAGAGGCAAAGTGCTGCTCAACCTGGTACTGGCAATGGGGGTGATTTAATCAGAGACCTAACAATTGAAGGTAAGCTGTGAGACAGCACAAGCAATGTTTATCCCATCTCAGAGAAAAGGCAGCAAAAGGGCACAGCAGCCCCCTTGGCTCTGCAGGGAATTAGTGGACCTCCTGCATCTAAAAAGAAAGGCCTATAATGGATGGAAGGCTGGATCCACCCCAAAGGAGAAGTACTCTGCACTGGTCCAGACCTGTAGGGAGTGAATCAGGAAAGCCAAGGCTGCAGCTGAACTCCAATTGGCTACTTGTATCAAGGATACTAAAAAGTTCTTTTTTAGATATGTGGGGAGCCAGAGGAAAAGCAAGGGTAACATTGGACCCCTGCTAAAGAATATGGATCAACTGACAATCAACACTCAGGAAAAAACTAACCTGCTCAACAGGTATTTTTCATCGGTTTTTCACCAGCCTCAAGGGATGGCCCTGCCCAATACAGTATGGAACTGCCAAGGTGAGGGAGAACTATTACCCCACATCAGTGTTGGCCATGTGAAGGAACACCTTGAGAGGTTGAACACCTTCAAATCAGCTGTCCCGACAGCTTACACCCCAGGGTACTTAAGGAGCTGGCAAGCATTATAGCTCGGCTACTGCATGGACCAAAAAGGCCAATGTGCTGCCTATTTTCAAGAAAGGGAGGAAATTAGTTCCGGGTAACTACTGGCCCATCAGCTTGACCTCTATACCAGGGAAGATCTTGGAAATAATTATCACATAGACCCTTCTTGGCAAACTAGCTGAAGGGAACATACTGAGGGATAGCCAGCAGGGGTTTGTTGTGGGTAGGACTTGCCTGACCAATCTCATCTCCTTCTATGACTAGGTTATATATTACCTGGACAAGGGAAAAGAGATTGATGTCATATATCTTGATTTAAAAAAAACCTTTGATCTGGTATCTTATGATCATCTCATAGAAAAACTGGCCAACTGTGGCCTTGGCTACATCACAGTCCACTGGCTGGGGAATTGGCTTTGAGGTTGGACCCAGAGAGTGGTAGTTGACAGAAGTCAATCATTTTGGTGCACCATGACTACTGGGGTCCCCAAGGCTCCGTCCTTAGACCTATCCTTTTCAACATCTTTATTAATGATGTGACATTGGTGTCAGGAACAGACTGGCCAAGTTCACTGATGACACCAAACTTTGGGGTAAAGCATGCACGCCCAAAGACAGGATGGTGGTCCAGGCTGACCTTGACAGGCTCGGAAAATGGGCAGATGAAAATCTGATGGCAATCAACTCCAAAAAATGCAAGGTACTCCACCTTGGGAAGAAAAACCCGCAGCATACTTATAGGTTTGGCTGTACTACGCTTCCAAGCACCGTGGCCGAAAGGGACTTGGGGGACATGATTGACCACAAGATGAATATGAGCCACCAATGTGATGTCGCAGCCAACAAAGTGAACAAAACTCTGGCTTGCATCCATAGATGCTTCTCCAGCAAATCCCATGATGTCAGCCTCCCGCTGTACTCAGCCTTGGTGAGGCCACAGCTGGAGTATTGTATAAAATTCTGGCCTCCAAAATTTAAAAAGGATGTGGAGAAGCTTTAGAGGGTGCAGAGGAGAGCCATCCGCATAAGCAGAGGTCAGGAAAACAGACCTTATGATGAGAGGCTGAG
Source organism: Crocodylus porosus (assembly GCF_001723895.1). Taxonomy (NCBI): domain Eukaryota; kingdom Metazoa; phylum Chordata; order Crocodylia; family Crocodylidae; genus Crocodylus; species Crocodylus porosus. The sequence continues at coordinate 61,111,753 of NW_017728948.1, forward strand.
AGCTATGGGACTCTTCAGCCTGGAAAAGCTCAGGCTCAGGGTGGACCTGGTGGCTGCCTATAAGTATATAAGGGGCATACATAAAGATCTGGGTGCACATCTACTTACCACAGAACCCTATGGGATGACAAGGTCAAACGGTCACAAACTTTTCCAAGACCATTTCAGGCTGGACATAAGGAAGAACTTCTTTATAGTTCAAGCCCCCCAAGACCTGGTACAGACTGCCACCAGAGGTGGTACAAGCACCTACTCTGGATTCTTTCAAGAGTCAATTAGATGTTTATCATGCTGGTATCCTGTGACCCCATGTGAGAGGGGAGACAGGACCCCCCCTAGCATGGCCCAGACCCCTAACCAAAGCACCGTGGCACTCACCATAGGAGCCCAGACAGGTGGCAGCAGAGAGGAGACTGGAGCACAGCTGCTGGCACAGACACAGGCTTGGCAGTTTTGCAGCTGCCTGAGCCTGTGTATTGGGAGAGCTGGAGGCATGGCCTCCGAGCAGCATGGGATGCTCAAACGGCAGCCAGAGAAACAGCTGGAGGGGAGCTGGTGAGAGAGAGAGGGAACACCAGCTGGGACACACCAGGAACTGGGAGGCTCCAGCTCTAGCTCCAGCTTCCTGGAGGAGGAGGCAGCTTTCCACCAGGAGACCAGTGAAGCAGAAGGCACGCTCAGGGGTTGACAGGAGCCAAGGAGCCCTGCAAAGCTCTGACTAAGAGCCCTGGAACCGGGACTGTTTCATAGTTTCATAGTTGGTAGGGTCGGAAGAGACCCGAGCAGATCATCAAATCTGACCCCCTGCCATGGGCAGGAAAGAATGCTGGGGTCAAATGACCCTGGCAACGTATTTATTCTCCTTTTGAAGACCCCCAGGGTAGGAGCGAGCACTATAGAGTTATAGAATCATAGAAGTAGGGTTGGAAGGGACCTTGTAGATCTTCAAGTCTGATCCCCTGCCTGGGCAGGAGAAAACCTGGGCTCTGATGACTCCAGCCAGGAAGGCATCAAGCCTATTCTTAAAGACCCCCAGGGTGGAAGCCTGCACCACTTGCCTTGGAAGTTGGTTCCTGATCCTAGCCACCCTAACCGTGAAGTAGTTCTTACAGATGTCTAATCTAAACCTACTCTCCAACAACTTATGACCATTATTCCCTGCTATGCCAGGGGGCGCTAGGGGAAACAAGGTCTCTCCCAAACCCTTCTAGTCCCCCCTAGTGAGTTTATAGACAGTCACCAGGTCCCCCCTCAGCCTTCTCTTGTGAAGGCTGAACAGGTTCAGGTCCCACAGTCTCTCATTGTAGGGTCTGCCCTGTTGTCCCCGGATCATGCGGGTGGCCGTCCTCTGGACTCAATGTTGTCCACATCCTTCCTGAAGTGGGGCACACAGAACTGGACACAGTACTCCAGCTGTGGCCTGACCAGCGTCGCATAGAGGGGGAAGATTGCCTCCTTGGCCCTGCTTGAGATGCACCTGTGGATGCACGACAAGGTCCAGTTAGGCCTGCCAACCATGACCTCACATTGTCGGCCCATGTTCATCTTGGAGTCAATAATGACTCCAAGATCCCTTTCTGCCTCCATGCTCTCAAGCAGGGAGTTTCCCATCTTATAAGTGTGCTGCTGGTTGCTACTGCCCAAGTGCAGCACCCTGCACTTGTCAATGTTGAAACGCATCCTGTTTTTGTTAGCCCACCCCTGTAACCTGTCCAGGTCTTGCTGCAGTCTTTCCCTCCCTACTAGTGTGCTCACCTCACCCCAAATTTTGGTATCATCAGTGAATTTAAACAGGTTGCTTTTTACCCCATCATCCAAATCGCTGATAAAGAAATTGAACAGCGTGGGCCCAAGGACAGAGACCTTGGGAACTCCGCTGCCCACTTCTCCACAGGTCGAATATGACCCATCCACCACCACCCTCTGAGTATGACCCTTCAGCCAATCTGCAATCCATCTGACTGCATAGGCATCAATGCCACAGTCACCTATTTTTTAAATCAGGATGTGGTGCAAGACAGTGTCAAAGGCCTTGCTGAAGTCCAGAAAGACTACATCCACAGTGACACCTGCATCCAATGCTTTTGTGACCTGATTATAAAAGGCAATCAGGTTGGTCTGACATGACCTGCCCCTAATGAAACCGTGCTGGTTGCCCCTGAGCATCATCCCTGAAGCCAGCCCACTGCAGATGTGCACCTTGATGATCTTCTCAAAGAGTTTTCCTAGGATTGAGGTAAGACTGACGGGCCTATAGTTGCCCGGGTCCTCCCTCCTCCTTTTTTTTAAAGATGGGGACCACGTTGGCTATCTTCCAATCATCTGGCACCTGGCCTGAGCACCATGAGTGCTCGTAAATCTGTGCCAAAGGCCCTGCAATAACCCCTGCTAGCTCCCTCAACACCCTGAGATGGAGAGCATCTGGACCCGTTGATTTGAACACATCCAGCCCCTCCAGAAGCTTTCTAACCTGGTCCTCCCCAACCTGAAGTCTGGAGGCATTCCCCTCGAGTCCATCTTGCATCACGGTGGGGAAGTCCTGGTCCCTGCCCAAGAAAATGGAGGTGAAGGTTAAAGAGGTCTGTTTTCTCCTCTGATGCAACCAGCAGATTGCCCAGAGGATCTTGCAGAGGCCCCACGTTTCCTGGTGCTTTCTTCATCCTCCCTATATATTTGAAAAAGGACTTTTTATTATCTTTGATTTTTGGATGCTAGTCCTAGCTCTATGTCTTTCTTAACTTTCCTGAAAGCCCCCCTACAGGCCCAAGCAGAGGAGGTATACTCCTCTTTGGAGATAGCACCCCCCTTCCACTGGGTGTACACCGCCTTTTTGGCAATCATGCATTCCCGGACACCCTTGGTGACCCAGGGGGGCTTTTGGGCACTGCTGCTTCCCTTGCTTCTTTTTTGGATGGTCTCCCTTTGGGCCCTGAGTATCGTCTCCTTAAGGAATGACCACTCATCTTGGGCACTGAGTTCCCCTGCTCTCGAGAACCCCAGCACCTCTCCCACTAATCTCAACTCATTGAAGTTGGCCCTCTTGAAGTCTAGGGCTACCGCCTTGCTGCAGGCCCTTGACACCCTGCACTGGATGGTGAATTCCAGCCAGCGATGATCACTATCGCCCAGGTGGTCAAGGACCTGTGGCCAGGACCAGGTCCAACAGGGCATTTCATCTGATGGGACTTTGCACCTCCTGAATTAAGTGGAGGTCCTGTATCTCGGCCAGGAACCTCCTGGAATGGTCCGACCTGGCTGACTGTTCCTCCCAGCAGATGTCCAGGTAATCTAAATCACCCATGACAACTACATCCCTTGCCTTAAGTGCCTCTGCAAGGTGGCCCAAAAATTCCTGGTCTAGCTCCTCCCCTTGGTTGGGGGGTTTGTAGTAGACCCCACCATTAGATCCCTCTCCCCATGGCCCCCTTGTATCTTGACCCAGAGCACTTCATCTGGCACCTCCTCTGACCCCATTCTGCTGGCAGAGGATGTGTATAGCTCCTTGACATAGAGCACCACATGCCCACCTTTCCTTCCTTCTCTGTCCTGCCTGTAAAGCCTATAGCCCCTAATGTTAACTGCTCAGTCGTGGGATGAATCCCACCATGTTTCTGTAAGCCCTATTATGTCTGGATCTGACCTGGCTATTCTGAGGGCGAGTTCCTCCTGTTTATTCCCCATACTACGAGCATTGGTAGATAGGCATTTAAGGCCTTGCCTAGCTGCGTGTGCCACCCCCTGATTTGGGAGACTATCTGGACTCCTGTTTCTTACCTGGGCACTCCTTGCATTTGTCACCTGTGTTGCTCGGGTGGTGTCTCCTCGTCTTCCTGTGGCCCTCTCCCCTGGCAAGGCTTGTTTAAAACTCACCTTATGAGAACAGCCAACCTGGAAGAGAAGACACGCTTGCCTTTAGGAGATAGGTGAAGCCCATCCCAACCCAGCAAGTCCCCCACCTGAAAGCATTGGTCATTATCTAGGAACCCAAGGCCTGTCTGGCGGCACCAACTGTGTAAGTGTCGGTTGACCAATGCAGGCCCCATGTCACCGTCCCCACCTACTCACTGGAAGAAGAGACGAGAATACCACCTGTGCCCCGTCTCCTTAAGCTTGTCCCCCAGAGCCTTGAAATACTTCATAATGTGGTCAGGGTTGCCCCTGGCCAAGTCATTCATCACCATGTGGATGACAACCATGGGGTAGTGGTCTGCAGGTCGGATGTAGGCTGGGATCCTCTCTGTGATGTCTCTAACCCAAGCCCCAGGCATGAAGCAGACCTATCACGTCATGGGGTCAGGCCAGCAGATGGGACCTTCCAGTCCTCGTAGGATGGAGTCTCTGATGATGAGGACCCAACATTTCTTCCTGCTGGTGTTTGCTCTCTACCCATTCCTTGTCATGTGGGGAGTGGCATCGTCCCCACTGGAGGCAATTTCTCTGTCTTTCTCTATCACAGCTGCCAAGGCGTCAAACCTGTTCCCCAGGTGAACCTGGGGAGCTTCCACCACTCTAAGCCTAGTAGCTCTGGATTTGGATACCTTCTGCCACTCTTCCATTGGATGTGTCTCATGTGGGAGCTGTACAGTGGGCAACCAGGCCTGCAGAGAACAGAAATAGGCATCAATTTCATCCTCTGCATCCCTGATCCCACTCAGCCTGCTCACCTCAGCCTGGAGCTCCCTCACCTTCTCCGCCAAGGCCCTAAGTCGTGCACAGGAGGGACAGGCCAGGGGACCACCAGGCCCCACCCCACCCAGGACCCCACTAAGCCCCCCCACAGACAGGGGGGCAAGGGGCCACTGACCCCGCCATGAGCTCTGTCTAGGTTGAGGCCTCAGAAAAGCTCATGGCAGGCGGCAATGCCCAGGCGGGGCCCCTGGAAGCCACACTCCACATCTGCGCCATGTCTGCAGGGCTGTGCCTGCTGCTTTTGCTCACTGGAGGTGCTGCTCTGGGCAGCTACCTCATGCCCACCTAATGTGAACACCAGCAGAAACGCCAGCATGCCCTTACAGAGCGCGCCTGTTTGCATGCACTGTTTGTGCGCGCTGCCCGTGCGTGGCTCAGAAGCACAGCTCCCTGTCATGTGAGCTAAGAGGGCTCCGGAGGGCTTCCCCTCTGGATCCACCTCAGCTGCACTCTACCCTCTGCCCCACTTACCTTAGGAGGAAATCAGCTATTGCTGCCCCTGCCATTGTCTCCTCCACAGCTGCTGCTTTCGCCACCAAGGTAAGGTGGATACACATGTGGCACATGTGTGCCCTGCTCCCTCTGCTCCTGCTCCCCAAACGCTGGGGGGAATTTCAAATCACAGCTTTTTAAAGCCTGCGATTTGAAATTCCTGCAGTTGACTCCTTAGCCAATCAGGTCTTCTGGCTTGGCCGGAAGTGCATGCTGGCAGTCCCGCCCCCTTCTGCCCCTCCCGCTGGGATCCTGGGGTGGCAGTGAATACCACCCTAAGGGACTAGTCCTGGAAGGGCGCCCCTGCTTGGAAGATGGTTCAAGATCCTAGCCACCCTGACTCTGAAGTAGTGCCTCTTGATATTTAACTTGAAACTATTCTCAGTCAACCTATGGTCGTTATTCCTTGTTACTCCCAGTAGTGCTTGGGGGAATAGGGACTTTCGCATTGCCTGCTGGTCTCCCTTGGCCAGATCCCCTCTCAGCCTTCTCTTGTGGAGGCTGAACAGGTTCAGGTCCCATATCCTCTCCTTGTAGGGCCTGCCCTGCTGCCCCTTGATCATGTGAGTGGCCCTCCTCTGGACCGTCTCAATGTTGTCCACATCCCCCCCATTTGGTGGCCTGTAGTAGATCCCCACCATTAAGTCCTTTTCCCCCCAACATCCTTGTATTCTGACCCATAGCACTTCAGTCTGCCCCTCCTCTGACCCAGTGTTGCTCATTGAGAATGCGAATTGTTCTTTGACATAGAGCACCACACCCCCACCTTTCCTCCCTGTTCTATCCCTCTTGTACAGCCTATAGCCCTTGATGTTCACTGCCCAGTCATGCGTTGGATCTCACCATGTTTTGGTGAGCCCCACTATGTCTGGGTTTGTGTTAGTTAGCAGGAGGGCTAATTCCTCCTGCTTGTTCCCCATAGTATGAGCATTAGTGTAGAAGCATTTAAGACCCTGAAGTCTGCAATCATCCTCGGACAGCTCTGAAGGGGGCAGAGCACAGGGAACCACGAGCCCCAGAAAAGGGGAGAAAAGTGACGCCTGCAAGAGGGACCAAGGCAATGGGACCCCAGGTCAGCTGGGCTCCAGGGTGGGGATGCCGGAGGAACTGGTAGGGACAGGGCACAGGGGAAGTCCCAGTACCCCTGCCATTAAAGGGGGAGAAGACGGACAAGCCCCTAGAAGGGGAAGAGAAAGGAGCTCCAAGAGAAAGAGGAAGGCAGGCTCAGGATGGCAGGTGCTGGCATTTTTCTGTTGAGTTGTGGATGACCCCAGCAGGGGCAAGTTTATTTTTCTTGAAGAAAGGGAAACCAGCCCTTAAACCAGCGGTGGCCCCCTGAAGGTTCACAGCCCAGAAGACCCAGCCCTGGCAAGGCAGGCAGTGTGGGGAAAATCTGCAGGGACCAGTATCAACACAGGCCGAAGGCATGGTAAGTGTGGGGTAAAGGGGAGGTTTGAAGCCCCATGAAGACAACCCCAGGGTCGAGACACCTCCGGGCCTCAACCGGGAACTGCCTCCCCAACTGATAACAACAAAGACATGGCAGACAGGAAAAAGGGGCAGTGCCCACACCATCTAGGTGGCATTAGAATAGGGTTTCACCCTGACATCGCTGGGAGGCACGGCACCCACAAAGAGGTCCCCAAAGCCTTACTATATCTACCAGCGACACCCCAGCTGACTTCCTGCCCTGGGGCGGGGGGGCTGGACTCGATGATCTTCCGAGGTCCCTTCCAGCCCTAATGTCAATGAAATCTATAATGTTTATGAAACTCCAGTTAGTGTGCAGTCAACGTCATCTGTAGACATGGCTAATGAGAGGTAAAATCTGTGGACTAGATTTAGGAATTCTGGGGAATGCATCAAGACTGAGTTAAGTTAAATAAAAAATCTTGGAAAGATTGAGATTTTTAGAACAATTATGGAAATCACCTAGGCATGAAACATAGACTAACTACACTTCATGCCATAGGAACAGTAATACCTTGTATTTGTATGTTATTTTTATCTTCAAAATGGCTTGCAAACATTTATCTTAAATCTTCAAAATGTACTTATGAAAAAAGTGAATAAAAATATTTTCCCTTATAGAGAATATGAGACAAAGAAACTAAGGAGACATCCAGAAATTACCTGAGGCTTCAAGAACAAAAGTGAGTTTTAGTCAAAGATTTATTCTTAAATACCTGAAATGCCTGACAAAATCTTCCCTTGTAACACTTGAGACTGTTCATGCCAAATTTAGTATCAGGACCCTAGAAACTTTGATTCTCATATGCTCTGATCAGTATACCATTCAATATAAAGCATAGCACTCCATAAACAAAAGGTTTGTTATTTAACAAAAAAGAGATTATTGAATAACCTCTGATAGTAATGAGTATACAAGTATTTGATTTTATTTTTTAAAAGGTTACAGTGATAAGTAACGTAATGTTAAACAACATAACGTATAGCTATATTTTTGTTCTCTTATATTTTGTCAATTATTTCAATTTCAGTAATGTCTATATGGGCCCTAATCAAATTCAAATTAAAGTCAATGGCAATTTCTTTAGACCATAAGTTTACCAACATTATTAACTTTTCCCTGGGCACATCTACATATGCTATTAATGTGAAATAAGCTTGATGCACAGTAAAATATTGGGTAGTAAGTCTTCCCAGGGAGCATGTCTACGTGTTCACCATATTGGGACCAAACCTGTTCCCACTAGAAGCAGCCCAGTACAGGGCTGTTCTTGCCCTGCTGTGCCCCTTACAGCAGCCAAGGGGGCTCCAGACTCTTCCAGGGTGCTAGCCTAGGGGCTGGCAAGGGATATGGGGGCCAGTCCCAATGTGCATGGGGCCAAGAGACCTCTGCTGGCTGCAGCAGCAGCTGTGTCCTGACCCTGTGCACATTTTGAGGATTCCTGATATGCACAGGGCTGGGAGACAGCTGCCACTGCAGCCTCATGCACATCAGGACACACAGATGCCAGTGAGCCCCACAGTGACATTGAGACACACAGTGCCCACTGGGGCTTCCTCAGCTGGTATGGCTGACTGGGAGCAAATTTGCTCTCCAACACCATCTACACAAGCATTACCATGCAGTAACTACTACACAGTTAATCTACTTCCTGTAGATTACAGGCATCAGCTAACTACACAGTAGACTAATTTATTGTGCAGTAAACACTGTGCATGGTAGATGGTGATGCTTTACTGTGCAGTAGATTAGACTACTGTGCAGCACAAGGTCTCATGTAGATGCACCCTGTATCCATTAATATGGGTCTCTATATGCATTTCTTCAAGTATTTTTTAATATATTCTATATATGGTTTCTTACCCCTAGTTTATAAATCCATCTTCCCAAGCTATTTTAACAATGATTCCATATTTTTGCCCATAATATTCTCATCACTAAAATTTCTACAAGGAGGAAGGAAACAAATAATTTATTATTATAGTACATGTTAGGAAAGGACCTTCAATAGTCGGGGGAGAATTCATGTTTTACTGTACGAATTAAATCTGATGCTTATTTAACACTATATCTCAGCTAACAATACAGTTCTGATTGTATTGCTCATGTTTGGTTGAAAATATGTGTCTAACTTGGGTATATTTTAACAATTAGCCTGACAATTTGCTGAACTCTGCTGGTTTTGTGGCATGGTGTGTTAATCAGGCCAAAATGTAATAAGTAATAAAATAGGATACATCACATATGTTATTCACAGATGATATGACAGTGAATTATGTGTGCTATCTAATCATATATATGGGATCAAGGTGTCCTGACAATTGTGGATGTCAAGTGGGAGAATTTAATTAAAGTACAGTTTGACAAATGACCAACCAGCCATTACTCATCTCAATAATAGAAAGAATCATTTAAATAAGACAGTGAGAGATACAGAATAAACTTGTGTCTACAGAATAGACACAGAACATGTCTTTCCCCCCCTAGTAGATTATGAGGAAATTAGTAATACTTAATGATCTTAGTAAAGCTGTGCAAATTAAATACTCTACAAAAATTAGTTAGCCATTTGGGTTTTTTGTCAATTCTGATATTTCCCTTCAAATTCAAGTGCATTTATGGGAAAAGTTTGGTTTTTTTTCTCTTTCACTCTACAAGCCTGTTATCTGCATTGCCTTCATATCCTCAGTCAATGCATACATTACCTGTGATCTGATCTCCCAGGCTGCATATCACACAGTATTTAGAATGTGAGTAGATGAATCAATAGATATAAACTGGAGCAGGAAAGTGGAAGTCCTAGGACAGAGGATATCATATGAAAGAAAGACTAGCAGGTAACAGGAAAAAATAAATCCTTGTATAATCAAGAAAACTGAAATAGTAAGGACTTTTGCAGACACTTTAAATTGCAAATCTCCAGAATAGATAGTTCTATTCTATAAATAGCTTCATCTCACACATTCAGGACTCTAAGATGGGCGGCATTTAAGGATAATTTATCACAATTATACCACTTTTATGGTCACAGTTTTCTTTCTGTTCTAAGTTTAGGGCCTCATATTAAAAGCCAATGTTTTGGTTTAATGAAGGTATAATGAATGACCTCATGTGTCCATACTAGATACCAGCCTTGGACACCTTAGCAGTGGATTCAAGTCTTTTATAAATAATTTATGAGGCACTTTAAAGCCTGACTGGGGAAGATATTCACCTTTTAAAAATCTATACACTAAAGCTCATTGATCATAACTGAGATTTATACAGGCAGTTCTGCCTTGAGCCAGATAAGCTTTTTATTTTTTAAACAAACAAAAAGCCTAATCAGTACCACTGTTTGTCTGAGACTGCACTCCAGCAGTCCTTGCACTCATCGCAGCTGTAGCAGCAGATTGGTCCTAGCATGAATCTTTGCCACCTGTCTACAGAACACTAAATATTATTAAAAAATCGCTTTTATTTTTCTGATAAACACTGGAAACCAAAAAGAGGGAGAAGTTTTCTTGACTTGGGATTTTCAATGACTCAAAGGGACTTAGAGATGCAATACCCATTTTGAACATATTTGAGTGTCTAATTTCTTTAAAGCTAAATCCAATTTCACATGACACATCAAAATGGTATGTACCCAGATGCTAAACCACTGTTTTTGGCATATATACCCACTTCATGACTGGGCTTGCAAGCTTATACCCACTCAGTAGGGCAGTGCTCTGGCTTAGTCGTTATGTGGAGAAATTTGCTGAACTCTTGTTGGCTTTGTGGCATTGTGGGTTGATCAGGCCAACATGTAATAAGTAATAAAACAGGATACATCACATGTTATTCACAGATGTGACAATGAGTTGTGTGTGCCATCTAATCATCTATACAGGATCAAGGTGTCCTTATGTGCATACTTGAAATCCATGTATGCACAGAAGGCAGGATAAGTCCTGAAATTTCAATCTCAGAAAGTACAACTAGTCCCAGAACTAGTCAGTTTTAGAGCTCCTACCCAATGGTTGATCAGGAAATCAAAGAACTAGGTTCTATATTTCACTCACCCAGAGCTGGTTTGAACATACACACCAGCAAGGTGCTTCTAACTACTAGGCCACTGGCTAGACATTACCCAGGCTGTTCTGTAGTCTTCCCATGAAAGCTAAGTCACTGCATCTTACATGTAATGCATCAACAGCAAAAGGAAAGTTTCTGTCTCATTTAGAGTAGCAGCATAAGTGAGAACCCACAACCTCTTCCCATTCAGGATACCAGCCATCTCACTGAGCCATGTTCTTCTCCACCTGGCCTCACAAAGCTCTCTTGTTTGGCTGCCAGGTGCTTAGGAGGGTCAGGATTATGCCTAAAAATGTGTCCTGGTGGTTTAAATACTCTGTTAAATAAAAGGAGATTTAAACCCTTTTTTCATGAAAATGGCCAAAAACAGGACTCTAATTCCTTGTGCAAGTGCCCTAATCACTACTAGGGTAAACAGTAGAAGGCTCCTCATTTCCCAAAACCTTATAGCTATGGCTTTTGTGAAACCAGCGTTTGGCGACTTAGCTGGAGGTGAAACATCCAGGGTCTGAGCCATGTTGTCAAAGATTAGGTCAGCTGCTGTGGCTGTAGCAGCTGGATCAACATCAGCAATAGCTCCTACACATACACTCCCTCTAAGTAGCCATCTGGGGCTGGCGTCCACTACTTATGACTGCTGAATTTATCTGACTTGATACTCATACCTAGACAAGCCTATTTTGCCATGTTGCTATCCAGCCAAAGTGCAGCCCCACTGAGTATGATCAGTGGGAATATGCATGCTTGAACAATCACAGATAACTTACAAACTAGTGTAAGTGCCAAATTCTGTAGTTATGTGGCTGCATACATTCCATTTAGGTCCATAACGTGAAATAGGATTTAGCTTTTGCTCTTTGAAAATCTCAATATTGATTTTCTTAATGAATCAGCTTAAGATTTCTTTTTTTTCTTACAATTTTTATAAAGTTTTATTTCTATACATTTTCAATGCTGTGGTGATTCAGTCAGCAATCTGCCATTGCCATAATATTTCTACGAGGTGCAAAAGTGAAGGGCACATATACAGAAACATTATGTGGAGAATATTCAAAGCAGCTAGCTTTCTATAACACTGGGGATGATATTGGTTTGAGCAGGGGGTTGCACCAGGTAACCTCCTGATGTCCCTTCCAATCCTAATTTTCTATGATTCTATAACACAACCAGAAAAAATATGTCATTGATTGGGCAAATTAAATACCAAAATATGTTCAGGTATAGATCACTGATGTTAAGAACAGTTGCTTTCTTTGATTTTTGCTATACTATTGCATTCTTTATTTCTCAAAAGCATTAATAGAACATGAATAAATTAACTAGAAGCCCAATAGAAAAATGACTGAAAATGAGCAAATGTTCACTCGGTATACAGAATGGATAAAAGTAAAATGTACACAAGCAAAACACAACAATGGTGTGTCATGTGACTACAACAAAAAGAAATACAACAGTATTGGCCAAATTGTCTTGTCAATTACATGCAGTTAGAACCTCTTGACCTTAACAATATCTGCATCCCTGTCCTTAGATAAATTGATTGTGAGTGTATTATCATATATCATCATGCAATGAGGGGTGGAGTATTCACTCCTGGCTTTTTGGGCAAAATTAACAGCAAAATAAAGACCTCTGTATTTGTAACTGTGATTTTGGCAGTCATATAGGTGAGTGATTGCAACTGAAAAGCCTGATGCTATGAACTGCCAAGTGGTTCCTTGTGCCCTTGCAGTTGTGGCAGAACAATATCTTGCAGGAATGTGAGTAAGAGAGTATTAAGAATAATTTGGGATGGTGGATTTTAATAGTAAGACAGAAGGGAGATAAAGAGTTCAGTGTGGTAGCTAAAGTAACATTTGAGTTTAAAAGTTTCTGGTAGAAGTACTCAGAGAAGATGGGAGTAGAACAGAAAGGTCCTGTTTCTTCTACATTTTCTTTATAACAATTTGTTTTTTTTCTCCATCACCCTCTGTCCAAGTGCTGCTACTCTGCTGCCTGTTGTAATTTCTACTCCCACATTCTTATCCTTGTCTCTCTTGGCTACTCTATACATCTCAGTTTGTCTATTTGATCATCATTAATCATCATCACCTCAATTACTTTTTTATTTCTTCCTCCCATTCTCTAGGGTATTCTTTTTCTCCTACTACCTCTCACTTTGTATTTAATGCATCCAAGAGCTACATTCAAATAATGGCAAAGATTTAAATCAGGAAAACCCCTCAGGGCCACACAGAATAAAGTGTTTTCTCTATCCTTAACTCGCCCTCTTATACATAAATATTGTAGAAAATGTAAAACAAAGCAAGATTATATGTACAGGACACATGGGTTCACCTAAGGACAAAGTTGTAGTTTTAACTTGTACTTTCTTCATTTTGTTTTCATGGGAATGAATAGGCATCATGTTAATTGTCAGAATGAAAAAAACTCACCATGAATTATTCGCTGCAAGGCTAAAACATTCAGAATTTAGGAACTTAAGTGTGGAAGGGGTTTAAGGAGCTTCCCAGGCTATCAAGTCCAGTCCCCATTTACAGGCACACATTTATCACACACAAGAACATTCATTTTGACCCTTTCACACAACATAACCAAAAGGTGGCCTATAAAAAACATGTCACAAGAATGAGCAGGAGAGATGAGGGGACAGCTAATCCCTCAGCCACTGTAATAGCAGAGAAATGATCTTAGGAAGGACCGCATTCCATGATCTAGAGGCATGTATTATTGAAAAATATACACACCAAAAGGTGCGGGGGAGGGGAGAAAAATACTGTTAACTATATTACAAATACATTAAAAATGAAAAGGTAAAAAGTTGTCATAGCCCCACAAGGGGTTGGGCATGAAAGAATATGTCAAGCAAAATCACCTTCATAACCAGAGATTATGGCTAAGACTAACGGCATACTGGACTGCATTGGTAGCGGTGTTGCCAACAGATCAAGAGAAGTGATTATTTCATGCTATTCAGCACTGGTGAGGCCACATCTAGATTACTGGGTTCAGTTTTGGGCCCCCACTATAGAAAGGACAAATTGGAGAGAGTCCAGGGGAGAGCAATGAAAATGGTGAATGAGCTAGGGTACATGATTTATGAGGAAAGGCTGAGGAAACTGGGCTTTTTCAGTCTAGAAAAGAGAAGACTGAGAAGGGATTTAATAGCAGCCTTCAAGTACCTGAAGGGGGTTCCAAACAGGATGGACCTAGACTGTTTTTACTGGTGGCAGATGACAAAACAAGCAGCAATGGTCTCAAGTTGCAGCAAGGGAGGTTTAAGTTAGATACTCAGAAATGTTGGGGGCAGGGGAAGGTTCTCACTAGGAGGGCAGTAAAACACTGGAGCAGGTTACCCGGAGAAGTTGTGGAATCTCCATCCTTGGAGGTTTTTAAGACCCAGCTAGACAAAGCCCTGGCTGGGAGGATCTAGTTGGGGATGGTCTAGGATATAGCTGGGGGTGCTTTGAGCAAGGGTTTGAACTAGATGACCTCTTGAAGTCCCCTACATACCTACTTTATACAGTCTATGATTGTATTATTTTATGGATTTGTAATATTTTTTTTTCTCTTCAGACTCAATACGATATAAATGGTTACATTGTGATTCTTCCATTGGAATTATGAGGAATATTCTGAACTCACTTATACCAGTGTGAAATTAGAGCAATTCTACAGAAGTTAGGAGATAGGCTACAGTATTACATCAGTATGACTGAGATAAGAAGTGGAATGAATGATATCTCTTCAAAATGTTTTTTGGAGGGATTTTTCAGTTTTCTTGATGTGTACTTGTATGATACACTATCACAGCTCCTTCTGTTTCAAATGCTGTTTTTCACAGTAATTGAAAATGGAAGGTTCTACATTTCAGGATGGATTATTAAGCAGATACAGCTCTCCACTGCAGGAAAAAGAGGTGAGTTCCTGTATCTGTACATTCATCAATGGCTTAGCTGTAGTCATCAGTGTCTCACTTGGAGAAATGAAGCGTGAAATTGTTTTCTAACACCCTTTTCCATAGGAAACCACTCCCTCCTCCTCTAAAAAACACAATAGAACTTGTAAAGTTTTGAAAGAAAAAAACTGTTCGTTACGCGCTTTCTGTAAGTATGCCATGTACATTTGTGGCACAAAATCAACTGTTGTTGGCAATAAACTGTTTAAAATAAATTTGGGAAAGCATGACCTTTAAATATTCAAAATCCTGGAATTTGATCAATGTGAAATTTGGGCTATGTGGATTTCTCTGTAGTAGTATTTATTTACTAGCAATTTCACTGTATTGAATATATTCCAAAAACTCAAAATAATTACTATGTTTTAGTTAGAACAGGTTTTTTATAGGGTTGAAATTTAGTTCCTGTTGCAAACAGCAGTAGCTAAATACTTGTACATTTAGCCTGGATCAGAAAGTGATATAGTTACTACCTAATAGCTGTGTTTTTAAAACAGTATTCCCTGCAGAGAACTAAACTAACAAGTTTATATTTTAGAGGATCAAAATGATCCATTCCAAAATTTCTGACTTTGAAGGCTGTATTATTTCCTGGCTGAGTTTTTCTGTTTTTAAACAATGATGTTTCATTAATATGTTTGTGTTAGTATTAAAAAGACTTAAATGATGTAAATTATTCTCTACTAGTATAAATGAGCAAAATCATCTTGCAGTTAGTGGAGCTGAAGCCATTTTCCTCAGCAAAGATTTGGGTCCCATCTTCTAAAGATCATGTTTAGTTTTTATAAGTACACTAAAATATTCAACTGAATTTATCCATGTGCTGGAGATGCCTCAAAATGCTACAGTGGCACAAAGGTAATGCTAAATAGCTAATTAGATTAATTAGCTATTTGAAGCTACCTCCTGCCTAGGGCAATCTCCAGGTTGCTTACTGCCAGTGAATGGGGGCACAAGTATATATTTAAAAGAGAGATTTTGAGAAACATTTGATATGTCCTGAAAATTTCTGGGTACCATTAATTCCTACTGATGTCATTAGGGAATAAGGCTGTGTTTATCTCCCATGAGAAGCTCTAAATTGCAGAATCTGTCCCTAAGTACAGCTGACCTCACCAAACAGTCAATTGCTAAGTAGTAGATTCATAACTAAGAGTGTCATTAAGTTAAATTGTCACACATTCCATTGCTATTACTTTACATTATAAAGGACCTCAGGATTCAGAGAATCAACCTTATAGGTAAACTTAGATGTTCAAAGTCTGTTAGCATCTCTAAATCTGGTAAGTTATAGGTTTTTTTGATACAAGGGTAGGTACTAATTCTAGGCAAATGCTATAAAAATATTCAGCAAATATACATTCATTTGTAAATTAATTCACATTGGCATTCTCTGTTCCCCTTTGGTGTGGCTTTCAGCAAATATTCAAATCAGTAAAGTTTATTTGAAAATGTTGATCTGGTTGTGGAAAATTTGTGAACAGAAAAAGAGATTAATCTTATAAATTATTCACTCAGATCTAGTATTGTGTGTAGTATTGTTTCTATGTGCTCAGGGCACCAGCCTTACTGAAGTTAATATGGGATTTGTTTGAGAATTATATTTTATTGGACAGGGAGGAAGAAAAACAAGATGCCAGGGATGCAATTTTATTGCTGTAGCAGTGGAAATAAGGATGTATCCATGCAAACCAATGGTGAAACCTTATCTGGAATAGCACGTACAATTCTGGTAACCCATGTTCAAGACAGATGAATAAAAATGGGAGAGGTGCCAGAAAGGGCTGTTGGGATGATCAGGAGACTGGAAAGGCCTAAGAAGATGAAGTCTGACAGTGAAGATCTTTGATCTATACACAAACATTGGGAAGTGGAGGGAGGATAAATATCAAAGAGGAAGCAAGAGAGCAATGGACAATGTTTCAGGGGTATAGGTTGTTGCTGTATTGGTCTAAGGACATAGCCAGACAAGGTTCTTTGAGTAAATATGATATCTTTTATTAGACTAATTCAAATAATTGGAAAAATTCTTCTTTGGAAGCTTCCAGGTATAAATACTCTTCCTCAGGCTGAGGAAGCATCTGCAGCTGGTCTGTGAAGCCAGAGGCTGCTATGCATACAAAAAAGCCAGTACTGAAAATGTAAGTTTGATTCTGGTGACAAGGTTAGCCAAGTTCTGTACTTGTTTAAAGGCTAGGATGGGTGGTTCTAAGAGGATCTCTTTAAGAATTGGGCCTTCTAGTATGGCTTGCAATTGTTTGAGGATTTTCTGTATAGGTTCCAGGAAGGGATGATATGTCATTACCAGTGGTGTGTGATTCATGGGGGGGTTTTCTTCTGTGCTACAGCAATTCTTCACGTGGTATCTGGGTGGCTCTTTCAAAAATGCGATCTATCTCTCTGAAGGAGCGTCACTGTTGAGTGAAAGCCCTTTTGAGGTTTGTGAGGTGCCAATCATAGGTGTTCTCAGGGCAAATTCGGTGGTATCGGAGAGCTTGGCTCTATATTACAGCTTCTTGGCGTGTTTAGGGTGATTGCTGGTTCTGTGTAGATATGTAGGGTGGCCTATAGGTTTCTTGTGGTTTGTATTTTACCATTCTGGATAGTGATCAACATGTCTAAAAAGGAGATGTTGGTGCTAAAGTATTCAAGAGATAGTCTGATAGAGGACTGATGATTGTTAAATTTCTGATGGAAATCAAACGGATTGCAGATTTTCAGTCCAAATGGTGAATGTGTCATTGGTATATCTTAAGTATAGCAAGGTTTGATGGTTCAGTCATTGAGAAAGCCTTCTTCCACATGGCTCATAAAAAGGTTGGCATACAAGCAGCGTTTCAAATAACATAGAAGCAAGAAAATACCTGAAACAATCAATTTCTATAACTTTAACAAAATAATTGGCCAAAATACATATCTGCAATACTAGTGATCCACTGCTGTTGCAATTTAAAATTCCTATTGGGCTGTTAACAACTGTTTGCTATACCCATCATTATCCAAGAAAGAGTTCTTATAGATGCCATCTTGCTTTGAAATGGACAGCAAAGTGCATACTATGTTGCTGGATCTAAATGCTCGAAAAGTCAGAATCCTGCAGCTGCACAAGATCCTGTTTGCTTCATTGAAGCTTCGTGTAGGTTCAGGATTCTGTATAAGTTCAGCTTTTGTATAATCTCCTGCAAAATTAGGGCCATGTTGAGCATGGGAATGCAGTATGGAAAAACAATGAATGATCTTAAATCATTTTGGAGGCCGACAGTATGACCAGGTTAAAAGAAGAAAGGGATAAATTAATAGATGATTGTTCTAGTAATGGGTATTGAACAGAATAGTTGGAGATACTTTCTCTGGCATCTCTAAACCAATAACAGTGGAGGAAGGAAAGATATTGAATAGGGGATTGATCATTCTAGAGATATCTGGTTCAGGGCAGATATATAGCAACCATTTCTGCCACTAGATGGACAAATTTTTTAATCCAGTATGGCAATAATTGTGTTATTAAATATTCAGTATGTTGAAGAATGTCTAGTATATCCAGTATCGGATATATTGAAGTTACTTTAGTTAGCTATCCTAACCCCTGTTTACTTAGTGTGTCCCTCTCTGCTATTGTTGGCAAACAGAACAACTTTTATGCCATTTTGTAAATCTCTTAGTGGCCACATGCACTTAACTGTGGAGTAGAGTAATTAGCTGAGGAGTAAAGTGTCACTGTTTACATGTGGGTGGTATTATGCCACAGTAAACTAATTTATGCTGGGGACAGTACTATCTTATGGCAGAGTAATTAACTGTAATTAAACATGTGTGTAGATGCTGACCACAGGCGTAAATTGTGCCCAGTCAATCCGGTCAGCAGGGTACCATTATTCTCTACTAGTATAAATGAACAAAATCATCTTGCAGTTAGTGGATCTGAAGCCATTTTCCAGGTGGGCCCTCCTGCCTGCCACTAGCAACATGGATCTGCACTTATAGCACCCTTGTGCCCCATCCAGCCCCTCTGCTGCCCAACACCGCCATCCAGAGTCCAGGGCTGACCCTCCATGTTCCCTGCCAGCCTGGGCTTGCTCTGCCTCATTCAAATTGCTTTTTGTACTGGCACACATATAAGTGCTGCACCAGGGAGTAGTTTACTCCGGTTCAAACTGCTCTGGACTTTATTGCTTTGAATTAATCGCATGTGTAGATGCACCCAGTGTATATTTTTGAAGATATATGTGATAACATATGCACTGTCATCCAAATAAAACCTATAGAATAAATGACTAGTTCTTAGGCACTAGC
Organism: Crocodylus porosus; assembly: GCF_001723895.1. Taxonomy (NCBI): domain Eukaryota; kingdom Metazoa; phylum Chordata; order Crocodylia; family Crocodylidae; genus Crocodylus; species Crocodylus porosus. The sequence goes on from NW_017728948.1 coordinate 61,130,715, forward strand.
TGGCTTTAGGAATATTTACCAAAGTTTGAGCATCATTTGAACAAATACTGGGAATTCTGTGGAGATGTAAGTGGTTCTGAGTAGAATTTTCTAATGATTTTACTGGGAGTTCAGAGCTTCATTAGCATTGATGCTTTTGAGGTCCCACCCATTTACATCATGGACCACCTGGGTGTTCTTGGGGATTGGGGCTTGGGTTCCTCTGAGATTTGGAAGTTTTAGAAAATGTTAACAAATGACAATGGGAATTTAGCCCAGTCTTGAGTGGTTTAACATCTTCTCTTTTTACAGAACAAAATAGAACAATGTAATAGAACACTTGCATTCTTACAAGTCCAAGTTTGTGGTAGTACAACAAACACAAAGCCTGCTGGCATCTCATTGATTACTCTATTTATATGTTGTACTTATCCCCTTTTTGTCTGTCTTGTCTATTTACACTTTAAAGTCCAGATTTTAAAGGTATTTAGATGGAAGACTCCCACTGAAATCAATGGGACCAGGGATTGTCTTTTGTCATGTCTCTGTAAAATGACTTTGAGGCTCTGTTTTTGACTGTCCTTAAGTACTAACTTCAGAATAAATGTTAGAGTGGAAGCAAAGCTATTTAAATGGTTAATCAAAATGTTTAAATAAAAAAAGCCTGAGAAACTAAATATGAAATTTCACACTTATATGTAAGCCAACTGACTCAATAATTTTCCAGTGATTTACAGCTTTATGCTGTTTACTGGGAAACCATCTCTTAGTTATCATATTCAAATGGTGTGCTGAGATTAACGTGGATGAAAATATAACAAGTAATTGTTTTGTTACAGGGAGATGCAATGAAACATACATGTAAAGGTCACTGAATTTATTTCCTCAAGCAGGCATTATTTGAAATGATACTATATATTTTGTTGATTATCCAAGTAATTCCAATGTAAAAGCAAAATTATTTGTCCCTAGATTGAAGACAGAGTGCATGAAAATAATAGTGATACTTCTGCTTACTTTGAACAGAACCTGACTTTACACGCAGTCCCACTGAAATCAGTGGAGTAAGATGCTACTCAGTAGGTGCATCTACATGGGACACTACAGTGGAGAAGCAATGAGCTACTGTGCTGTAGCTCATTGTTATGGTGCCATAGCATTGCGAGGTGTGAACCATGACAGCAATGCTACTGTACAGTACTAATGAGCTACTGCACAAGTAGCATCTGAAAATAATCCTGTGGGGGGCCATGAGGTGGTGACACCTAGGGAGAACAGCCCAGGGATGACTGGCCAGCACCCCAGACTCTGGATGTTCCCCCATGGGTATGTACACTGTAGCAAGCCTGGTGGGAGGGAGGGTCACCCAAGAGTGATGCCAGTCGGTGGTCCCCGGCATGGGTGTCTCCCTCTCTGGCAGCCAGTGTGCAGGACCAGCTGGGCTGGTGTGCTGTCCTGGTCCTGCTTCAGCCAGCTCCAGCTGTGTGCTTGCATGGACCCAGAGTGAGTGGTGAGCCTGGGCCCAGGTTGGGGGGCAGGTTGGTGGGGACCCAGGGTGGGGTCCTGGGCAGGTGCTCCTGGCTGATGAAGACAGTGCAGGGCCTCCTTTCAGGTCCATGATGGGGGGGGGCATTGCTGTTGAGTGGCTTCCAGGGGGCAGGCAGGACCAGAGTTGGGGCCCAGGCAGTGGGCAGCACAAAGGTGACTTCCAGGGCCAGAATAGTGTCCAGCACCCAGCAGTCATTGTCCTTGGCCTGTACTGCCCTTCCCAGGACCATGGTCTGCTTCCACAGAGCCTTGACCTTCTCACACTCCAGGACCAGGAGCCGCACCCAGAACTCTCAGTCTGCCTGGTCCCATGTGTTCTTGCAGGGCATGTTCTCTGCCCACCAGGCCCATGCATCTGCCAGCCAGTCCTCCATCGCCATCACCACCCAGTTCTAGAGAACAGTGCAGTTCTGAATCTGCCTCTGGTAGAACCACCATATCTGCAGGGCAGCTGTGGATAGCAGTGACCCTGATCCTGCATCCCAGCTGCCACTGCAGTCTCTCCCCTATGTGCAGTGGCAGGCCATGAGAAAGAGGCTGTTTGTGAAGGTTTGCAACATTTCTGAGATAAGGTGCTCTGTGCCAGGGGCCATGTACTGCTTGGCCTCAGACTGGGGATCGGGCGTGCACAGGTGCCCAGTGACCATGGTAAATCAGCTGGGCAGGCTCAGGCAACCAGTGACCGAGCTGCCCATCCCAACTTGAGGCAGCCTGCCTCTCCTGCCCTGTTCCCAAGGTGAGACAGGCTTGGCTCATGGCAGCACATGCCGCCATGCCTCCAGACCCTGTTACCCCACCCTTTGCAGGCCAGTAACTCTCCTGTGCTGCTACCCTGTCCATGGTGCCCAGACTTGGGGGACAAGGAGCTCCCAAATGATTGGGTGTAGAGCTGCCTGCACCTCCACCCTCCCCACAGGAGGCCTCTCTGGGGAGACACCCTGGAGCCAACCACCCTTCCCCCTGTGCCAGTGCTGCACCCTGAGCATGCCCCTGCTAGAGACTGAGAGGTGCTCAAACCATTATACCCTACTGCTTCTGATCACCATGGTGCCTCAGGCACACCTGCACAACTGGCATGGAAGCCTGAACGTCAACAATTTGAGAGGTAAGCCCAGGCTGCCCCACAACCTCTGCCACTGCCTGGAGGCTACCTGTGGCTGCACTACACATCTCTGACCCCACCTGAAAAGCACATCATCACCGGCATTGACATATTCCTTTGCATATGAGAGGCCCATGACCACCTAGCCGTGAGGTTGTGGGGTGCCCAATAAAGTTTGGCACTGTCTCCTGCCTCTCTGTGTACTGTTGTGGGGGAGAACTGGGTCCAGGGGAGTGCATCCAGGTTGGGAAAGGTGGGGGTGGGGATGGTGCTGGAGCTGGGGGCCAGGAACCAGAAGCTGGGGAAGGGCCTTCCCCCCAGTGTGGAGCTTACCATGTGGTTGAGGCTGGCATGACTGGCAGCTCTGCTTGGTCCTGGCAGGTGGCAACAGCATGTGGCTCTAGGAGGTGACCTTGGATGATGGCATGCAGTGTTTGAGTGCCTGCCTGCTCCCTCCCTCCCCCAAGACAGTTCCTGATGCTGCTCATGGCTGACAGTGACATAGCTGGCCATGCCTCATGGCTGGGGCTGAGGCTGCAGAACTGTTGGAGCAGGTGCTGGCCCAGATTCCCCAAGCTGCTGATGGAGGCTACAGCCAGGGAGCTTAGGGATACAAGCTGCTGGTGGCCTGGGGGTCTCCCCCACCAGTGACATGTCACCATGGGTGCCAGGCTGGGGTGGGGCCTCAGGCAGGCCTCCTTTGCTGCTGTACACAACTGCAGCCTCAGTCCCAGGGCATGAAGATTACTTGCAGTTGCCGCATAAAGTGCATGGACTTGCAAGCACCTCACAACCTACTATTGTGGTTGGTCATGATGACCCACTGTGCCCACGAGTCCTTGACCTTTATGTGGCAATGCCATACTGACCAGTTGTGCTTGCACTCCTGCATCTGGCCTGACATCCCCTCATAGACATGAGCATTGGAGTGCCCACCCACACAAACTGGTGGTGCACTTCACTTCATCCCACAGTGGCATGAGGTCACCAGTCTCCTCCTGCAACCAGGTGGGGCCCCAGGTGGTGGGCATGGTTTGGGGCAAGGATAACACCATTGGGCTCCTGTGCCAGCTCTCTGGGCTTCTGTGTAGCTGTCCCTGTGCTGCTGGGCCTGAGCAGCTGCCTGCAGCAGCCAGCATAGGGTCACGGGAGCCACATGGTGAGGCAATGCCCCACAGAACCTGCAGGCTGTCTGCAGCTGGGCTTGTGTGCTGACAGGCCTGACAGAAGCCTGCAGCAGCTTTTAGGCCTAGACAGTGTGTACCTGGCAGCTGCATGGCACCACAGTACTAGACAGCAGCACCAGGGTGCAGTCAAGTGGGCACAGCTGTTCTTCAGCCTGTTTAGGGGGACACTGGGGCCTGGAGTGGCCTTAGGCTGCCTACACGTGTCCCAGGGCTCAAAATGCCTGCAGGCTTTAAAGGGCCTGAGGCTGTGGCTTCTATAGAGGCAGCCCAGAGCACCCTGGGATAGGAGAGACTCCCAGCACAGATCCCAAAATCAAATTTTCTCCAGGTTGGCATTTATACATGTATTACTGCACAGTAAATATTCATGAGTAAATTTTCTACTTGCTTATGCAGGTAGCAAATTGACTCATGAGTAGCAATTTTTACTGTGCAATAAGTATGTGTATGTGTAGATGCATGCACTTACTGCACAGTAAACTATGCTACTGAGGAGTAAAGTGTCTCATGTAGATGTGCCCCCTGTAAGTTAAAATAAAATTTATGTTAGAGAAAGTGATATTTGATTTAGTGGATGGTTCTTTTCCTTTCAGTCTAGATTGAACAAATTTTCTTCTATGGTCTATGGTACTGTGATTGTAAAATATAAGGACAAAGAAATTCATTTTGACAAATTCTGGAACTCTAATTGAGCTTCAGTTTTTCATTAAATGAAATTCATTTTCTGGTTAAACGTAAGTCTTTTTCAAGCTGAAGTAAAAAAAGCTAATAAAAGCGCTCTCTGTCAGGGAAAATTAAAATGCCAATGTCACAATACAAAATATCAAACACTTGCAGGATGACTCCCAGGGTCCAACTTGCAAGCAATCTACCAGTTGTGATGTATTTGCACAAAACATTTCGTGAATAATTTTGGATACTGAACAAAGTGATAAAAAAATTGCCTAGTTGCTGGGCAATTCACAAGCATGTAAAGCACCATATACTTGAAATACATTCATTTTTGTGAGCTGTTCCTAATGCTTTTATACATGACTCATCTACTTCATTGCTTGTCAGGGAAAAAATATATTCTCCTTTTTGTTCTGTCCTTAGGCTTAGTAGCTTGAATGCAAATTACCTGCATACACTATTGTGCCTTAACTTGCTGAAAGTTCCTGTTTTGTGGCGGCCTCCAGGTTGGATATTGCAGCAAGGAAACTAACATTTGCCTTTAAGCAATGCACAAGATGGTTCTTGCCTGAATTCAAGTACTGAAAAGTGAAGTTAGCTTAATCATAAAGAAAAGAGCATACCTAAAATCACTGGATGATACCCAGCTTTTTATCTTTAAGTTTTAATCAGCCTTTACTCTAAAAACTTTCATTTATTACAATGTGAAACTAAAATTCTTATGTGGTGTTTAGGGTGGTCTACAAACCTCAAGTCAATTTGTTTTAAATATACACAGCTTTATATTTTAACTATAAATAAAGCAAGAAAAAGACACTTTCAGTGGTATTAAAATAATATCTCATAACAATTTCCTCTTACATACGTTAGGACTTGCCTTCCCATTAGAGTAAGACAAAACCTGGAATCTTGTAGATTTCATTATTTTTCAGTTTGCTTTATTTGAAACAGAATGATTTAAAAAAAAAAGTCCAGTGAAACAGACATTCTGAAAAAAAAGTCAGTTACAGAAAATTTCAGTAAAGGAATTTATTTTCACAATTTTAAACATTATTTAATTTAATATATTTTTGCTTTTTGATGCCAATATTTAATTTTTTAAACTTTATTTCATTGTGAATTCAAAGCATGATACATTACTACTGTCAAGTCTTATTGTTATCTAGCATATTAATATTGACATTTGTACTTAATTTTATTTCAATTTAACATCATTAAGGGACCTTCAGCTTGTGGTGTTTTAATCAGTACTATGTAACAGCTGCTATTATTGATTTCACAAATGAAATAATAACATAGCTAAGAAATTATATTGTGTAATATTTAGTCTATCAAAAGTAAGTGGATATATTTACTGAATGGTTTTGGAATTATTTATACCATTTTAACTTTGACTGTTAAGGACATGCTGTATTTACTCAAATATAAGACAATCCTGACTATAAAATGACCCCCCAATAATTATATATATTCTATATATGGAAAATTTATAAATTTCTTAGATCTTCCTAGATATAGAATATAATTATTAGAGGTTTGCCTTGAATTTGCCTTGAATATTATTATTAGAGATTTGCCACAGCAGGGCAAATGAATTGGGAGGAATCAAGCCACTGCCTGCTCCCCAACTTCTTATCCCTGCAGCCCCTTTCCACACTCCTTACTTTTAAACACTGCTGTCCATGAGCCCATGGAAGTGAGTGGCAAATTTGAAATCATTGACTTTGAAATAAACATGCCTGTAATAATTTAGTTCATCCATAATTGATACAGTTACATTTTTTGAAACTGCTACAAGATTTAGCCCAGGTAATTTATAAACACACTTTTAAGCAGCACTTTTATAACTACTTATATAGACTACAAGCTAAGCATGATCTTAGTCCAAAGCCAAAATGCTCATGATTTACCATGCAGTTAGTTTAGCTGGGCCCCAGCAGAATTCAAACCATAGTGACCCCACAGCTCAGCACTACACAGTATTTGTGTAATCCAGATATCCCCAACAAGGATCAATATATTAATTAGCCTGCCACTCATGGCTGAAACTGGGTGTTCTTATCATGAATCCTGGGATCCTCCAAAAATTTATATGCAGTTGAGGCGCAGGACTACCTCGTCCACTGCCACCTCATGAACACTAAATATATGCACTAATCTGAGACAGGAGGCGATTCAGGGTGAGCTGTTTGAGGTCCTGTTTGGTGATGGTTGCTAGACATTTAAAGCTGGTGAAGAAACAGGAATTGTTGAAAATGGGAAAGAATGTTACACGTCAACTGTGGGAGTGAAGAGGAAGTCAAAATATATTCAATGTAGTGGCTCACCATGACTTGAAAAAACACTTGGTGCTGAGGGGGACTTTTGTTGAAGGGCACTACTATTTATATTATTCAGATATGCTACACTAACCTAGCCTTGTGGCAGCTTAACACCAGTATAGTTTCCCAGTATGGGTCATATGTTTTATAGTCATACTGAGTGTTGGCTGCATTTAATCAACTTCATAGTTGGTTTCCATTAATGAGAACATGCTGCTTTTGGCAGAAGTATAATGATAGACAGTGTATTTAATTACGTTTCCTTGTATGCAAGCGTAAGATAATGGGCTTTTCCCCCCAAGCTGACTGAAGGGAAAAAAACCTCATCTTGTGAAATAATAAAAATTAAAAAATGGTACTTTGAAATGTACTTTCAGTATTTTCCAAAATGATTTTGTGAACATTTTTTATTATTTCAAAGCCATTTTCTTAAGGTTTTTTATTGCAATTGACAAATAATTGGTATTTTTGAAACAGTGTTTTCCAGCAAAAAACCCTAACCATCTCTACTGCCATTTAAAGAGAGGTAGCTCACAATGCCTGTTCTCCAAAATAACTTAAAGGTTAAGACTTTCAGATAGGGGCAGCTTATTCAGTATCTTTCTCCTTTCATTTTTCTCATCTTAGCAGAAAATGGGAAGACAGTTTTCCTCCCTTTCATTCACATGGAATATTTAGTTTCAGGTTGGATCACACAAGTTGTGAGGAATATACCAGGGAGATGTTGCACAGTGAACTACCATATTGTGTAGGAAATGAGCTAAAAGTGCCTCTTGGGATGAGGACAATTATTTGTGGTATATTAGAACACAGATGGCACAGACAGGGGTTTCATTATGTGGACTACATGGGAGGGCAGTTGTCTGACAAGAACAGACATCTCAAAGACTAGGTTTTACATGTGGACAGTATGGAAAAGTAAGCATTTGCTTCTCATGGAGAAGTTTCAGGGATAGATATTTCAGAGAGGGAGGATGTACATGTGGATTCCTGGTTTGTGTCTAACTATAAATGCCTCATGATTTGTAGGAATCAGTCAGGAGTCACACTATGGTAAAAGTATGATGGTGAAAGACTGTGCATTGGACTGTAAATGTGTATGGTGTAATAATACACCTAGATATTCATAGAGTAGTCAAAACTCATGGAAGGTCAAGAATCTTGAAAGGAGCAAGGGTAGGTATGAAGTACCAATTCTTATTTTTTCTATGGCACATTCATGCTGAGGAAGTTTTCTCTGAGCAAAAGAAATACATATAGAAAAGGGTAGACTATGGCCATGTATAGGCACTATGTTTCTACTGAGAGAATCACCACTTTCCCAGTGGACACTAGTAGCATATAAATGTTCATTCAATTCTCCCAAAGGAAACATGGGAGGGGACTGGAGCAGCAAGGCAATGGACACCATGGTTTCCTAGCCCAGGATTGGTCATTTGGTGAAATGGGCAGGGGGCATTGCCCTACTTCTCCAAGTCCCCTACCAGACTGGTCCAGGAAGGGATTAGAGCAGTGGAGGAAATTTTC
>NW_017728948.1:61139061-61168239 GCF_001723895.1 Crocodylus porosus
TCTCTATTCTATTTTACCTTCAGATATAGTAAAATTACATGTGAAGTCAAGCAGTACCATGTTATCCATGTCTGTTAAGGACATGCTGTATTTACTCAAATATAAGACAATCCTGACTATAAAATGACCCCCCAATAATTATATATATTCTATATATGGAAAATTTATAAATTTCTTAGATCTTCCTAGATATAGAATATAATTATTAGAGGTTTGCCTTGAATTTGCCTTGAATATTATTATTAGAGATTTGCCACAGCAGGGCAAATGAATTGGGAGGAATCAAGCCACTGCCTGCTCCCCAACTTCTTATCCCTGCAGCCCCTTTCCACACTCCTTACTTTTAAACACTGCTGTCCATGAGCCCATGGAAGTGAGTGGCAAATTTGAAATCATTGACTTTGAAATAAACATGCCTGTAATAATTTAGTTCATCCATAATTGATACAGTTACATTTTTTGAAACTGCTACAAGATTTAGCCCAGGTAATTTATAAACACACTTTTAAGCAGCACTTTTATAACTACTTATATAGACTACAAGCTAAGCATGATCTTAGTCCAAAGCCAAAATGCTCATGATTTACCATGCAGTTAGTTTAGCTGGGCCCCAGCAGAATTCAAACCATAGTGACCCCACAGCTCAGCACTACACAGTATTTGTGTAATCCAGATATCCCCAACAAGGATCAATATATTAATTAGCCTGCCACTCATGGCTGAAACTGGGTGTTCTTATCATGAATCCTGGGATCCTCCAAAAATTTATATGCAGTTGAGGCGCAGGACTACCTCGTCCACTGCCACCTCATGAACACTAAATATATGCACTAATCTGAGACAGGAGGCGATTCAGGGTGAGCTGTTTGAGGTCCTGTTTGGTGATGGTTGCTAGACATTTAAAGCTGGTGAAGAAACAGGAATTGTTGAAAATGGGAAAGAATGTTACACGTCAACTGTGGGAGTGAAGAGGAAGTCAAAATATATTCAATGTAGTGGCTCACCATGACTTGAAAAAACACTTGGTGCTGAGGGGGACTTTTGTTGAAGGGCACTACTATTTATATTATTCAGATATGCTACACTAACCTAGCCTTGTGGCAGCTTAACACCAGTATAGTTTCCCAGTATGGGTCATATGTTTTATAGTCATACTGAGTGTTGGCTGCATTTAATCAACTTCATAGTTGGTTTCCATTAATGAGAACATGCTGCTTTTGGCAGAAGTATAATGATAGACAGTGTATTTAATTACGTTTCCTTGTATGCAAGCGTAAGATAATGGGCTTTTCCCCCCAAGCTGACTGAAGGGAAAAAAACCTCATCTTGTGAAATAATAAAAATTAAAAAATGGTACTTTGAAATGTACTTTCAGTATTTTCCAAAATGATTTTGTGAACATTTTTTATTATTTCAAAGCCATTTTCTTAAGGTTTTTTATTGCAATTGACAAATAATTGGTATTTTTGAAACAGTGTTTTCCAGCAAAAAACCCTAACCATCTCTACTGCCATTTAAAGAGAGGTAGCTCACAATGCCTGTTCTCCAAAATAACTTAAAGGTTAAGACTTTCAGATAGGGGCAGCTTATTCAGTATCTTTCTCCTTTCATTTTTCTCATCTTAGCAGAAAATGGGAAGACAGTTTTCCTCCCTTTCATTCACATGGAATATTTAGTTTCAGGTTGGATCACACAAGTTGTGAGGAATATACCAGGGAGATGTTGCACAGTGAACTACCATATTGTGTAGGAAATGAGCTAAAAGTGCCTCTTGGGATGAGGACAATTATTTGTGGTATATTAGAACACAGATGGCACAGACAGGGGTTTCATTATGTGGACTACATGGGAGGGCAGTTGTCTGACAAGAACAGACATCTCAAAGACTAGGTTTTACATGTGGACAGTATGGAAAAGTAAGCATTTGCTTCTCATGGAGAAGTTTCAGGGATAGATATTTCAGAGAGGGAGGATGTACATGTGGATTCCTGGTTTGTGTCTAACTATAAATGCCTCATGATTTGTAGGAATCAGTCAGGAGTCACACTATGGTAAAAGTATGATGGTGAAAGACTGTGCATTGGACTGTAAATGTGTATGGTGTAATAATACACCTAGATATTCATAGAGTAGTCAAAACTCATGGAAGGTCAAGAATCTTGAAAGGAGCAAGGGTAGGTATGAAGTACCAATTCTTATTTTTTCTATGGCACATTCATGCTGAGGAAGTTTTCTCTGAGCAAAAGAAATACATATAGAAAAGGGTAGACTATGGCCATGTATAGGCACTATGTTTCTACTGAGAGAATCACCACTTTCCCAGTGGACACTAGTAGCATATAAATGTTCATTCAATTCTCCCAAAGGAAACATGGGAGGGGACTGGAGCAGCAAGGCAATGGACACCATGGTTTCCTAGCCCAGGATTGGTCATTTGGTGAAATGGGCAGGGGGCATTGCCCTACTTCTCCAAGTCCCCTACCAGACTGGTCCAGGAAGGGATTAGAGCAGTGGAGGAAATTTTCTCACCTTGTTCCTCAGATAAATTGTCACTCATAGGAATGAACACCGGTGTCATAGTGGTCTTGTAAGAACATAAAACTCATTTTTTTTCCGTGGTGGGAGGTTTGTTCTGATTATGAAGACAGATGATGATGATTACCCCCAGGCTTATGGCATGTGTCAGTGCAGGTTTAGAACACTGAAGGCCATTAATGACCAAGCTTGCTACAGAAAGAAAAACGTTGGGATATTCACCACCATCAACAGAATTGAAATTTTTGAAAGACTATGACTCATTTCCAGAATTCTTTAAACCATCATAGTCAGCTTTAATTTAACTTCATTCATGGACAGCACTACAGATGCACATTTGACCACAATATCATCATCAAAATCATTATAATCCAGGTTCACAACACAGGCCAGTGTGTGCATAGAACATGATAGTTTGCAACAGACAAAGCTATGTTTGTGTGCTTGCAGAGAGCCTTCCTTGCCATCCTTGAAGTACAATATTTTGAATGCGTGGAATGCTTCATGAGACCATAGGAAAGGACTGGACGGGACATCACAAGGTCATGTGGTCCAGCCACTTACATGAGCATCCCTGACTTAACCCTTCACTCTGTTTCAGCATTTTACACTCTATTTCCAGCATTTCACTCCATCTCGTATTTTTAAAGTGTTCACAGCTGACTTTAAAATAATTCTATTTAGGGAAGGCATTACTACTCACCTTCTTGAATTGCCAGATGACTTTTATTGTGTAACCACTAATTAAGATACATGGTCTGCATATGTTACTGTGCTTAAGTTCTAAGATAGCAGACTAAGAAATTTCTGGCTCCAATCTACAACACCCTAGGACAAGGCCTAATTTGAATTAGGCCCATAAGTAAATATAAGCGTGTAAGCAATATGTGACATCTTACCATAAAGGGTTTGATAGTTTCCCCTTCAACATGAAGCTAGGCTTGATTCAGAAAATACTTGATATAAATAACACAAACAATATGGCTAGGACCATAAAAGAGACTGGCAGCTGTGCAATTAGCATCCATATAACAGTATAAGTGTCTATGAGAAATTGGGGAATATGCATAAATGATTGGTGCTGATCCACATACATCACGGTAATTCGCAAGAGCCCCTTGATGGAGCAATAAATAAAAAGAAAGCTTTAATTACAAAATAAAAGATTTAATTAGTCATAAAGTGCTATTTATTCTGAAAAATCACCACCTTACTCATCATATCAAATGTGTCTATTTAAACTTTGCCATTTACTATTACTTTTTCAGCATTTTTTTCTAATTCTGTACCCATGCAACAATACAACTATAGAGCAATATTTTGTACTCTTTCTGGCTTGTTCATTGTCTAAAGAGAATTAACTAAGTTTAAGTAGTAAATCTAGCTTTTGTTATCATCAGCACCTTTTCAACCCAAATAGAAACTAAGGTAGTTAAACAGGTGTCATCAATGGTAGACACCTGTTTTGGCCTGTACAGTCAAACAGGTTGATGATCTTGATGACATATGATCCAGAAAGTGAATGCTACTTGACTTTCAGATTCTAGGCTGATTCTGAATTTAATAGAGATAGAATTCAGCATTCTGATACACTGGCATATATCTTGAGAAACTCCACTGGTATCAACAGGACTTTGATTCTAAATCTTCCTACTTATTAATTGTGCAATCTTGATGTGGAGGTGATTAAAAATGAACATGGAACTCTACCTTGCCCCTCTGCAAAGTTATTTTTAAGAATACAAATGCATTGCTATTACTTGTATTATTTTGTATGTTATTTTGACACCTATATACAACAGCTAAAACTGGGAATCCATTGTGCTAGATACTGTACAAAAACAGCAAGCAAGAAAGATAAAAGGATTTGGGGGCATATCCAATTTGGTATCACCTACATTTAGGCATCTCAAACTTAAACCCTAAAAACTACTTGAATTTCCATACAGTAGAGCTACTCAGTTTTCCAGAATTTATGTTTCTATGATCACCATACAGTCAATGTGGAGACTTAAGTACCTCTGAAGTGGTCAAGTAGAGCCTGATTTAGGTTGAACAGCGGTGGGTAGGATTTAAATTCCCATAGTAAACGGGGCTTAATAGACTAAATCTCAGTGGGCACATCTATCCAAAACACTACATATTAGCATAATAACTCTGCACAGTAGTGTGGTGGTTAAAAATGCTAATAGCCTACTGTGCAGTTATTAGGGTACTGTGCAATAAGCATCACAAAAAAAAAAATGCACCGGCACTACTGCACCATAACTCTAGTATCTCAGCTTTAATTTCATAGGAATTAAAGATTTGTTTAGAAACCACTAGGTTCCATCATCCAGGAATATTTTAGTTTGATGTGGAAGCATTTAAGATCCACTGGAAATATAATTATGGAAACTTAAGTGCCTCTAAGGCATCAAACTAAAATATTCCTGGATGACTGAACTGAATGGTTTCTGAACACACGTGTAAGTGCCTACAAAATTCTGCCTGGTCTTAGATGTCTACTTAATTCCATAGCTTATGGAACAATAATAAACTTAATTGCTTTTTTGCTTTTCCTGCCCAAGCACAGGGGGATTGGACCCAATGATTTTGTGAGGTCCCTTCCAGCCCCTAACATCTATGTATCTATGAATTTATGCAACTGCATTCTGCCAAAGTCCTACCTAGGCTTTTCTGAGACCATACTGCGTTTGACTGTTATAGTGTAAGGAGTAAAGAGAGACAAAGCATATGACAGAAATCAAAACCTTAGAGTTGAGTTGACTTGCTCAAATTCACATAGCTGATAAGAACTGGGATCTTTGACTCTCAGTCCAGTGTCCTATCCCTCGACTGACGAATCTCAACCACCCCACACCTGAGCCAGCTAGTTCCCTCAGTCACACTGCCCCACTTCACCTCAGGGTGAGGACAGAAAGCAGAAAATAAAGGAGAGACAGGGAACCCAAAGACTCGGAAGGTAGTGGCAGCTCAGCAGCAGGGGGAGCAGTGCTTGGACCAGAAGTCTGGGGGCCTCAGGTTAACGCTTTGGTGGCTGTCAATTGGACAGCCCCCATATAGAGAGTAATGGTAGCATGTCATCTGTCATTATGTATATATACTTAATAGAATAATATACAATATACTAACATTATTATATTAAAAGGACACACTTAAGGGAATGTCAATTAGGCTTCCAATTTATGAATGTTGCAGAGCACTAAGTTGTGCGTACTCCTTTAAGGGCAGAAACTGCCTAGAGAGAGAGGGCTCTAGGAGCCAGGTAGAACCCCCACAGGTGCAGGTTGCTGTGGCAGCAAGCAAATGAGGCGATTATCCTGCATCTGCACCCGGTCAGCTGACTGGAAGAAGGTAGGGCCCTAGGCCCATATAAGCCCCAGAGCTGGGACTAGAGGGTTAGTTTTCTGGCAACAGTCAAGGGAGAAGGAGCTCTTACAGAGAAAGCTATTTGGGGATGTTTGACTGCCTGTTCTGCTGCTGGTAGGATGTATTAAGAGGCTATAGGAGCTAATAAATGCTTGTGGGTGGGAAGCACATTATACTGTGAGAGAACCTTGCCTCCTTAAAAGGGATAGAGTGTGGACCCCAGGGTTGTTGCACTCTTGTACCCCAGGGGCTTTTTTTTCTGTTGTTATTTATACCAGTGGACTGGGATGAGGCTATTGGGGAAGGGGAAGCCTCATTGGGCACACTACCAGGTAGAGCCCCAGCAACAGTGAGGAGCAGAGACAGGGGCTGCGGAGAACCCAGCACCAAAGTGTGCAGTTACTGAGGCTAAGGGTCCAGAGAGCCCAGTGCCAGGCACAGAGACAGGGTGGCAGAGACCCCAGCACCTGAGAGCACAGCAACAGGGTATGATGAGGCCCCAGCACCAGAGGGTGCAGTTACTGAGGCTAAGGGTCCATTGACAACAAGAGGCCAAACTAGACTGAGGCCTCATCACAAGAAACAACATCTAAATACCATCTGGGAGACACTGGGCATAGTAAAGGAGTGGTTTTGGAGCCATGCATCTAGCCCATAAGGTTGGGGGTTACTGCAAGGCACCTCCTGAGTGTAGGATCCAGTAAGGGGTCCAAAAACCCACAGGGCTTAGAGGAGTCTGTCAGGACTGTGACTAAGCAGCAACTTGAAGGCAGTCTCCCAATTCATCATTTATACCAACAAGATGTGGCAGATGAGATTAGTAGGTGCCCATAGGGTGGAGCCGACGCGGTCACGGTGGCCTAGGGACATCATGACCACCCCTGGGGTAGTTGTAACATCATAGGATGTACACATTATCAAGTACAGAATTTATAGTTGGCATGAAATCTTAAGTCTGCGTATCTATTCTGTGCACTGAATAATGCAATCTAGGGCCAGAATAACAAAATAATCAGGTGACTGAAAACAGAAACAAGGCTACCTATGACAACTGTAAATCTGACATATTGTAAAAGTTAGTGCCTTATGAGCTAAATATGTAATATACAGTAGGTTTTGGGTACCATTTTCTAGGCTTTTTGAAAAAGCTGAAATCCGATTTGCTTACATACAGCTGGAAGAAGATTTCAGCATAATTGTAACCCTGTATCTTCAGAACTGAGGCAGAGATGTCTGATATCTGTTCCTTGATGTGCTGCTATTGACAGCCATAAGCCACTATTGTGTGTGTGCAGCAGGGGAAGTAGTAAGGGGACGCCGTGTGCTGAGACTGAGAAGTATGTCAAAGAAAACCAATTCAATTCTCTTTTTATCCCTGAGATAGGGGGCTCCTGGAGAAGATTTTGATCCATGCAGCGACTAAGACCAGATGGACTGCTGGGGCTTTGTGCAAGATTCAAACTAGTGTAATCAGGAATTACTATAGATAGGCTTACTAGGCAACATACTGGGAAAACCTAAACAAAATGTTTAATGCACAGTAGCCTAATAACATTGTGCAGTAGCGTACTGAGCAAAAGCCATGCTAATACTTTTTTCGACTACTTCACAATAAACGCCACTAAAAAACCATGGGCTAGTGCTTCTGTGCAGTAACTGTAGTTATTGCATGTTTAGTTAGTACATCATTAAGCAAATAATAAACTAAAAGCACAGTAACGACTGCACATTTCATGAATGTGTAGACATGCCCACTGTGTCAGGAAGGGGTTGAAGAAGCTTAGCTCAAGGTCTTTTAATGCAATTACAGGAATTCCAGAGTTCCCAGAGGGCTGTCTGTAATAGAAAGTTTTGGGAGGACATGGTCCCAACCTTGAAATACTGTTCCACTATTTTGGTAGGCTACAATAAAACAAAAATTTATAGGACAAAAAATGACCCTTTCCTACCTTAAGTGTTTTTCCCTGTTGAATTTGAGAGGTTCTGATGCACACACTAGATTTGCTGTAGCCTCTAAAATAAAACCTGTAAGACTTTCAGAATGGTAAGTGTTAGGTAACCTAAATATAGGGGTCATTACCAACCCCAAGTAATTCAGGAATAATTAAAAGGGCAAGAGAAAAGGAAAAAAAAGAGTCATCTTTGACATGATCACTCAACATATTCAAAAACCTTTTGGTTCAGACTTCCAAAAAATTATCTGGTATTTGGGCATACAAATGTAATTGATTTCCAGCAAGACCTTTGGTCTTTAATCCCTTATACCAGTCACCTTAAACCAGGGTGCTGTACACAATTCACAGACTCAGAGGCCACATCCACATGAGCAGGCTTATGCATTTGCAGCAGGACAAATAGTGGCGATACAAATTTGTGCCGTAACTTTGTGCTGCAATGCACACCCAAGCCGGTGTGGTTTTCTGCAGGACACATTGTCCTGCTGTTTCATGTGCTGCAAGAGGGGCTGGCTAGGGCACAGGGTGCCTCACTGTGGGGCTAGCTGGCAGGCAGTCTGTGCCTCAGCCAGCCGGGGAGAAATACATGGAGACAGCCTTGGGATGTCTACTCCCCTGTCTCTGTGCTCTATGGAGCTCCCGCACTGAGGCCACCCAGGGCTCAGTTGTCTGGGGCACAGGGTGCCTCAGTGTGGAGGCTCTGCAGCATGTAGAGATGGGGCAGCATGGAGCCCTGCTCCCCTGTCTCAGTGCTTTTCTTGGTACACAGCACTTTGATGTGCTTTGTGCAGCTTTTTTTTTTTGCAGGGGCTTTTTTGCTACCAAGAAATTTTGTCCCAGTGCTGCAAATTAGCAGTGGGGTACATGGTTTAACATGCAACACATGCCATTAGTGGTGTTGCAAAGAGGTTTGTAGTGCCACAAACCACATGTGCCTACATGTCTGGGACTGGAGCCAGTCAGAGATTACAAATAGGAATCCATGGTGTCAAAAATATTCTGACTTGCTTTAGTATTACTACATTATCTGCAACAGAAGATTTCTTCAGTTATTATTCCGAAGTCAAAAAAGTGAAAGCTAAGAGCTGGTATTTTTTTAGATATGTCTTGAATTTAATGAGGAGTGCCTTAAGTCTAAACAGGTTAAGAACTACTGCCTTAGGTAGATGTGAAAATCCACCCTTCCCCTGGTTAAACAATTTTAATTATGTACAAATTTGAGAAATTATGATTCTAACGGGAAAAAAGTCTAAATGAGTATATACATATTTTTGCTAATTACTGTTAATTAACATTAGTTACTGAATTCAATGCACTTACATGGCTATGTTGCAAAACCCCCGGTTTTTCTTTTTTTTTTTTATATTGCATTCACTCCCCTTCCCCAACCATTTCTGACTTTTTCTCTCCCTCTCTATTCCCTATAGATATGTATAAGTGAGCTCAGACTTAGGATAATCTTTAAACATTTTGATTTTGGTAGCAAGTTTTTGGTTTGGGATATCCACTGTTTTGTATTGTATAATTATTAGGTTTGTATTGATTTTTACTCTTGTATATTGTATTATTATCATTTTTGTATTGATTTTTATTGTTTTATATGGATATTGCATGGTTTATGCCTGTGTTTGTAAGTGAACAAAAGTTATGTCAAGTTTCTATTTTATATGTTAAGTCTCCATCTTGTGTCCTCTGCCTGGGCATCCCTTGTGTCGCAACTGTATGAGTCATGTATCCCTCCCATGCAAATTGGTTCCCGGATGAGTGAGTGTGATTGGGAACAACTGAAATACAATGGTAGCAGGCCCCTACTGAATGGCCTGTAATGACTGGGCCATCACCTCGCATTGATTCATCCAGTAACCATAGACCTCGCCCAGGAACAGAAACAAGAACCCAGGATTTGAAAGACAAAAGACCCTGAAGAACCAGCAACTGTCACCATTACAGACACTCAAAACTGCACATCCCCCCATGGAGCGCACATGCTCAGCAGGCCAGGGGCAGACCCTTGCCTAGGCATGCCTCCTGTCACTAGGGTCACACAAGGTCTGCCCCTATAAAATGAGGCAGTGAAGACAGACCCAGTGGGATGCTCTCTCCATCTGGACCAAGACCATGCCACATCGCCTATCAAACCAGAGGCCCTACTGGCAATCCTCCCTCCTCCCCCTCTGGACAACATCTACTGGACAAGGACCCCTTTCCAGCCTGGATAGGTAGATATTACCTGCATACCTCCTCCTACAATTTGGACTTTCTCTCTGCTCATGGAATCCAGGGGACTTCAGCCCCTGCATCAAGCCTCTTTAACCCCTGCTGATATTGTGCATGTGCATGGGAACCAATTTGGCATTTTGTCACCATCTCCCCTGTTCAATAAAACCACCATCATTTGCAACCCCGAGCTGGGTCATGTTTTTCTGCATCCCACTCTCAGTCCCTTCTCTATCTTAAATTCCAGCCTCATTCTCTCTCTCTCTCAGCTCCAGGCCCCACCCTCTCTGCTAGTTTCCCGATCTCCTCCCAATTCCATCTCCCCTTTTCTGCACCTCTCAGCCTACCCTGCTCATACTGCCTTTCCCCTGTGACTTTCTGCTGCCTTTCTCTGCTTTCCTGCTGCCCTGCCACCTGTTGCTTTTCCTGTGATTTTTCTGCTGTCCATCTCTCTCTTTTTCAGGCTTCCCCTGCACTTTCTGTAATCTTCCCCACCACTCCTGCAGCTTCTCAGCTCCTTTTAGCTGTCCTTCAGTTTTCTTCAGCAGCTGGAGCCTACTGCCACTCCTTGCAACTTCTCCAGCTACCCTGGCACCATCCTCTGGCTCCCCACACCCAGAGTCCCTTTTTAACACCCACACTTTTCCCTTGGTCCCACTTTACCTCTCCCCATTTACCTTTTCAGATCCCCCATAGTTCTGGCTCCAGTCCCAGCCTCTGTGCCAGCATTGCTTCCGTGTTCTGCAGGGTTTGGGCATTGTCTTTTAATCAATTAAGATCAATTAACTTAAAGTTACCCCCAAGCCTCAGTTCTTCAGCCCAGGCCCCTGTAGTCTACCAGTTCTAATCCCGGTCCTGGTAACTTTAACCCCCTACACTTCTACTTTCTTACCTTAACCTTTCCCAGGTATCCCAAGTACACCAAGCACATACATTCATACACATCACAACACCCAACTTAGGAACTCGCCTGTGTGTATGTGTAGGTGGGTGGTGTGTGTGTAAATTAGTGAATACACATATCTATACTTGTATAGATATAATTGTGTGTGTGTGGTATATAAACTAGTAATCGATGTATGTGTATTGAATGTGCAGGTGTTGCTAACTGGTAACTGATTCTGTCTAAATTTGGTGTGTGTAGCATGTATGGGTTTAAACTGGTGATAGGTGTGCATGAATCTAGACTAGTTATTTTGAACTTGTGTGTAACTGAGTTGCTAGTGTGTGTGTATATGTATGTATATATGTGTGTGTATATAAGGCATTGTGTGCATGATATACAAATTCATGATCTGTGTCTAACTTCTGGGGTGTATAGTGAATTGGTAATAGGTATGCATGTGCCTAGGCTGGTGTGAATATGTATGTGCCTGAGCTGGTAGTATATATGTATATACACCTAATTGACTTGTGTGTTTGTATATGTGCAATTGTACGCCACACCCTCCTGTCTAACAGCGCAACATTGAGATCCTGAGCGTTGGCCTGACCCCTCATGGCAACAGCTTGAGGTGTTTTTATTCATGTCTATTAATTATAGAATCATAGAAAGTTAGGGCTGGAAGGGACCTCAGGAGGTCATCTAGTCCAACCTCCTGCTCAAAGCAGGACCATCCCTAACTAGATCATTTGAGCCAAAGCTTTGTCTAGCCAGGTTTTGAAAACTTCCAAGGATAGACCTTCTACCTCTCTGGGTAACCTATTCCAGTGTTTTACTACCCTCCTAGTGAGAAAATTCTTCTTAATACCTAACCTAAACTTTCCCTGCTGCAACTTGAGACCATTGCTCCTTGTTCTGTCATCTGCCACCACTGAGAACAGTTTAGCTTCATCCTCTTTTGAACTACCCTTCAGGTAGCTAAATGCTCTGAGTCCCCTCTCTTCGCTAATGTAGAAGTTCAGATTTTTTTGTGAATGAACCATAGGTCTTTCTTCATATGATATTTTGGGCTGGTACCCCTGACCCTTTTGAGTAATGTGAGAGTTCTAAAAATATAATTTCAGTTTACCTGAAGTTTTTATTATGGCAAATTGCAAATGTAGGTGTGTGTGTGAGAGAGCATACATTAGGCATTATTGCTAATGCCAGAAAGGAAACAATCTATTCTATAATCCTAGATTATATTCACAGTTAAATATATACATTCTTTCCTTCATTTATATATTTATAACAAAATTGAACTTAACAAAACTACAAGCAAATTTTCTTAAACTGAAAGTATCTCCTCATATAGAAAGCATCAGTTTGATTGTTTTTCAGATGGTCAATAAACCTTCCTATAACAAAGTGTAAGCTTCTCCACATATTTTTCTTAATTTAGAGGGAACCTCTGTACGCTACATTTTGTAAAAAAAAAACAAAAACACACAGAGCTTGTTCTGATGAAAGCTTGTAAAAAATTGTATTCATTAACCATAGTTATTGGATGTCTGAAGCCACATTTACATTAGTATATTTATAAGCAGTCTCAAATATGTCCTTCCCTTTTGACCACACACATGGTTTTACTTTTTAGGGAAAATGCTTAAAAGATGACATTTTTCTAAGGATATTTTTTTCTTCCCTCTGACCCTGAACAAAATACGTTCAGAAGCTGTTAAAAATGTGAACTCTCTGACTTTATTGTTATCAACTTCAAATACAAATGACTGAGTCTGAAGGCTTCCTCAAGCCGAAAGCATGGAAAATTGCAATGAAAATCCCTACCTTTCTTTCAGCAATAAGACTGAACAAAAAAGAATAAATGCCATGTATGTAAAATACAGTTCGCACTATACTTTGTTTATTTGTAGAGTTCAGCAGTCTCTAGATAATTTATATTTTTACTTGTGTAATTAATCTGTTGGCCTCAAAGGAAAAAATATATAAACAATATATATTTGTTGCTTGTTAGTCTTACAATGGAATGTAACTATTGGTTTTTCTCTTTAAAGTTCTGAAAGAAAAATAGTGTCCAATATAAAATGGAAAAAAAAGGTTCTTAGACAATGACCACAACACCTTCTTTTGCACTTCTCCCGCACTATTTTTGATTATGACTGGAGGTTGCTTAGCTTGAGTTTTATAAAACTGGGTTTTTTTCATCAAATTATTTGAGGTATTTATGTGGGTGAGCGGCACTAAGAGGATGAAGACAAATACTAAAAATTTGTAAGTTTTGTTTAAGCCAGAGCTTAACCAATAGTAGAAGTCTGAAGAGCCTTCAGATTCATCCCTGCTTTATGACTTGGGCCCATCTCTAGCCTGTATTAAAGAACTACTGTTTTACACTTTGTATGTATTTATGCTACACTGGAATCTTAAGCAAGCGTTTTTATTTTTCTTCTCCAAAAGGTCAGCAAAATCCTATCAATCTTATGTCCCTAACATGGGTAGCTTCATAATAGCACATTCTTATGAAGTGAAATACATATTGGTTAGCTTTCTTAATCTTTTACTCAGGCCTCAGGAGTCCTATGGTTCTGAAACATCCCCAGGGATGGACAATAAAGATATTCAGTAGACCATTTAAATCAGCTGTCAGTGATACTATTCTGTGCTGATGATAAAGCATTGACCATTTGTGAAGATGGATGTGAGCCCTTCAATAACTCTGCTTGTTTCTGAGTAATCCCAACTCTGTGTTACACATCATACCAAAGTACTAGCATGTGTGGCATGTCATCCAACCAACTTTTGGGTTTTTTTAACTCAATCTGAGACAGAAGTGATATTTACAGGTAAGTGATTTTTTTCCCCTTAGGACCATTGTCCAAAGGGGCAGGCACATACCATATATACTTGAATATAAGATATTTTTTTCCCCCCTCCATGAGCATAAGCCTGCGTTGGGGCCAGTCAGACACACAGCAGCTTCCTGCCTCCTCCCCAGTTCCCTTCTGCAGCTTCTGTCCCCCCATCTCTCTTCCCTTCCCTTCCCCTCCCCTTATTGTCAGGCACAGCTTGGCCCCCACTCAGACTGGAGTCTCTCCCAGGCACAGAGAACATGGAAACTCCATCCAAGCGGTATCACAGACATTGCTGCATTGCCTGCCCAGCCAATCAGCAGTGCCAACACAGTTGCATGGCCAGGCAAGGGCTGAACTTCCATGGCCTGTAATTTGTGATTTAGCAGCCCAAGCAGTTTCTGACAGGAAGGGAGCAGAGGGAAAGAGGCAGAGATTGGGAGAAGGTTTTGAAAGGGAAGGGGCAGAGACTGAGAAGCAGGAGGAAAGGGGCAGAGAGGAAGGGGAAGAGATGGAGGATGCAGGGGGAGGGGAAGAAGTGGTGAAGAACTGGGGGGAAGGAAGGGCAGGAAGTCTGCAGGGGGAAGAAATCGGTGAGGCACAGGGCAAGGGGGACACCTGACCCACCCCTGCCATTGCTTTCCACGCTGTATCAGTGTTTGTGAGTGGGGAGGGGAGGAAGGGGGTAAGGGTGGGATTTAAGACTACTGTCCAACACTTCTATACCTGGAGAGTTATACATTTTCCATGTATAGAATCTAATTATTGGGGATCATATATTCAGGGTTGTCTTGTATTCTAATAAATACAGTAATTTACAGGATGGTTGCATGGCAGGGCATTGGATTGATTTAAATGTTTTGTATTTCAACATTTATTGTATAGTTCTTGGGTGGCTTAAGATAGGAGCACTAGAAATGGGCAAAGTAAAGTCACATGACAACAAATGAACTTGTGCCCATTACTATCCAATAATTAACTTCCCCACAAGTCTTCAACTGCAATGAGATTCTAGAATCTTCTTGTATCCAATGTCATAGCAAATAAGTAATGTCAAAGCCTAGCAAAGAGATTCTCAAGATTCCTACTATTAACTGCAACTATGAAAAACTGTCCTGGACCCTTTCCCTGTGATTCACAGCCCTTATAGTATACATTATTTACATAGAAAGTAAAATTAGGAAGTATTTTTCTTGTTATCCTCCAATCAAATTTAAAAAGAAAAGCGAGAGAAAAGTAACATAATTGACTTTAGCCATGCTTTTAATATACCTTGACTTAAGCAAGGTTTTGGATACAATCTCCCACACCATTCTCGTCAGCAAGCTAAGAAGTATGAGTTGGATTTAATAGAATGTAAAGTGAATTGAAAGCTGGCTGGATCCTCAGGCTCAAAAAGTAGTAATCAATGGCTTGATGTCTAGTTGGCAGTCAGTATGAACTGGAGTTCCCCAGGTGTCGGTCCAGATACTCTGGAGCGTAGGGCTAGATTTCAGAGACACCTCAACAAATTGAAGGAATGGACCAAAAGAAATCTTATGAAGTTCAATAGCAACAAGAGCAGTCCTGCACTTAGGACAGAACAATCTCATGTATTGGTACAGGCTGGGGACCAAATGACTAAGCAAAAACTCTGCAGAAAAGGAGCTGAGGTATATAGCAGATAATCAGCTGAATATGATCCAAAAGTGTTCCCTTATTGTGAAAAAGAGGAACTGTATACTGGGTTGCACTAGCAGGAGCTTTGCCAGCATATTGAGGGAAGTGATTCTTCCCTTCTATTTGGCACTGGTGAGGCCACATCTAGAGTACTGGTCCAGTTTTTGGCCCCCACTATAGAAAGGATGTGAACAAGTTGGAGAGAGTCCAGCAGAGGGCAACAAAAGTGGTTGAAGCACATGATTTCTGAGGAGAGACTGAGAGACCTGGGCTTATTAAGTCTGGAGCAGTGGTCACCTACCAGTCAATTTATTGACTGCTTGATTGGGGAGCTCCTAACTGTCGATCTCAGCCCCCCAGATGGAGATAAACTGTCAGAGGCACTGCGATCAGGAGCAGCAGGATGCACGTGGGGAGCAGACAGGACAGGACTGGAGATGAGCAGGAAAAAAGCAGGAGACTCATTCTCCCAGCTCCCTGTTGTTTCCCCCCATCTCCCACTCATTCCCCCTGCCCTCCACTCATTCCCCCAGCTCCCTGCTTGCTATCCCAGCCCCCACCCCCAGTAGCAGACAATGAGCAGGAGGCTGGAGAGAGCAGGGGAAGTCTCCAGCTTATCTCCAAGGGCTTGTCTCCAGCCCCCTACTCCTTCCCATGCTTGTCTCCAGCCTCGGGAGGCTGAAGAACAAGCAGGAGGCTGGAGACAGCCCCCAGAGACATTCCCCTGCTCCCTCCAGCCTCCCGAGGCTTGAAACAAGCAAGGGAAGGAGCAGGGGACTGGAGACCAGCAGGGGGCTGGAGACAAGCTGGAGACTTCTCCTGCTCTCTCCAGCCTCCTTTCTGCTCATTCTCTGCTAGTGCTGGTGAGTTGGGGGAGGGGAGGGGAGGCTGGGAGAGCCAGTGGAAAGCTAGGGGGAACAAACAGAGGGCAGGGGGTGAGGGAGCAAACAGGGAGTGGGGACAGCGAGCTGGTACCTAGGGGAATGAATGGGGAATTTAGAAAGGTCCTCCCCTCCAGCCCCCCAACCCCATACTTATGTGGCACGGAGCCGGGTAGAGGTCCCTGCAGCTTGCACCACTGCCCCAGGCTCAGGCAGGCAGCCTGCTTCAGGCCCAGGTAAAGGGTCAATCACAGAGATGCTCTGGCAGGGTGCCTCCGGTTGCCTCAGCCCTGGGCTGTTTTTTCCCCCAGTGTTTAGTTTGACCCCTGGATATCCAGGGGTCTAATTTTGCTGCCCCGCTGCAAATTTGCAATGGAGGGAATGGTTTTTTATTCCCACATGTGCCTCTTGCAGTGTCTCAAAGGCGTTTGAGATGCTGTAAGAGGCATGTGTGGGCTCGTCTGGACACGCTTTCTCTGTTTTGGATGTGAAATGTGGAAGCAATCACTAGTGGCAACCTGATGTGACAAAGCACCTCCTTGCTCCCAGGTGGGAAGTCCTCACGATTAATCTAACAAATCTGCCTCAACTTGTGTTTTAATATTGTGTATATGAGCATATAGTCAGCACTTCATTTATCTAGGATGGAATGGAGGTAATGAAAGCTTCATTAGAGCAGTTGCTTGCTCCCCTGCCAGTGGAAAGCTGTCCTAATGCTTGTTTAGTTTTTCTTAAGAGAAATCTCATAGCACAGGGAAATCTTTCATGTAGCAAAACAATGGTTGCAGCTCCTGCAGCACTTTCCCCCCCTGTGGTTAAGGTAAGGATCATCACCACTATTAAGCGAACACTGTATAATTAAATCAGTCTTATTCCTTTGCAGTTTCTCAGTACTGGCTCATTAGAGCTTCTTTGGGGATGGAAGTGATGTGGAATGTCCCATGGATCAAAAAGTGGAAGAATGGAACAGTCAAAATGAGAGTTAAGAACAAGATCTCAAGTTGGGAGATAAGAATTAATTTCCCAGTTCTGCCATCAGCTTACTTTGCCCAGCTATACAATGAAGAATAAATACGTATATACTAAGGCTCTGTAACAGGAAATTCAACAGTATCCATACCCCCACAAGGAAAAGTATATATTAAAAAAAACTGGAAATATGCAAAACATTGGACAAGTTACATTGTCGTCTGTGTGGCTTTTCAGATTCCTTTTATTTAAAATAATGTATGTGAGGAAAACAGCTATTTAAGGAAGAAAATAAATCTGCCAATCTTGTATTGATGAAAGATCAGCTCCTCCTTTTGTGGAAGGTATGCTGCCTGCAGAATGGGCAATTTGATAATGTCAATCAAGCAACTGTGGTCCACTAATTGATTTTTCACAAGATATATGATGAAGGCTTGAACTTATCTGGTAGTCAGTTTGGAAATATAAACCTCAGATGCTGTAAAAAAGCTGGATTTGTGGCTAAGAAAAAATGATCAAAATATGAGGGGAGGATAGCAAGTTCACACAACATGCACAATAAGCATGTTTGCTTAAAGCCACAAGAGTTTTTAAAAAATGTGTTTTCTAGCATTGTCAGCTAGGAAAAAAAATCCAAATTCCCTTATACTCAACTGTTATTTACTGATGTCATACACACAAATACGTTGGATATATACTGGGAAAATTACTAATAGATTTTAAAATTACAGTTTTAGGGACACATTTAAATATTGCAATTTTATAGATTTATTTTACACAACAGCTTTACAAGGTGCCCATATGACCTTAAAATCTCTGGTTAAATTTTCCCAACTGTACATGGTTAAAGTTTCAGAAAGGGTGATTCCTTTAACATATAAATCATTCCTCAGAACCATGATGTTAGCAGATTTGTTGTTAATATTTTTCTTTCCAATATTTGAACAAAATATATACTTTACGTACAGGATTTTAGAATATATTTAATGTTTTTTTATTATTATTATTTGCCTCTGCATATTGCTCCAAACTTAATTTCTAGATGCAAGACGAGAATGTTTGTTAAGAGACCATGGGAATAATTTCCACAGGACTTCTAATACTTTAAAATTTACTATTACCTGGACAGATGTTATAACTAAATGCACTGTGTGACTTATAGGAATTTTTAAAAGACAAACAACTTGTAAAAGCAGTTGGGTCTTTTCATTTATATATTTGAAAAAGACCAACGAAAATGCAAAGAGTTCTAGAATTATTTAATATTAAAATACATATGCACAAATGGTAGAGGAGGCAACTCTGTAAAATCAGTGAACCAGATCAACATGTATTAAAGAACTAGTGTTGGGCTATATACTTTGTATGTATTTATGCTACACTGGAATCTTAAGCAAGCGTTTTTATTTTTCTTCTCCAAAAAAGCAGCAAAATCCTATCAATCTTAATTCCTTACCATGGGTAGCTTCATAATAGCACATTCTTTTAAAGTGAAATACTTATTGGTTAGCTTCTCTAATCTTTTACTTGGCATAAAACACTCAGCGTCAAACAAAGAAGAGTTTAGCTTATTAATGAAAGGCCATAATTGTGACCTTTTTTAATAGTCCTGCAAGGGGAACAACATATATTCAGATAACCCCTCAGGAGTATATAATTCTGGTGAGTTGGAAAATGAAGCCAAGGTGCTGCCTCATTGCCCTTCTAAAACCTTTTTGGGACAGTGTATGTTTCTAAAAAATTAGAGTGGTGAGTTCTTTTTCTAGATCACAGAGGCCGTGTCTACATCAGATGTTGACTGTGCAGTTATTACTGCACTGTCATTTAGTACTTGCATACACAGAAACAGCAGTTAGCTAATGTTGGACATTGCTGAATAACCGAACAGCTTTTAGGTGACACTGACTGCACAGTGTCTTGTTACTACTGTGCAGTAGCATTGTATTATGCTTCATGCCATGCAACGCTACTGTGCAGTAGTAACGGGCTCTCTGATCTCACAAACCCTGCTAGGACTCACTCAGCCCTCCCCTCCGACCTGATGCTCCTGAATGACTCCTGGTCCCACAAACCACTCCTGGCACTGGTTTTACTGGCATTCACCAATCCCGGGAGCCCTATTGGTGAGAGTTGGGGGGCTGGGAGCTCCATTGGGGATGGGATCAGGGTAGCTGATCCCACCCCCTGACCAGGGGCTATTTTTTGCTCTCCAACCTTCCCCCACCCCAAGATGAAACCGCTTCACAGTGAACCAGCCTCAAATCCTGTCTGTCCCCCCACCCCCCCAACTTACTTCTATCAGCTCCAGGCACCAGTGAATACCTAACCAGGAATCTAAGTGTAAGTTTCACATGTGGATGAACTAAACTAGATCAGGTGGCCATTTTTAAACATGATCTAACCTCCTTCTAACCTATGGTACATACAGACACTTGGGGAGGTTAGGCATTAACCAGAACGCTCTGCAGCCATCCTCTTGAAGCTGGCCCATTGTGCAGCCAAAATTCAGAGATACATAATGCCAGGGAGAAGAGAACTGACTAGAGTGTACATGGCTCAGTGAGATAGATGCAAGTGTGTATGGGGTGTGAGAGAGAACTACTGTTCTCCAACCATGTTATACAGTAAATATTAAAAGCAAGATCCTTTTAATGGCTGAGATTCTAGGAGGCCTGCAAAGGGAACTAACATATCTACCTGTAATCTTGTAGTTAAAGCATTCTGCTGGGAAGTCAGATGCATCATGATTCTATGCACTTCTTTAGCTGTTCATCCTTAGCAGTTAATATTTTTGTTTTGAGACTAATCTTTCCTATGGTCATATTCATTTTTAAAGGGAAACAAGCATATTTGCATTGTACTGCACTGTAAATACAGAGAAACAAATTGGAGAAAAGGAAGCCTAAAACTGGGGTTTCCTAGGCAATATCCTAACCACTAGGCTACTGGGCTAGAAGGTGAGAGTGACCCAGCTCATCACCACTCTGCCACAACTGCATTACTTACACTCAAGTGGCATATACAGGTATTCCCAGATAGAATCCAGCCTATTGTGCATGTGGACACTTATGCATCTATGCTTCATGAGGAATAGGATTGCAGATTGTGCCTAAGAACCAAAAATGGAAGCTCCGTAGCTTGATAATTGCTATTTTAACATGATGACTGTCTTGAGTTAGGGTTAACTGTAACATTTCCCTTACCTCCATCTCTTCCAACTGGTTTATGTCATATTTATAAAGACTCATTTGTAAAGACTTATACAATTACAGTAAACTAATAATATTTTAAGTTGCTCATACATAAAAAGTATGATAATAGCAAAAGGCAAATCTGGAGGGGATACAATACTATATCAGCCTGGCTTCACAGACCCCAAACCTGAAGATGTTTGAACATGCATTTTCTTTTACATCTGGTCATAGCTAAGGACTAGGATATTCCATAGATTTCATAGACGTTAGGACTGGAATGGACCTCGCGAGCTCATTGGGTCCAGCCCCCTGCCCAAAGGGTAGGAAGTCAGCTGGAGTTGTCAGATGACCTCAGCAAGATAAGCATCCAAACATTTCTTGAAGGTATTGAAAGCAAGTGCTTGCACCAGTTCCAGGGCAAATCTATTCCAGACTCTGGATACTCAGATGGTAAAGGCATTTTTCCCGATGCCCAATCTAAATCAGTCCTTAAGCAGTTTGTGACTGTTAGACCTTCTCTTCCCTTGGGATGCCCTGGTGAACACATGTTCTCCCAGTTCCTGATTCACACCCCTTATAAACTTATAGGCTGTCACCAAGACACCCCTGAGCCTTTCTTCTTCTTCAGGCTGAAGAGTCCCATGCTTCTCAGCCTCTCTTCATAAGGCCTGCTCTCTTGACCTTTAATGATGTGTGTGGCTCTCCTCTGGACTCGCTCAAGCTTCATATGGTGCTGTGTTTCTGCCTAACAGTAGAAATATAATCATTGTTTTCAGGAATACATATCCTTTATCTAAAGCATCATGATTCTATGCACTTCTTTAGCTGTTCATCCTTAGCAGTTAATATTTTTGTTTTGAGACTAATCTTTCCTATGGTCATATTCATTTTTAAAGGGAAACAAGCATATTTGCATTGTACTGCACTGTAAATACAGAGAAACAAATTGGAGAAAAATAAGTCTCCCAAAGGTGTAATTTTTAGGCAAGGACTACAGTTCATATTAAAGAAAACAGCTAATAGAAAGGCACAAGGATTTTTCTGAAGGATGGTTTCCAAAGTGAGCATCACATTAGTGGGGTGGAGGAATCATAGAGGATGACTGATTTGAAAGCAGTGATGTCTCAATGGGCTTCTCCAAGGCTACCGCATGGAGCAAGATTGATTGTCACTTGCTGATTGTCTCTAGGTAGGCAGAGAATTATCTTTTAAAGGTTGAAGGAGAGCTTAACAGGAAAGCAATTGAGAGAGAACTTTAGTTTCACAACAAGTTCATTTTTTTACTACACAATTCATGTCCTTAATTAATACCAATTAGACTTGAATTCAGTGCAATCCATTTTCTTTACTGGAGGTAGTACTGTCCAAAAATGCAAATAAGAACATGCCATTCTTCCAAAGTACTGCATTTTAATCAACTACCTTGAAATTTCATTTTTTTTTTATGTCAGTGCATCAGCATTTCCTGCACCGAGTGTTAGTATTTGGAAGAACTACATCAGGTTATTTCTACAATCATATAAGGTAAGTTTTATGCAGACATGTGCTCCATTACATGATTATATTGCATATCCATTACACATCCAGAGAGTCTTCCTTGTTCAGTATGATTTGAAATATTTTTACTTGTTCCATATGAAGAAATGTTCAATATCCCAGATACTGTTCTGATATACCAATGATGCCTCCAATAAACCAATTCAGATGCCTCATCATGAATTTTGAGATATTAAACCAAATGCTATGCCTGAATGTGTCCACTAGTATAGATCCCTTGGCTCTGTACCTTGGCTGAGTTCCCTATCATGCTGGGATGTGAGTTGCAAGGTCTGGGATTGGTCAAGTCAGGAGAAGCCAGGAGGGCTTGGCCTGGGAAACTGAGTCAAAGGTTCAAAGGTTCAGGTATTCAGGAAGTCAGGTCAGATCTGGGTTAGGTATCCATTGGGTCAGGCCATGAGGTCAAGAGGTTAGCTGGGTCAGGTATCCAGGGAATCCATCAGAGTCAGTAGCACCACAATCCAAGGGTGCAGCAGTCTATGTACAAGGTTGCCTTGTTGCCCAGACACTTCCTTCTGGGACAGGGAATTATATGGGAAGAGGTCAGCTGACCTGGGGTGGCCACCGCAATGGCAGGGAGTGGGAATGTGCCTAAGCCTAGATAGAGTGTTCTGGACACAATGTCAGGTAGGCCCTGGGTTCAAGGTCATGGTATGACAGTTCCATGCTGAAGAGCCAATCATGCCCCGATTACGTTGTGCCACTGGATGCTGAACTAACTCATATGTGCTCAACTTTTCTTGCACTCCTACAGATCATCCCCACGCCATAGTGATGTATGTGGGAGTGGAATTCCCAGGACCAGTAGTGCTAATAGCATCCTTTATAAATGAAAAGTGGGCAACTGAGAATTGGCCAAGAATAACCTTGTTTAGAAATTAGAAGAAGGTTTCTAACCATCTGTATGCTGAGGTATTAAAACAACCTTTCATTAGTGGGGCAGGATGTGGGCGAGGGAAATAAATCCTCTAGCTTCCTTTAAGATGGAGATTGATTAGTTTATGGAACAGAACACATAACAAAGTTGCTTTCATTAGAAGGAACTATACTCAATCATCCAGGTCCTCCTATTCTTAATGGAGCTGCTAGTTAATCAGGTTTTTTTATGGGGCCTGAATATTTCTACTTCCTAAGAAAACTGGAAGTAAAAGGCAGTTTCCACTGCCTTGCCTCTTGAAATCTTAGTTTTTAGTACTAAAACAGGTTAGTCAGTCATGGTCTACTGAACTTAGAAGGGTCATCAAGCTGTTATGGTTAAGGCAGGGGTGTAAAACTCATCCAGCCCTGTAGGCTGTATAAGGGTCATGGACTGATCTGCAGGCTAGTTCTGTGCAGCACTATCAGTGCTTGATAAAATCTATTCACCATATGTAACTCATGGGCTACATGATATGGCTCCATGGGCTGGGTCTGGCTCATAGTCTGGATGTTTGGCACCTGTCAGTTAAGGCATGCCAGCTTTCATTGCCAAAGGCAGGAAAAGAATAATGACAATATTCATGCCTGTCAGTCTTTACTCCCCAGCCTAAATTATGGGAACAACTTTAAACTGGTTTGACCAAAGATAGCTGTCAGTAGAAGTCCAGAGCAAGGATGGCATTTAAAGATCTGCATCTGCATAATATTCTCCAAACACACTTCTAATAAACCAGATCAATCAATACCATAGCATAAGGAAAATAAGACAATTAAGAACAGTAAGCATGGGTACACCAAGGTCAGGTTATGCCTGACCAACCTGATTGCCTTCTCAGACAAGATGACTGGCTCTGTTGATATGGGGAGAGCAGTGGATGTGATATTCCTTGACTTTAGTAAGGCTTTAGATGTGGTCTTCCACAACATTTTCACAAGCAAGCTAAGAAAGTACAGGTTGGATGAGTGGACTGTAAGATGGATAGAAAACTGGTTTGATCATCAGGCTTAAAAGGTAGTAATTAATGGCTTGATGTCTAATTGGCAGCCAATATCAAATGGAATGCCCCCAGGGTCAGTCCTGGAACCAGTTTTGTTCAATATCTTCCAACAATCTGGAAGATGGGATGGAGTGCACCCTCAGCAAGTTTTTGGATGACACCAATATGGGTGGAGTAGTAGATACTCTTGAGGATAGAGCTAGGATTTAGAGACCTCAACATCCTGGAGGATTGGACCAAAAAACATCTCATGAAGGACAAGTGCTAAGTCCTGTACTTAGGACAGAATAATCCTAAGCACTGTTACAGGCTGGGGAGTGACTGATTAAGTAACAGCTCTGCAAAAGAGGACCTGGGAATTACAGTGGGCAATAAGATGAGTATAAGCCACCAGTGTGCCCTTGTTGCAAAGAGGGCTAACAGCATAGTGGGCTGCATTTGTAGGAGCATTGCCAGCAGTTAAGAAGTTATCATCCCCCTCTCTTCAGCACTGGTCAGGGAAGTGGAGTGGGAAGTGGGACATGGAGTACTGGATCTAGTTTTGGCCCCCCCCACTACAGAAAGGATGTGGACAAATTGGACAGACTCCAGAAGAGGGCAATGAAAATGGTTAGCAGGCTGGAGAACCTAGGTTTATTTAGTTTGGAGAACACTAAGGGAAAAGAAGACTGCAGGAGATTTTAATAACAGCTTTCAACTACCTGGAGGGTGCTTCCAGAAAGGATGAAGCTAGACTCTTTGTGGTGGCAGAAAATAGAACAAGGAGCAATGGTACCAAGTTGCAGCAAGGGAAGTTTAAGTTATACTTGAGGAAAAGCTCTCATGAGGAGGATAATAAAGGTGCAGGAACAGGCTATCCAAAGAAGTTGTGGCATCTCCATCCTTAGAGTTTTTTAAGACCTAGCTAGACAAAGCCTTGGCTGAGATGATATAACTGGAGATGGTCCTTCTCTGAGCAGGCAGTTGATCTAGATGACCTCTGGAGAAGGAAAAACATGTCACCAGATCTCTTATTTAAATGTAGCAGGAGGATCCTCAATGAGTATAAGTTACCAAAACTATATTGGCTTTGATATTGCCTTCCTTTAAGTATCCTGGGAGATTTCTAGGTCCTTTAGTCTATAATGACCAAGGCTTATTGGTATTTTTAATTGCGTCTGTGTTTTGCAACTGCATAAAGAAAACACAGGAATGGATGCACAATGCTTATGCTTGTAAACTGCACAAGGTTTTCCCACCCTTCATTTTTTTTCTTTGATTCCAACCTCATCCATAACTTGTTTCAGTAAATTAAACAAATCAGTACATGCCCTTCAAAGAAATATATTTCAGAAAGACCAGATAGACATACTGGGTACAGATTTAAATTTTCAATGCACAATGCTCACTACAAACTACAGCACAAAATTTAATACAGTATTGATAGCAAAATCAGATATCCATAGCATTACAGGAAAGGCAGAACACTGCATAAAAATTAATAGAAACCTGC
This sequence comes from Crocodylus porosus, assembly GCF_001723895.1. Lineage (NCBI taxonomy): Eukaryota > Metazoa > Chordata > Crocodylia > Crocodylidae > Crocodylus > Crocodylus porosus. The sequence goes on from NW_017728948.1 coordinate 61,164,538, forward strand.
GGTTTGAAAGGAAAAATAGTAACAAGTGTTCAGTCACCAAGACTAACAGAAGATGAAGAAAAAAAAATAACCATCTCTGATATGGTAGAGACTTTTAAGGCTTGCCTTTTACATCTGACATGCTCTCTTTCCCTCTTCTTTACATTGAGCACCACTTCCTCCTACTCACACAAGAATGTGCAGACATAATGGCTTCTTGCAGATGTGAAAAAAACACCCCAAAACTATGCTTTACTGGAAGAAGCAGCACACTACTTTGACCTGGCTCTGCAGCATCTGAATACATTGGGTGCTTCAGTGGGGCTTTTTGGCACTTTTACTAAAGCTGAGTCAATCAGCTATTAAATAAAAGCACCAAAAAATCCCCACTAAAGAAAGCAATCTATAGAGATGTTGGGCAAGCCAGGTCCAACTAATGCACTGCCTCTTTTTTACATGGTGCGCTCCTGCCCCAAGCCCAGCACAAGTTTAAAGTAAAGCACCATTCATTTTTAACATCTGCAAGCGGCCTATAATTAGATTGACCTAATTAGGGTTAGATTGATCTAAGGGATGATGTGCATAGACATTCAGGAAGGTTAAATCAGGCAAAAAAAGAAGCAGCTGATATGACTTAAATTAATTTACCTGGGGAGGTAAACTAAGTTAGATCGTGAATGGGTTGGTCCTACCTACCAAGCATCTGCATATGTTCAGAACACAATCCTGGGGCTGGGAAAGCCCAGCCAGTCACCCTAACCCAGTGCTGTATTCTTCCAACCCTCCAATCCTAAATGGACTATGTTTAGCACCCTAACCCTTCCCCTCCAGGGATGGACCCCTCATCCCAAGCAACCCACCTTGTAGCTCCGAAAGTTCCTCAAGATCCTGCCAACATCTCTTCAATTTTGCCAACCTCCTACATGGACCAGTTAGCTCCCCCAATACTTCCTGCCCCTCCCCCCCACCCTGAGTTACTTAGATTGGGGTCCCGGCATGGCTCCTGGCACCAGTGAACATATGCAGAAGATGCTCCTAATCTACAATCACATGGCTTTACATACGTACCCACAGATAATTCTTCATCCTTTCCCCTATCCCTATGCTTTACAGCTCATACAAAATAAAAATCTCCTGTGTTTCAAATTCATCCATCACTAGCTGAAACATTATTTAGGAACAAAATATAGTCCTTGATTTATCCTGAGCCTATGTTGGATTTTGCCAGTGGTAGAAAGCCTGCCCAGAGATGTCTTACATAATAGGGCTTTAAAACCTAGCCCAATGCTGCCTCCAAGCCAATGTCACTGACAAGAAGGAAGGGCAGCCATTGCATTTACTATATATTTTTGCTATTTCCTTTCCCTGTCCACAAAAAGGAAACTGAATTTTGGAAAAAAAAATTAGATACTTTGAAACATGTGAATCATGCTTCTCAAAGAGCAGCATTGAATGCTCAAGCCTCAGTAATACACAGACTTTTAAGCCAATAGCCTTTTTTTCCCTGGAGTATCTCTGAGACTGTACCAGTAACATACAGTCTTTTAACAAATAACACAAGTGAAAAGAAAAGACACCTTATTGTCCTGGACACTGGGAGGAAGGACCACCATGGTTCCAGCCTGCCTCCCACAGGTTTGTACTCTTCATTATCCATAAATCTCCTATCCTTGATTTTTTTCCTTCATACTCCTTCTGGTTCTGCCTGCTGGAGTGTTTGATTCCCAGCAACCACTCCCTCATCTCCCTTCACACACATACTGCACCTCACCCAGATTGGCTGCTTCTTAGGGGTTACGGACAGACATTACACATAAACCAGTTTAAGTGATCAGAAACTGTTCTAACCTGTAACAGAACAGATGTTCAGTGCACATAAACCATTTTCAAAATGGCTGAAACCCGTTTGACATAAACCTGGTTCAATGTAGTACCAGACTTAACTGATTGAACTCAAACCAGCTTATGCAATGTTGGTCCCAGACCCCTTCCTGGTTTAAGTTAAACTGGAGTCCCCAAGCATCCTGGCATGCTGTCTGGGCTGGGCTCTCTGCTCCAGCTGAGCAGGGCTGGCTTTCCCCCTCTGCTCCCCAGCCAAAGCAGAGACAGGCATGACAGGCACAGGACCCCTGAGGCAGGGGGGGCAGGGAGGGGTTTACTCCCCACTCTACCCCCACTGGTCCCACTGGCCCCGCCCCAACTGCCACCCACTTTCTGCCTGAGGCAAGCAGCAGAGTACCCCTCCTCTTCCTTGCCCCCCGCCTAAGGTGCCATGCCAGCTGGCAACTGATCATGCCCCTCCCTCACCACTGAAGCAGCAAGGGGCAGGGCTCTTGATGGGTGCAGCAGCCCCTGTCATGGTGTTAGGGAGCACAAGCCAATTCCCGGTGGGGGCGTTGTGGAGTGGGCAGAGCTGAAGTGGCCTGGGTTGCAGGACTGGGGCTCAGAGGGGACCAGAGCCCCCCCCCCCCCACTGCTGCCACTGCCACTACCACAGTCCACAGCAGCTTTCCCTGCCCCACAGCATACCCCCCACCATCCAAAAGGGGCTTTTTCAACCTGGCACAGTGACAAGGGATGCCGCCTCCATCACACTCATTTCTCCCTCACTGCTCCAGCAGCCAGTTTAGGGTGGGGCCAGAGGCCAGCCAGCACGGACCCTTAGGTGGGGAGCAGGGAGTAGATTTATTCCCCTGTCTGCCCCTGGGGCACTGCAGCAGGATCTACTTGGCCCAACTGCCACTGCCGCTGCTTGCTCTGTGCCTGGGGCAAGCTGTAGGATAATTCCCCTTCTGCACCCCCTGCCAGATGCTAGAAAGAGGGGACACCAGAGGGAAGAGGACAGAAGAGGGCTTATCACACCCTAGGCACAGAGCGAGTAGTGGCAGCTGGGGTAGGCAGGCCCACTGTGGTGCCCCAGGAGCCCAGGAGGGAATAACCTCACTCCCTGCCACCCACTTAAGGGGTCCTGCTGGCCAGCATCTGGCCCCACTCCCACCTGGCCATTGGACTAACCTGCAAAGATCAAATCAATTCAGGCCACGGCTTTTTTAATATCTGTCCCTAGCCAGAATGTTAAATAGAAAATAGATTTTATGAGGTAAATTCTTCCTGCAGATACGCAGGTACCCCATTTCTGAAAGTCATCTGAAGTTGATATTTTGTCTTCAATGCAGTATGTTATAACGTTTGATCCAATCTTTGGAAGGAGAGGTGTAATATGAATCCAAATTTTGAACCTCTTATTTCTACATGAGACCAAATTAATACCCTGCAACTTAGTTGTATCCAAAATCACATTACTGTACCATTGAGAGTACTGGTTACCTATCACTCTGCTAAAGGCTACTCAACAACACATAGTAGACCCCTGTCCCAAAGGCTGTTCAGTTCAAAGGCATAAAACCAAAGAAGCCATTATTGTTATGAGTGTATCTTAATCATAGTGCTTTAGAGAACAGGTAGACTTTTAGGAGACTTGTGATGCTGTAGTGGTTTTTTGAACATGCAGTAGTAAGGCTGTTCCAGGCAAAAGGGAAAAGAAAAGTAGGAAATATAGGCAGACTGTAAGGAATAGGAGAGGTACAGGAGGACACATAGGAAGGATTGAATCTCTCTCTCTCTCCCTTTCTCTCTCTCATATATATATAGAGAGAGATTTTATATATATGAGAGATTTATATATATATAAAATCTAAAAGCATGGCTCTAAGTGTATCCTCC
>NW_017728948.1:61168524-61177549 GCF_001723895.1 Crocodylus porosus
ATATTTTTTATATATATATATATATATAAAAATAAAACAAAGGAAATATATAATAAAATTACGGAATAGACTACATGGGCTAATAAAGAAAAAAAGAGGGGATAGGAATTATATTGGAGTAGTTTGGAATACCAAATGATAAGAGAGGAGGATAAGCTTGGAGCCATGCTTTTAGATGGCGTGGAGATCAGAGAGAGGAAACTGGAACTACTAGTGTGAGTAAATGATTACCAGAATGGGAAAAGGCTCTGCAATTGGCCATAAAAAAGTCACTTTATCTTTTTTGGGGAACCTGTTTCAAGAGGTTTTTTATTTTTTTCTTATTGATTCACCTTTTATCCACTAAATCAAATCTGATAATGCAAGTTTCAGTAACCACTGCTACTTATCAGCATTTCTCACTTGAACAAGTGGAAAATGAATTTGAAAGCAAAAAGACACTGCTGCCTTCTCCCTGTCAGAACTAGTATAGTCACTTTTAATATGCCTACATACTTTGAAATCAGTGAGTTATTTGACAAGGGGACTATATTCTGGCTTTTCATAGCAGGTGAGTGCTTTCTTTCTTTCAAGTTACACATAGGTACCGCGTGCCAGACATTCTCAGAAACAAACAAATACAACCGACCAACTACCACTATGTAGAATGCAGATATTCTACTTGATACATTTAAAATGGTTTGGCCTGGTCCTGACCTCATGCTGGCATTTCTTCATTGATGGTGTGAGGATTAGAAAAAGAGGGATGCTTTTATGCCTTGTACTGTCAGCAACTTTCATGATGATTCTTCCCACTTGTTTTGTGGCATCCTTTGATACCGCTGGCAGAGCTAGTGTGACTTATTGAGGGGGCCAGTAATTGCAGAGAGGAATCTCAGTTTTCAGTTAAGGAAAGAAAACTTCAAGCCCTCTGCCTTCTGAAGTCAGACTGGAAAATGTTAAATGACACAAACTAATAACTAGAATTGAGAGCTCATCCCTGATTTCTCCCTCAAGCTTCTTAGCAGCTGGCCGACTGGGGCTAAGCCATTTCAGCTGCTGAATAGGCAGAGTGAGTGTTGTTCAGAAGGAGAAGCAGCTGAGGATAAGAACAATTTAATAAGGAAGAATTAATCCCATATCTGATCCTTACAAGGGGTAGCATTATCAAACTGGGTGTCTTAAATTAGGTACATAAATCCAACTATCCTTGGTGTAAATCCTCCTGGTAGAGTACAGAGCTATTTTGAAGAGGCTTTTTTTCAGCCAGATAGCTACAATAGTTAACTGAAGTCACTTATGTACTCTACCCATTATGATGAGCATGGATGGACTATAAACACACATGCTAAAATCCCCAGCATGGAAGCATCCCTTGCATTTTCTCTCAGTGAAGATCAGCAACGTGATCCCTTCTGGTGTGATGAGACAAATTCCTTTTTCACAGGTAGGCCCCATCCATTTATTGTGAGAAGAAGATTTATAATCAAGATTTCATGGGAGATTAAAATCTACTTTATAAAATCACTTAATTTTACTGAATGTTCTAGAACTTGAATACTTTGCACTTCAGTATGACCTCTCTCTCTGTGTTTTCCCTACTTCCTCTCTAGAAACTTAAAAACATTTTTTTTTTTTTTTTGCAAACAGTGTACCAGCCTTGGAAAAGCCTGGATCACTCATCTATTGCTGCCCAGAACCATCAGCAGAAATTTCCTTGCGATACTGATAGAGTCTAAAAGAAAAAATTAGGCAGGGTGACTAAGTTACTTTACTAGCTCTGCTCACTGTATAAGATTTCACACAGCTTTCTCTTTTGAGGACAGTTTGGTTCCATGATCTAATACTGCACCTCCTCCTCACATACACTGTAAGATACTAATGTAGCTGCTACAACCTCCCTTTGTCCTAGGTAATCTGTTGGCAGCCATCCCAGCTAATTAGAATCTGAGATTACTGACATAAATGTGTGTGGCTGGCAAAAACTTTTAATAAAGCATTTCAGGTTCATTTAGGCCCGGGAGATGATGATATTTTTAACACAGCCTGAGACACTAAGAAGCAAAGTATTTAAGCATCGCCTGGAGAATTCACCTAAAAAGCATGTAATGAATGGAAAATTGCTTATGTTGAAAATGTGTCATTTAGGATGGTGATTCCTCTCTGACAAAAAACTGGTTGTATGAATATAAAATATTGCCATTCTACAATATCCTACAAGAAAAGAGCCCTAACTAGCTATTGGTTTGTCTATGTCTTTGCTAACTCTATGAGAAATAAAAACATTTACAAGTATGAACATTAGTATGTGTCTTCTTTGCCTCTTTTCCCTCTGGGGATCACTCTTTTGGATTAAGGACCTGCTCCGAGGTTAAAAAGACATGGCATTGTAAACAGCAACAGATTGAACTACAGAGCTAAAAGGTCATTTCAAATCAACTTTTTATTTCCCTTGTGGTGGTTTGTCGCAAATAAATCTCAATATAATGATTGTACTTACACCAACCTTGGGCTAAGAAGATTAATAGATTCATAGAGTTTAAGGTCAGAAGAGACCATTAGATCATCTGGTCTTTTTCCTGTATATTTCAGGTCATTAGATTTCACACAGTTAGTCCTGAATTGAGCCCAATAAATTGTGTTTAGTTAAAGAGGAGCTTCCAGAAAGGCATGTAGTGTCAATTTGAACATACCAAAAAATAGATACCTACTAGTGATGGTTTGTTCACTGGTCAAATACTAGAGCTATTTGGGAAACTTTTCTCATCAGAAAAACCCAAATCAGTAACACCAAAACTGTCTATAGGAAGCAGTTTCTTTCAAGGACTCTCCCAGTTCAAAAAAAGTTTCAAGATGCTCTGATTGTCCTATTTTGATATTTTCTAAAAGAAGTCATTTGTTTTTCAGTTTAAAATGAATTTTAATTTCAGAATTATAGTTAATTAACACTAAAAAGGTACACATAATTTAAAAATCAGAATGAAAACAAAACCTTTAATAAAATATTAATTTAAGTGAAAAATCATTCAAGATTTAGACTTTTTATGTTACGGCAAGGGAGGAAAAGTAACAACACTTTGCAAACATTTGTTTGATGGAAAATGTTCATCGCTACTTATATTAATTACCCTTGTTAAAATTTGTGCCTTTTTCAGTTTGACTTTTTCTGGTTTTAGTATTCAGCTATTGGTATCCTGTTATCTTTGTCAGGGGGTCAAAGTGCTCTGAGTAGGTTCATTTGATAGATTTCCCCGCAGTACGAAATTGAGGTGCGCTTGTCAAGTTATTGAATGTAAAATTATCAGTGCATTGGGAAGGTGTGCTTAGTTACTGCTTATACTAGTTTAAAGTAGTTATTCTAGAGTGTTAAAATGCTGTTAAAGTAATGTGGTTTGTTATTTACCTTAATCCTAACACCTGTGGATTTTTCCTTCAAGTGTTCAGCTTCTCTATCTATTTAATAAAGGTTTTGATTTCCAAATTATAGTGATTACTACAAATTTCCTCTTTTTTCTTTGCTACATATAGCTTTCTATCTTTAATTCAGCCATGATTTAAATAGGTTTTAGCCAGTTGTCCTCTTTGTTGGCTGTGGACTTGTGGCTTTTTGACATCTAATAAGCTCTTTTTGAAAGCGCTAAGAAGAATGAAAAATAACAAGTGCACCTTATTATTTTATTTGTACTGTATTTAGCCAAATCCAAGACAAGGGTTTTTTTGCCCACTTAGCAGGGGAGGAAGCCCCTTGTCTTGGATTTGAGCATGAGGTGGTACAGAGGAAGGCAGCTGCTGTGTGTCTGGCTCTGACCTTCTCACCAACTCTGCTCTTTCCTTACAGTCCCTGGTAGTAGTGGAGGCAGCAGCTTGGGCTGGGTCCCAGAGCTAGGGCCAAAGCTGCCACACTTCTGCCACTGCTAAGGGACCAAACTGGGGCTAGTGCAAATGTGTTCTGTGCCCCAGACTGGAGCAGGACCAGAGCCTATCAGAGCCAGAACAAGGGCAAGTGGTGGGTGAGGGGTGGCCAGGTGGGAGGACAAGGGCTGTGGTAGGGGGAAGGTAGTGGGGAAGGGGACCTGAGACTGGGTAGGGAGCAGGCAGAGGGGAATAAGTGGTGGGACAGCAGACAGGTGACAGGTCAGAAGTTGAGGAAGGCAAGGGACAGCGGTCAAGTTATTTGCTTCCCTACTATGTCCACACCACTTGCTCACTACTGCCTACAGCTGCATCAACTAGTAGCAGCTTTTAGTACATGCTGAGAAAATAGCATGAACTCAAGGACCTGTAACCACGCAACCACCACATCCTGACATTCAGTCTTTCTACTGAGTATTAAATCAGCTACAGGAGGACAACCTAGCTACTTTCAACTTGAAATTTCTGGTCCTGAAATATACAGTAATTTTATACTTTTCCCCAGTACATTATTTTTACTCCTGTTTAGTTATACAGATATGCTCAAATGAACAGATTATAAATGGAACTTTCTCAAAATAAATACAGACAGGCATTAGCTTTTTATTGTTCTACTGTTGTCTACAGGGCTTGATACATGTGCAAACGATTTATCTACGTGTGGATTTAACTGCATCCAATGCAGACACATGCCCATGTAGATGAAGGTGATACATGTTCATTCTGCTATGTGTGTTAAATTATGTATCTCATAGTGCCACTGGATGGCACTTACATGCCATGATGTTTTTTACAGAGTAGATTAGTGTACTTTGAATTCTCATCCTTCAGGTAGCGCTGTTCTGGAAAACATGTCTATTAACTTTTAATTTATCTTTATTTTTTTGGCTTTAATTTAAATACTCCAAAGCTTTAATATTTAACCTTAAATAAATGAATGCATATTACAAGCTTAAATCTTTAAGATTTAAATAGTTGGCTTTAATAGATTATCTATAATTTATCTGTAATTAATAATATATGTGTGTGTATACATATTTGTATGTGCCAATGTATATAAAGTAAAGTAAAGCTTTCCTCTCTGTAAAGAATAACATTTATCTGCTTGCTATTCTGGGCCTGGTTTCTGCTTTGTGGGGAGGGGGAAGGTGGGTGGGGGTGGGAAATGGCCATCTCATCATTGTTTGTGATCAAGATGCTACTTGAATTTGCAAGGGTAGTAGTTACAAAGTTGATTGCTCACTAATTGCTTCTTCTCTCACACACACAGTCCGAGGGAAGTCTCCCTGTTATTTCTGTTTAGCTTTTACCACATGGCTGATTACCTTGGGCAGTGACTTCTCTTGCTTCCAACTACAACCCTCCAGTAACAGGCTTTACCACTGTACTTGAAAGAAGAAAGCCAGTGTTATCCAGCTGCATGACTGTGCATAAATCAAAGTTGTACTCAATATATGCTTACATAGCTCCATGTATTGTCCCACAGTGCTGATGATTAGCATCCTCAAGCCCCAATTACAGATTAGTCTGCCACTGTGCTAGGCATTAGACATTCAGAGAACAGACCAGTCCTACAATGCTGATAATCTAAGAAGCAGCAGATGGACACACACTTAGGGGATGTCCCCAGAAGCCATGAGACACTGCTGGTGACACTGTTATGTGGAGCTGGTGCTGAGATATTTTGTGCAGGTGTTGCAGCAAAAAAGGGATCCAGAAGGAGCTGAAGAGCTGGTTTTAAAAAGGACTCCTTCACTGGCTGAGAGGTAGCATGAGAAAGGGGGGCATGTGGAATGATGTTGATCATCAGACAGAAAGGGTCTTGAAAACCCAGCAGGTGATGAGAGAGACACTCCTGGCCTACAGGAGGGCAGAGCATAGGACTGGGACAGGCCTCCCAAAACCATGAGCCTTGTCTCCTGTGCTCACTCGTGTCCATTTGCCTGAAGACGCCTAAATATCATTACCGCCAACCTATTACATGAGAGTCTGGAAAGCACCCAACACCCCAAACATCTTCCAATATATCACAAACAGAAGGGCGACGCATTGGAACCAACATTATTTTGGAACCAAAAAACATATGCTTAGAGGGTTCCAGGGAAAGGACCAGGCCTCAGTGCTCCAGCAGGCAAAATCCCATATAGTGGGCATGTCTACATGCATAATTAATGGTGCACAAATAAACTCCAGATCTTAAAAGTGGGAGGATCCTCTTTACTTCTTGATATCAGAATAGGTATCCAGAGAGAGGCAGGGGAGATAACGAGGAAGGCAAGGGCCAGATATGGGAGGCTCATGGGCAAGGGTTGGGCCTGGAGTACTGGGGAGACCCAATCTCTCAGCACGCTTCTCATGCAAGGAGGGGAGGGAGGGCAGAGGGCACCCAGGAGGGATGAGTCATAAGTGAAAAATGAAGTGGTAACCCTGTTAATATGTCTGCCCCTGGACACTCAGTGTGAAAAGCTGGTTCCCGAACCTGGGCAGGTGGGCATACAGTAGGACTGGACAAAAGGGCTCTGGTAAGTAATTGTGCAATATCTGCCTCCCTCCCACATAGAGATAAAAGAAACTGGCCAGACTTGTCTGGCTAGCTCAGGAGCCCTCCCCCATCATCAGCCACCAGCCACAGCCTTCCCCATCCCTGGGACAGCCCCAGTACTTGGTTAGATTGGTACCGGATTTAATATCTAAAAATGATAGTTCCCAGCAGAGGTAGCAGCAAGTACCAGAAATGGAGAAGCAGGGTCTGCTTCCTTGAATCTACAGCCACTGGCTCCTGTTCCCAGGAAGTGTCGAGAAACCTGGGATAATGCCAAACTAGACTCCCAGCCTGGCTTCCCAGAAGCTGCTCTTGTGAGTGTACATGCCCCCTGCCACTCTACACAGCTCCCATTGCCACATGGTCCCTCCTACACTGCCCTGCTCCATGCTTCCCCCCCCTCCACACCCTGCTCCCACACCCCATGCACAGCCCCTGCCCACCCCACACCTGGAGATAAGAAATTACAGGCTCTGGAGCTACAGCTGGTGGACAAACTATGTAACTCTCAATTCAGACAGACCCTAACTCACATTTACATGATAGACATTACAAAACCAGTTGTTGAACCTGGTTCAACTATATCTGATTCAGCTAAACTATGTTCATCAAGCTTTAGTTATCACATGACGATAGGGCCCCTAAACAAGATATAACCCCATGCATGTATATCATGGTATGGGTTGTAACACATTATTAGGTTGTAAAGTGTAACATCTATCATGGCTTTATATGTTTTACAAGGAATCAGTTTTGTTAAGGTATACACATAAAAATATTGAAGATCTCCAAAATAAATGTTTATTCTATCATAACTATCACTGAAAAGTTTGTTTACTGATTATTTCCAAAGCAATGTATACTGTACGACCCAATCTAATTTGTACCATACCGGTTGTTTTGTAATAAAAGTGACTAGTAATTTTGAGACAGATCAGGGGCAAATTATTGTACCTAATCAGTGCTATAGATATGATTCTTCTCTCATCTGTACCAGCCTAAATCACAAGTAATTCAAGAAGATGGAATCAGCTAGCCATATATAGTAAGACAAAGAACATGATGTTACATCCAGTTAAACTGAGGAAAAGTCCTGATTCTTGCAAAACTTAATGTACAGGTGCACACTTTTATACCAAGAACTTTTGTGGGAGAGGTGTCCAGACGTGTCCTAAAGCAACAGGCTACCCTGTGATGTAATTAAATACATGTTTCTAGTTTGTTTATCTTAAATTATACCTGTGGTTGCTATTTGTTAAATTCCCATAGGATAATTGTTAATTATACTAAGAACATGGTATTTGAAAATATGATATTTCATTTTATTGGAAAAAATGGGCATGTACTGATCTGTTTAATGAGAGTCAGTCATTTTCTATGTATATCCAAATAAAAATTAATGACTTTGACTAGAATACCACTCTGTGTTGCCTTCTGCCAATAACCCCATCTCCATTTCTCTAGACAGTGCAGATTTCAGCTACTTGTGTTTGTTTGTGCCAGGAAAGGGGAAACTGAAAATTTATGCACTGGTGTTTGGGGGTACTAATCTGAAAAAAAGATGATGTATAAGTACTATCTTGTATATCTGGATATAGTCCAACTATTAAACCATGAGGATGATCTTTTTATTACAGATATCCAAGTAAGTTTGAATAAATAGCTTGTTTTCTTGTTCAGGATCACAGGAAACAATCATGCTAGATACTGATGATCTTAGGGTAGTTTCTTAGGCTGTTAAATGTGGATTTCTATTCATCCAGAAAATAAATTAGGAGCTCTAAACTGGTGAAGTGGGATAATCTCGATAGATAGTCTGACATTATTAGCAGACCTTACTACTGGAGATAAGCAGAAGACCCATAGTACTTGGTTCTTGACACACAAAATGTGTTTAGGATTCTTTCCATTTGGCATGACTGGATACATAAGTATCCATGACAGAAGCCTACATTTATATATGAGAGAAATGCATGGACTTAATCCACACATTTAGATGAAGTTGAAAGTAATAAGAACAATATGGGAGAGGAAAACAAGACAGAGGGAGATTACTTAAAGGAGATCTGTGGGACTAACCTGCATGTTAAATCACCATATTTTCTTGCATACCACCCCCCTAAATAAAACATATACCCCCTTTCTGGAGGATAAAATGTAGGCTGAAAAATAATTTTTCCATAGTCATAGCTGTGGTGGAATGCCGGGCTAGCGATTCCGGCACCGCTTGGGGAGCCGCGGGCTTTACAGAGCAGGCGAGCGTGCGGCTTGTGGGGCAGGATTGGCAGTAGCTTTATGACCACCTTTGAGGTTCGCCGAGTTGGCGCAAGTAGACGACTTAGAGTAAGTTGTTAGTTTTCTACAATAAGTTTGTAGGATGTCTATTGGTTCACGGGGTTCCGGAGTAAGCCCTTGCATTCTAACCTGATGGGCTAGGTGCGGCTGCCAACTCCTTAAGTCCCAGAACTGGTCAACAGCTCATTGAGATAGGGTGTTAGTGGTAGAAGTTATTACGGAGAAAATATAAGGTAAAGTAAAAATTTGTTTTATTCACTCACCTGGCCTCACCCTCTTACGAATAAGAGGGGAGAC
>NW_017728948.1:61177994-61227053 GCF_001723895.1 Crocodylus porosus
GTTTCTGCAGGAATGACACTTACAGATAAGAAATGAAACTTACAAAATACGCATGTGCAGCTTAATACAAGCGTGGAAAAATATAAAGCTTTCATTTTGATTAAAAGCCAAAACTACAAGATCACATAAATGTGAGTGCCGCGCGGCAGTTATACAGAAATAAAATAAGACATTTACAATAGTCAACTGTGTGGGAGGTTTATGCCTCTTGGCATCAGAGAGTGTCCTGCAACTATGACATCCCAAGAGGCATCAGCAACTTCCTGGTATGGCTGGACAGCAACAAGGCTAAGCCCTAGCACCCTTGAAAGAGCAGTAGTTAGACTGATACTTCTTTAGTATAGTTATTTATATAAGTTCCTGTAAATAATAATACATTTTTTCTACTCCACAAGCCTCACCAATATACTACAGACTGCATACAGCAACTGGCTAACCCTCAGCCAGATCACTGCCTCTTCAGCCAAAGGATACTGCGCTACTAGCAGCTACGAGGGTTCACACTAAATGCTGTTCCTGCTGTTTTCTTTCATCTTAGGGGCCATGAGTCACAGTGTTTGCTTGGTCTACTCCATCCTGCTTGTATTCTAGTGAAGAAAAATCAGCTTTCCTGCTTAAGATAAGGAACCTAGTTGTGGAGGGCCAGCTGTGGGGAAAAGGCGTATGTAAAAAGTATTCCCTCTAAGCTGTGCGGTGTATGCAGCCATGCAGATGTGCTCATGCTATGCTGCCAGCCATGCCTGTGTGGCCATGCAGGCCACGCAGCTTAGAGGGAACGCTGTGTAAGTAAATATTGTAATAATCTATATGGTTTACAAACACTGTTGTAATAACATTCCCTGAAATAAAATCCACTGGAGTTTGAGTTAACATTGTAATGCTTCTTATTCACTGGGTGCATCTACACATAAAATTAATACAACACAGTAAACTCTGGAGTAGTTCATGCCAGAGTCAACTGCTCTTCAGCACACCATCTACATGTGTGACTGGGACAGCAGCAATTTGAGCCAGGATGGAGCAGGCCCTTGGCTGGCTTGGCTGACTGGGTGTAATATATGCCTGTGGTCAGCATCTACACATGCATTTTGCCACAGTAAAGTACTCTGCTGTAAGATAGTACTGCCCCCAAGAGTACTATTATCCTACAGTGGAGTTAATTAATTTACTGTGTTCTAATACTGGCGCACGTGTAGACTGTGATGCTTAACTATGGAGTTAATTAGTCAACTCTGCAGTAAAGTGCACATGTAGATGCACCCACTGAGAGTGAAATACACAGAAGGCCAAACACATGGCTGGTAGAGCTGTCCTGGCCTCATGGAGATCAGGTTGGAACCTAATTCCCACATGGCTAGCAGAGCTGTTCTCACTGGTCAGAGATGCTGCCTACTAGCCATGTGAGGACTGGGAGGGTCCCAATTCCTACATTCCTGGGAAAGCCATCCCTGCTGAGTGGGGATGAGCCACATGGTGATTGGGGGTTCCCAATCCCCACATGTCTAGAAGAGCTTTCCCTGCTCAGACTGGGCTGCTCTTGTCAGGCACAATTTCCTCACAACTGAGAACCACGTGTAGATATGCCGTCTAGAGTGCTTTAATGAGCATGAATTTTCTACAAAGAAAATTTAGGTACATTAATTGCATTTGCAGACGTACCCATTGTGATTATCTTTCATGTTAAAAATTGTCAGATAAAAGAAACAGCACACTGATAATGACAATGCACATTCTAGAAATAGTAACTGTCAACATGCTTACCTAAATAAAATTTGTTATTTGTACACTGGAATATAGTTAATACATCGGAAATTATAATCTGCAAGAAAAATAATTATTTTCCATAAAAACAACTCTAGATAAGGCATCTGAGTCAGTTATTTTATAGAAAATATCAATGTACAGCAAAGCTAACTTAAACTATTTTATATATTCAAGTAATCAATTTCAGAAAGACCTTTAATATTACCCAATGCTACACTACCTGATAAATAATGCTGATTAAATCTGTAAATCCTTAACTTACTGTAAAATGATAACTGGTTCCAGCTAAGAAACAATCATAATTAAGTATATTTAGGGCTTAAATATGGAATGTATATATTATATTTTATGTTAGATCATCACTGATTTATTTGATCAGTAAAATCATAAGTTTAGTTTAAAAGACAGCATTAATATTATGAAAGGCATTTGTCTCACTATATATTCCCTATATATGTTCATAAAGTTTTGCTTTTTTTTCCTGCTCCAAATAGGAAAATATTGATGTAACTATAAGAACTTAAATTTTGTTATATACTCTGCAGAAAACATAATGAAATCTATCAACTCCATTTCATCATGTGGTTATAAATGCTATAACAACTTAATGGGGTTAATATACAGAAATCCTCTAGGGTCAGTAGCTATCATTTACATAGCTTTATGGATTGTGGAAGAGCTTCTCTTCTGCTGAGGAATGAAGGCCACAAAATTTCATAACAGTCTGCATTCACTGGTAATATTATTAAAGCTAATATCATCCCTGGTATGCCCTTATTAAGTTCATTGCTTTGAGTGGCACCTTGACATTTATAGCCCCTGGATGCCAGCTGGATGAGGTTATAAGCCAGAGCCAACAGTTTATATCAATGTTATTTTCTGTATCCAAAAAAAAAAAAAAACAAGCCACAAGCAGTCAAACACTGTGATGCATTTTCTTCTCTCATGAACAAAACTGTTGAAGAAAATTAATTTTGCTTGCATTACAGTCTTCAGAGAGATAAAGTCAATGGAATGTTAAGAAGCTTAGTAAATAAGTCATTGGTGATTCTCTCACCAGCTCAGAAAAAGGGGCCTTCAAAGATGTACAGCTACATGATAGCTTTAGTCATTTTAACACAGTAATCTGACAGCTAAGTCTGCTAACTGCAGTAAAGAGAGAATCAAAGAACTGCAAAAAACAGTGGATTAAACTACATAAAGTTATGCATAGCCGTATACAAACCAGTGCTAATTTGTCACTGATGGTCTCCATTTGCATAAGAGATTCTAACTATTGAAGGCCAAACAATTTCAAAGGATTATTTACTCATTAAAAAGCTTATTAACAATTGTACCCTGTTTGAATGTTGTCATAACATCTCTATCAAAACTCAGGCCTATAAGCAAAGGGAGCCTTTTACAGCCTTGACTATATGTACTAGTGCTGTGCGAATCTTCTGTTCCTGATTTGATTTGACAGAGATTGCAGCCTAATTTGGTGGCTGAAGCTCCAAATCCGAATCAAATAAGGAGGCCCTTTAATTTCTCCGAATCAAATCAGAACCTTCAAAATTGACTCGAAGAGATTCAGAAATTCAGACATAGACACAGCTTTAAATGTTTTCTCTACATACCTCAAGGTACCAGGTGGCTCGTCAATGCTGCAGTGGTAGGGTGGATAGAGTGTCCCACAGGATCATGGGACACTCCCCAGCATGCTCAGCAACAGACCAGAAGCACTTCAAGTCAACTTCTGGGTCCATGGGAAGCATACAGAGGGGCCCCCCACACTTTCCGTGTTTGTAGCCAAGCATGTGAGGGGCCCTCCCCTCCACTTCTTTGGGAAGCTCCATCCACCCCAGCATCACAGTTTTCACAAATTTTCACAAGCCACGCTGGTACCTCAAGGTATGTAGAAAAAACATTTAAAGCTGTGTCTATGGCCAAATCACTCATTCTCTGAATCAGCATTGAATCTTCAGATTCAGATTCAGCTGAATCGAATCAGGGACAGTGATCCAAATCAATTAATCAAATCACTGTCCCCAATTCAGGCCAAATCCAAATTGAATATGGCCCACTTTGCACATCCCTAATATGTAGATTGTAATAAAGGCATATATAAGTTTCCAGGAGTTGTTTGGAAGATATGTGCTATTTTCTTTAAAAAAATCCTTCTTAATTTTGTTAGCTGGAACTAAACTATAAATCTTCTAAAGAATGTAAATCACTTTAAAGCTTCCATGGCTCCATGGTATTTTCTCTATCATAATGCAAATTGAAGAAATTGAACTTAAATGTCATAACAACATCAAACTGTTCAGAATTCATATATACCCTTCATGGTCACTTGATTCTGCAGAGATTTAATGGTCCCAATGAGACTGATTATATTGGAGAAACACACATGCACACACACGCATGCCCTTTAAACAATGAAGTATGTACTTTCCTCTCCCTTCAGATATTTGCATGCATTCTCCCACCCCCCTCTTCTTCTCCAAGTTACTTTCTATCCTAATTTTCAGGAAAGAAGATATTAAAGACTACAGAATATTCTGATAAAATATAAAAAGAGTTTGAGCAAAAGACCATGCACTGAATACCAGATTTGTTTTTCTGTAAACTTTTATCATTTTTTTGCAGAAATAAGAGAATTCTAATTATATCCATCATGACTCCTGCCATCTAAGTTACATAGGAGAGTTTCCTACTTACACATACTAATTAATGTATGTCATGGAAAATGCTGTATCTGGTTATGATTAAACAAATAAGTAACTTTTTTATTTAGGCATTTATAGGTGGTATGTACAAATATTAGACCATTTTACTCTAATTTAAGTCATGTGTGAATATGGACAGGTGAATTTATGATTATGAACACTGGTGATGCATAGGGAGTGCATGCGGGTGCACTTGGACCCCCTGAGATTGGCCATGCCCCCCCTGAGAGCAGTGCTGGTGGAACTTCCAGGTTTGCCAGTGGGCAACCCGGCCACAGGCTGCTACAGCATGGGGGAGGGGCATACTGGGATCGCAGAGGACCCAGCACAGCACAGGTTTCTTCTTAGGGGGGGAGATCAAGACCCCCACAGTGCAGGAGGAAATGGGGTAAGGGCAGAGGAGAATCATTCACTCCCTCTCTTGCCCCGCTCCCTGCTGCACTGTGGAAATTGTCCCACAACCCGTCCCCGGCTAGGGCCCCATTCACAGAAAATGGGGCCCCAGCCAGGCCAGGTCATGGGACAAGTGGAGCCTGGAAGTTCCCACCACTGCATTCATTGTGGGAGAATCAGGAGAGGGCTGGCATGTTCCTCCAATCCTTTGGGTCTAACGCACTGTGACCCTGGATGAGCCACTGAGCTCTGATTGCCCCACGACCCAGCCCAGTTGGTAACCCATTCATGGTGAAAGGAGCCCTGGCCAGGCCAGGTCATGGGACAAACAGAGCCTGGTGGCTCCTGCAGAGTTGTGGCACCAGGGAGCCAAGGGGGGGCGTATCCCCCCCCAATCTTTGCACAGGCAAAGCCAGGTGGCAGCTGTGATGCAAACTGGGCTCTGCCTGCTCTGCATCTTGCTGCAGACTTTAAAAGCAGCACAGCACAGTGCCATGTGCCTCGCTTCCCTGCCTGCCCCATGGTGGGACACACATGGTGCTGTGCTGCTTTCAAAGGCTGCAATGAGGCACAAAGGCACAGAGGAGGCAGAGCCCAGCTCACCTCACAGCTGCAGCACACCCTTGCTCTGTGCAAAGATCGGGGCACCTATGTGCCCCCCCTTGGCTCACCAGTGCTGCAACTCTACAGGAGCAACCTGTCTCTTCCCAGGGACGACTTGCAGCAAGGCGGGGGTCCTAGGGGCTCCATCTCCTCTGAACCAGCAGTGTAGCCAGGGCTGGCCCTGCTCCAGCTTTGGGCCCTTACCAAGCAGTGTGGGGCTGGGGCTGGACTGGGGCCTGTGCAGGGAAGCAGCCAGGGCCAGTGCAGGGCTGGGGGGGGCAGTGGATGCCAACACTGTGCAATGACCCCTGGTGCAGGGGAAGGAGCAGCTGCATGGGCGCAGTGGATTCTGGCCCCAAGCCCAATCTCTGCCTGGTTCCAACCCAAGTGTCAGCCCCAGCCCTCCCCTCCCCCCATGGCCCTTTCCCCTCCTTCCCTCACAGACTTTCATGCAGGGGGGCACACATGCGCATGTGCGTGTTATCAGCCTCCCCCCAATTTTTTTCTCCCTCCTCTTCCAGCCCCCTGGTCAGTGATCAGCTGCTGGTTGAGCTCCCCCTGATCAGCGATTGCCCCCCCCCCCCAATATTAGGAGACACCAGTCGCCTGTGATTATGAAGACATCTTACTAAGGTTAGAGCAAATCATATAGCCCTGATTCTTATCTCTTTGATAATAATAATGTAGAAACATTTTATAACTATTCACTCAAAATTTTGCTACTAAGTTTTCTCACTCTCATCACAAAAGCAACCTCTTTTCATGGTTTGCTTCATTATATCAAATTCAAGCACCTTACCAGAGCTGGTCTTATGTGTGGGGCAACATGGCAAACACCCACCAGGGAGGTACCAAACACATACACATGCACACATATGTGTGAGCAATCCATGATCACAGCAGTGCACCCCCCCCTTCCACCCTTCCCCACCCCAGCTAATCCCCACCAAACCAGGCAGGAGGAGTAGTGTCTTGCCTAGCTAAGCCTGCCTCCCACCTCAACCCTCTGGCTCAGGAGGAGTTGGACTAGGAACTTGCAACTGAGGTGGCATGTGCTCCAATCTGCCCGCCTTGCTTTTGTGCTACAGCAGTAGTGCCTGCCTGACCACCTTCCTGGCACACTATGAGGCTCTGCCTCACTGCTAGACTGTGCCCTGTGCCTCCGGCTACTTGTTTATGCCTAAAGCAGTGTCACTGATTTTCAGGGAGGGCTGTAGGGATGCCCAAATACAAGTTTGCGCAGGGCACCATTTTTCCTAAGGCCAGCTCTGCACCTTACCATACAGGGCTAAAAAACTTTGGCCCTAACAAATGCTAGTTCTTTCCCCTTGTTTCTCTTTTTTTTTGCCACTGAAAAGGGGTAGGCAAGGATAAAGAAGAAAAATACAAACATGGTCCTTCCCACAATCTATCACTGCATTCTCAGAAATTTACACCGCTTCAGATTCATGTTTTCTTCAATAGGCTTATTCTTCTTAAGTATTTTTTGTGTATGATATTGGTCTAAATGCAACAGTTCTAGTGGGTCTAGTGGGAACAGAGATGGGTAAATGAAAAGAACTTAGATTCTTTCACCTTTTTAATAAGACTAATTTTCTAGGTAGGCGTTCAATTATGATTTGAAAGTAACTATCACAAATGGAGCACTTGCTCTGTGTTTTGAGTCATTTCTATTCAATTTATGGGGAGAGGGGCAACAAACAAACATATTTTACTACTTCAGTGCTGCAGAGTCAATAAATCCATATTCTGTTCCAACTCATGCATCACAATAAAAAGAGAAGACTGGCAGGTAAAGTTGGTTCAAGGATCAAATCCCTTCTACGCGGGTTAACATTTGCCTGGTAAATCAGTATTATTGGAATGATTCTGTAACTTCTTTGTGATTAAAATTCTGAAGACTTTTAACTGTCTGTTAACATTTGGACATAAGCTTTTATTGCAAGCAAAATATGACATTATCTGATTTGATGACTATTTTGATGATAAGGGATTCTGTGGCATATGTAGCTGAATATATGTAGCTTCTAACATTTAAAATTTGTTGACTGGAAACACTGTTTACCTGAGGAGTTTATTATGCAGAAGAAAATGGTTTGAGTCCAAGTGAAATGTATCCCACTACGTGAAGCAGAAATAAATATTTTTCCCCCTTTTCTTTTCCTTTGCCTACCTTATGATAGCTATTCTTTTTTCTTTTTTTTTCTTTTTTTGGTTTTTGCAGTTCATTTCACATTAAAAATATATGCCAGGAAGAACGAACAATACAAAGAAGCAGTGTTTAGGAATTTCCTATCCATGACAGGGATACTGGTTCGTATTCATTCCTGGTGTAATTACGGAAGCCAGTGGAGTTGCACTAGACATGACCTTACTTAATTATACTTAACAAAGAAATATTTTTTTTTCCTCGTGAGTAGAGGTGGCTGGTACAAGAGAGTCTTCTCAGTTTGACATAGGAAAAAACCCAGCAAAGCGCAGGTTTAATGTGATGGTCAAGTTCAATGCAAACCCAATTATAGCTAACCCCCAAGCTTTTTGAAAACCCACAGGATTAGTGTGAGGCAAATACAGTCTTAATAAGCTGCCTAACTTGTAATCCCCTATTGATCCTTAGTAACAGATGGGAGGGGGGAAGGGCAACCTTTTAAAAAATATTCAGAAATATTCAGAAAGTAAAGTTCTGTGCTGCATCAAATTAGGGCATAGAAGTAATTGGGACATTTATAATTGGGACATCTCAATAAAAGTTCGTTCAACTTTTATATGCTTAGTTCTTTACTAAGCCACACAGTCATTCTTTGCAGTGAGAGGAGACTGAAGCTGTCACTGGAAAGCGAAGTTTAAGAAAATACCTGCTCTTTCAAGAGGGATTACCAAGTAGAACTAGATGGAAAATTGGATTTTTTTCTTTCAAAAAATAAATCTACAGTTTTTGCAATTTCCATTCTAAAATTAAAAGGGGAAAATATTCAGTATTTCCTGAGAAAGGATTTTTTTTTTAAATCAGGTCAGTCAAAATCTTTTGTTCTAGTTTTGACATTTAGAAAAAAATGTATAATGATTTTTGTACATAGAAGAATTTAATTCTGAAAGGTCACTTTGAAACATAACATTGTACATTTCATTCAAAAAATATAAAAATCCTTCTCTTAGGTTTTTTCCACAATGAAATTTGTTCAAAAGGGCCACCTTTCTTTCCAACAAATGTGTGGATGACAAATTTCCAATCAGCTATGTCCCCAACAATCTGAGGCTTTTGAGAATAAAGAAAATAGCTTTATTAAGGAGAAAGGGGGTGGGGGAGGAGAGGATGATTTGAACGTATTTCTTGAATTTGATCCTTCTCTCCATCAACTTTTTTACCATTGACTGTTAACTCTGTGTGCACCCTGATGCTTGAGGGGGCAGTTACCATTCAATTTTTTACCTGCAAAATAACAGATATTAGGATGGAACTAGGAACAAAATTTTCTTACCTAATATAACAAATGCATATCCAGCTGTTTTACCAATATGCCTTTCAGAAAAGATGAGAAATCAGGTGTTGTAAAACTCATGCCAGCATAGCATAGATCTCTGTCTACTTTTAGTCACTAAGGCCCCTGACATTACACTTAAGATGCGATTTAACCAGTTAATCATGATTAAAGTAGTGACCTGGCCACACATTCCTTCAGTTATTGTTGTCATAAAACCAGGAATAAGACAAAATTTTTACACAAAATTTGTGTAATTATTTTGTGTCTGGTTCCTATCATGCCTTTAATTGAGTATGTGGACAGTGCTCCCAGGTTCTGGAGCACACAGCAGTGTACAGTCATACTTAGCACACTGGTCACACTGGGCTCCCAGTTGGAGAAGCAAAATTAGCTCCCCTGATTGGGAGCCCTCATAAGCTGATGGGGGCACATGGACATACACAAGTGAAATGGCAGGAAGTGTTTTTGCTGGGATCATGTATCGGTACCATCACATCGTCTCTGTCCACATCAGTCATAATGGTAGAGATCTGTATCATATCTTATCTCCTTTCCAAACTGAAGAATCCAAGCCTTTTAAGTCTCTCTAATGGTACAAGAGCTGCTCTATACTCCTTATCATCTTGGTTTACCATCTCTATACCATTTCTAATTCAACTACAACCTTTTTTGAGAAGAGGGGATCAGAACTGCAAACACTTTTCAAAACCTGGGTGAACCATGGATTTCTATAATGGCATAATCATTTCTTTTATGATCTATGATATTTTCTATTTTGTTTTCAATTCCCTTTTTAATGGTGTTCAATATTTTATTATTTTCTTTGGGTCACCACTATTTATTCAAGCTCATATTTTTACCGAACTGTCTACAATGACTCCAAGGTCTCTTTCCAGGGTGGTAACAGTTACTGCAGACCCCATCATTGTGTACATATAATTGAGGTTATTTTCCCCCATGTACATTACTTTGCATTTGTCAACGTTGAAGTACATTGGCCATTTTTTTGCCCACTTACTTAGCTCAGTGAGATCTTTTTGTAGGTCCTTTCAATCAGATCAGGGATCTGACTACATGGAATAATATAGTATCATTAACAAACTTGGAGATTTCACCATGCACCCCCATTTCCAGGTTGTTGATAAAAATGTTGAACAAAATCAGGCCCAGCACACATCCCTTCAGGACCCCACTTATGACCTTTGTTCATCCTTTAAAGAGACCATTTCACCCTACCATTTGCTTCCTATCATTTAACCAGCTCTCAGTCTCATGTACCAAGCCCTCCATCACAGATTTAAAGCAAATATAAAATGGATATAGATTGCCTTCTATTCCACAGGACAGCTAACTCTTCCATTAAATCTGATACGGCCATTTTTGTAGCAAAGCTATGGTTTTCTTGGCCACTGTGCTCTCTGCAAATCCACTGCTTCATGTTTTGAGTGTGTTGGATGATACAATAATATGAAGGAGACACCATGCTATAGTGATTACTAAGTTAAATAAATACAGGAATACATGAATGAGAGCTAAAACAACAAGCTTTGTTTGTGAAGCAGTAGGTAACCTTCTTTAAGACAAACCCTCTGGCTTAAACTAGATTAAATAAGGTTCCATCTCCCAATTCACAACCTCTGTAGTTTAAGTAAGGGAATGTCTCCAAACTACAACTTCTATCACTACACATGGTATTAAAATTAAATCAGCTTTTTTTAATTAAAAGAATTGTTTCTTAATATGATGCTCTTGCAGATAACATTTTAGCCACATGAACCCAGGCTGGATTCCTGGTGCTCCCAAACTCCTGCAAACTCCTGCAATCTCTGTTCTTTCCTCTAAATTCTAAACAGCTTGGTACTTCTGCCTGATGAAAATATCTACAGCCACTGATAAAAACACTTCCTTATTGCAATCAATTCCTATATGGAGCAAAAATACTGCTGAGCCAATGCATGTTCTTAGTAAGCCTTGTTTTGAGAACTTAAATTATGAGTTACTTTGTATGGCTGCATACATGGTGCTGAATTGGATCCTCACACAGCAGGTATAAGAAATACATTTCAAAAGGGCTTTAGGAGTGGATTAAAATATCTGGTTCAGACTCATTGAAAAGTGAACAGCCCTTGACTTATAATAAAGAGATTGGGATAACAACACACAACCCTGGTCTCCAATTTTGTTCTCATGAGATAAATATTTAACCTACATTTATAAATCATGTAGAGATCCGACTTGAATTGAAAAAATAGATTCTGTATGTAGTGCAGTTATTAAGCAATAGGAATAGGTAAAGCTATAGGTAAATAGTAGGACAGAAATGTTTCTATTTCAGGGTTAAATCGTGCTCTTGTAGAAGTCAAAGGAAGTTTAATTGCTGATTTTAGCGCTAGCAGGCGCTTAAGTTCATCATATAGCAGTGAATTTCCTTATGAATTCAGCATTCTATTTGCATAGAATATGTTTTGATAACAAAAACAAATTAACTAAAACATGCCTGCTTCTCTATCTTGTGAATCTTTTAGTTGCATAATATACCATCCATTCTACAGTTAACAAAAATATAGTAGCATAAACAACATAAATCCTATAAATAGCATGTGCTTTATATAAATATATGACTCATAAGAACAAATATGGAAGTGGTTCCTTTCACATCAAGCAGTGAAAACATATGCATTATCTATATTTGGAAAAGGACTTAGTCCCACATATGTGAAGTGCACATGTTCTAACCATGTGGTTTCAAAACTAAAAGGCTAGGAATATTAAGCAAAACAATCTGAATGATAGTCAGGTTTTTTGTTTGTTTTTTGTTTTCTTAATGTGTTCAGTAGATGCATGCATTAGAATAATCCTTACTGTGAACATAAAAACTTCTTCAATGCAATGCTTCACAGATTATTAAACTATATAAAGGATTTTTAAAAGATTCCACTCCTCCCGCACTTTAGAATCTTGGAACATGGAAAAGTCACATCAAGTACTCTAATCCATGTCTATCATTGTGCAAATGCAGAATCGACCCCTACGGTGTACCTCCTAAAGGATTACCTGCTCTAGTTCTAATGTTTCAATTGGTGGTGCTGCCACTACACTGCTTGATGCTCATTATGTGCTTCAGTAAAATGCATTATTATAGGCCTTTTCCTAAGACCAACTTTATTTTCTTTCTCCTTCTCTCGTGTATTGTCTCCTTATATTGATACTACATTAGTACAGAACGTATCTCTGAGGCACTGATATCCAACTTCTGGGCATGGAGTATGGGGGAATGGAACCAGAAGTGCCTCTCCTGTGCAGCCTGCCTCCCTTCCCATCTATGGCAATTACCAGTTGCAGAGGTAGCAAGCACAGTTACATAAGGGGGAGCTAGCCCCACATTATGACCCTGTGCTGAAGTGTGGCTCAGAGCAGTTTACTACAAATGCAGACTTCTTCTATGATTTTATATAATAGAACACAGTATTCTCCTTTGTTAAGTTGCTAGCTCTATGCGCACAGTCAATTTCAGCTTTTTTTCCTTCTCTAAAATGGTAATTTGCAGATTTTACATTCTGAGACAGATTAACACTTTTTCTTATTATTTAACTTGAAACTTGACAGGAAAAAGAGGCTGTTGCCTTCTTTCTCTATAACCCCTTGCTTGATTAGTCATTGTGTCTGCTTGGGTGATAGGGACCAAGAAAATTATGATTAAAATCTTTTTTTTTTACTTCAATTTCTTCCATTTTCTTCTTTCTTGAAGCATGAAAGCCTCAAGTATCACCTCTGGTATCACATCAGGAAATTCAGGTGCTTGAACCTTCTCTGCCTTATGCTGGAATTCTGTAGCATTGTTTTGACATAATTCTTCCAATTTTTTCTTAAGTATTTTTCAAATAAGCTAACTAGAAAAATGAAATAACTTTCCTGTTGCTATCCTTAAGACTCAGAAGATTTCATACTGTATGCTCCTCTTTCATTTTCATTTTCCAATGGCACTGTAATAGATGACAAGTTATCAATGATTTTAAGCAAACTCGCCTCATTATGGAGGAGGATAGGCAGAAGAGACAAAGGGAACCAACATCACAAGGATCAACTCCTTTCTTCCAGAACTGTTTCCTATGTCTGGAATCAAACATGCAGATGTCATATTGGCCTTCACAATCATCTCCAAACTCACTGATGACTTCCCTATTTACTGGAAGACTGTCATTCTCATATCAAGGGACTGCAAATGACAACGGCAGTTTGGAAGGCTATTTTTCATTTGTTGCCATCTCTTAATCTTACCAAGTTATATGCTTCACAGAGATCACATTTGGTGAATGCGCAGGAAGTCTTAGATAATATAGTAGCTCAGGGGTAAGAGATAGAAGCTACTAAATTTGGATGGTGATTTGGTTTACTGCCCAGTAGTCCACACAGAGTTGGAGTTTTCCTCTTCTTTTTTTTTTTTTTTTGATGAACAGGAAAGGAGCCAGAGCAGGAGATGTAGATTTTCTTGTTAACTTCTGAACAAGGTTCTCTTAGAGGTACTCAGAGGGTAGCTATTTTAAGCTTAGACATGATGTAGATGTCCCCACTGGGGTCTCCCAGCCCATGTCATGTGACTGTGCCCATATCCTGTAACTGCAGGACTTGGGCTGGGAAGTAAGGATCTTCCACCCTCATAATCTCAGAGCGGGGGCTGGGAATTCCCTGCTTCTGGGGCAGGGGAACATTGTCCCTGCCTGGGTTCTAGTGATGGAGCCTGCCCTGCACCAGGCAGCTCTTGAGGGCAGGGAGCAATGTCCCAGCCCCCACCAGGAGACAACTATCTCTCCTTGTCCCTGGGCTAGCACCCAGGGGAAGCTGAGAGGTCCCCCTGGCTGCTGTAGGTGCCAGTTGCAGAGGCACAGGGAATGGGAGCAGTCTGCTGCTAGGAGCAGCAAATCTTCTCCCATGTCTGTGCACACGTAGACACATGGCCAGGAGCATTTTCTCTTGAGTAGCTTACTTGAGAGTAAATTGCTTCTGTATGTTTTGCATGTGTAGATACTCCCTGTGAATAGAAGGTAATCCAAAATGTCAAGGAGCTTCAGATATTTTGAGGATTCATAAACTTCTGCTGGTTTCAAAATCATTGGTTTTACCCAGGTTCTATCCCCTGTCTCTACCATGCTTCATGACAATGTTCAGTTCTGTTCATCTGTTAAAGGCCCAAGGAGCAGCTGAATTAGGCCTTTATTTCAGCTTCTGTATTGGGTCAGTAAGGCCCAGTTTGTCATTTGTGGTAGAAAAAGATGCTTCGAGCACTACAACTGGCACAGTACTGTTACAAAGACAGCAAGCAGAACAAGCACTGTGTTCCTGTGCCTTTTTTTCCTGCAAGCTCACCCCAGCAAAACAAAATGCTTAAATCTTGGATAGTGAGTTCTTGGCTATTAGAGCAGCTTTTGTGGAGTAACAGCATTACCTGGAAGGGGTTAGCCACATAATTAAGATTTTTACTGACTAGAAAAACTTAGAATGCTTTCAGAAAGCAAAGATGCTCAACCAGAATCAGCTCCAGTGTCGAGCCCCAGAGTCAGCTCCAGGGGCTTTCTTCCCCTCCCTGACAATTTGACTTCAAGATAACAAACTAGCCTGCACCCAAAAATGGGAAGGTAGACACCCTCTCGTGAAAGCCTGAATACATTGCAAACTCACCAAGAAACAGCTCAGAGCATAGCCCTGTCTGAAAGACCTACTACAGCGAATTACAGATATCCCAAATTTGACACAAATAAATTGAATAGCCAGGATGAAGCAATTAAGACTAGTTGTGCATAAAAATTGGGAATGACAGGACAAGTAAGAGGGAAAAATATTGTCTGAAGGAGTCTGGAAAGATAATACTAGAACTTATTGGACATGGAGACTGAGGTTGGGAGAAGAAGCCTGAAAGGAAAATATTTTTGCTAGATAATGGTAGTAACTCAAGAAGCCTACATTAAGAAAGAAACAACTAGGGGCACAGCCTGGAGAGAACAAAGCAGAAACAGCCAAGGGAAGAATGAGCAGAGGAATCTATGTCCCTTGGATCATACACAAGCTCCAAAGCCTGGAATAGAAACAAACATTTATGGCCTCCAATATTCTTCAGATGTCAGCAACTATTTATGTAAAACACTGAAAAAGCACATATAAATAAATATTTCCTGTAATTCCTAATTTAGGTCACTGGAGCTAATGCAAACAATGAATAAAAATGATTTGTACCAGTGACTATATGCTAGATGATTTAAATACAGATATATGGGCAGATTCTATTATATTAGAAAACAGGTTAAGAACAAGAAAAGAGAGAAGGAAAAAAATACAGTGTAGAAAATAATAAAGTGCATTTTAGACCCACAGGTGCTTCAGGTATGAGACCCAAGTGGCAATGACATCAAAACAATTAGTGCTCTAATTTAACATAGTTTTTGTGACAATAGAGGTCATCTTAAGAGATCAGAGAGATATACAGTATTTTGTACAGTCAAAATAAGATTTTTACTGCATTTTTTCAATTTATTGAATCCTGTTTTTTACTTTTGGAGCATATTTTTTGTGACAATTAGCGGTGAGAAGAACTATAATTTTACATTTCAAAAAAGGCTACAGAGCTACCATGGGACTTGTAGGCAACAAATCAATCCATTTATCAAGTAGTAGCAGTTCCCTTTTCAACTAGAATGTGTAAAAGTAATAAACACTGAACCCAGAAAGCTGTTTCCAGAACATTTTATTAAATAAAAAGCTACAAAAAAATCTGTGTAAACCTGATTGCTTCTGCCAACTCTTGTTAGTATTGGTGTTATTTTTGCTAATAGTGAGGCTGCACACATATTAAATTGGATTACCTTAAGCTGTACCTTCAAATAGAATTAGTACATGAATGTTTTTGCACTTTTCCCTACTGTTTGAAATATAGTTTAAAAATGAAATATAGTTCCCTTCTGTAAAACTAAATTTCTATAATTGAATCCCATAAAACTAAGGGCAATCTGTCAGCTTTAGACTATTTTGAAAACTTTTCCATTTTGGCTTCACTAGTATCTGCTCCATGTCATGCTCTTCTTTTATGTCTACATGCTTGTTTACTGATCTGACTTGTGAGCTACTTTGAGATAACTCCATGCAGTTGGTATGTTACTCAAAAAAGGCCAGAATAATCTTTCTGTATCCTATATATCCAGATCTTGTGTGGAAAATCATCAAATATCTCAAATTTCTTCAGGCACACGGTTTATGGTGAAATGTTTTATTACTCTGCAAACATCAAACACAGGGATAGGAAGTAAATGCTATTTTTGCCTAATCCAGGGCTTTTCTAATTCAAAGCCTGTATATTGAGCATAAATATATCACCTTGTATATCCTTTAATTTTTTCACATTTTTTACAAAAATCCTTACAACCTCCATTGATTAAAACAAAATGCTTATTGAAGCAGCTTAATTTCTTTATTAACCACAAGAAGATGACAACAATGCACAGTTGAGTCAAAGCAATCAACATGTACATGATAAAATACAGAAGAATTTAAAATACAAAAGATGGACTTTATTAGTGGACACAATAAAAATTTCCTTTAAAAATTGTCAGTGACTAAAACTTCTAAATATGTAAATATAAATCTCTCTAAGCCAAAATTGACTGAGCTTCATATTAAAAATGTAGTAAAACTAGACTCTCTAGTCCCAGCTCTTTATATTAGAGGATAATTTGAGCTCGTTTTAAAAGCAGAAGAGAGATGTTTCACTTCTGGCTTGGCTGTTGGCCAAAATCTCATGAAGACCGTCCAAGGCCAGGTATAGACATTACACTGTTATTAGTATAAGTGATCAGAAACTGGTCCATACCCATAACAGAAGATAGGGTTGGCACCCATAGACCAGTTAAAAATGGTAGAACTCCATCTAAGATTTGTCCTCTTCCACCAAAGTGTGACTGTATCTTCTGTTTGCTACTAATCTAAACTATACCTCTTAGAGAAAACCACATAACTTATACCAATTCTACATCAGGCTTTTTGAATGTCTGTACCTAGCCTAAGAGACCATACGTTATACTGTATACTCAAATGGTACATTCAAATAGTAGCCCTGACTGGGCACGTCTACACGTGCATTGACATCCTTTAGTTAATGTGCATTAAATCTAGCACATCCATTCTGAGGTACTAGGAAATGAGTATTAGTCAATCTTATACACATTAACTAAAGAGCACAGTTTTTAGGGTGCCTGTTGATATACAGGGAGGCTGCTGCAACGTGCTCTAATAACAGCGCATCAGACCAGACTCAATTAATTGAGTCTGCTGGAATGTGCTAATTAGCATGCTCCAGCAGCCTCCATGTCTTGTGTACCAGTGCCCCCATGTTTCAAAATGGTGCTGAGGGCACTTTGGATGCCTATAAATGAATGTCAAGGTTGCCCTAATGCACTGGAATTGCAGCGCGTCAGAGGAGACTCAAATAATTGAGTCTGCTAAAACATAGCAATTGCTGCACTCTAGAAGCCTCCTGTATTTCGTGTGTCAGCATCCCTGCACTTAAAAATGGTGGCAACAGAGCTCTAAGTAAAGCTCAATGAACACCTTTAGTTCAAGTGTCCCAGCTGCCATTTTTAAATGTGGGGACACTGATACATGAGACATGGTGGCACTTTACTTAGGGTGGCTCTTGAAGCCACTCTAAGTAAAGTGCCACCAACCCCACCCCCAGAGCATATGCCCTTTAACTAAAGTTCATTTCATGAGATTTATTTAAAGTGCCTCTGCCACCATTTTGAAGCATAGGGGTGCTGACACATGAGACACTGCAGGTGCTTTAATTGCACTGCAAGTGCACATTAAAATAGGCT
Source organism: Crocodylus porosus (assembly GCF_001723895.1). NCBI lineage: Eukaryota > Metazoa > Chordata > Crocodylia > Crocodylidae > Crocodylus > Crocodylus porosus. The sequence goes on from NW_017728948.1 coordinate 61,195,803, forward strand.
AATGCATATTAAAGTGCACATGTAAATGTGCTTTACATATAAACTGTGACTTAAATTTCAAAATGTGTCCCTAATCTGATTCCCTTTTGAATATCAGATCTGCTCTGGTATTTGTTCAAAATAAAGGATATCTTAATTATGCTTACAAATTAAGAATGTTAATCTGCAGTTGGACTTCAAATTTAACATTCTGTTTAAATGTTTCTGGAACTGAATGGCATTCTATTTTAGATGGTTATAGAATTTAAGGATTTATGGATTTTATTTTTCCCCAAAATTAATTATAGAGCTAGACTATAGATTTGTCTGTGGTCATCCTGCAGCTGCAATTCCCACCAGAAATGTAACTGAGCTGTTCTTTACTCTAGGTGGTGGAAGTCCATGAGGCAGCAGCTACAGCCGGGCTGCTGGCAGTGGTGCAGCAGCTGGGAGAGAAGTGGCAGTGACAGCTATTTTGTGTCCCCTTCGTCCCCCTAAGTCCATAGGGCCAATACCACAGGCACTTCCACCTAGCTACACCAGTGGCCTTCATCCTTGTTCTTTCCTTGTTTGAAGAAGGGAAGTAACTTACTGCTGTCTTATACCAGTAATAGATTACCTTCCTTTCCTCAGTAGCATGCACTGAGAGGGGGAACCAGCCCCCAGGCTTTCCTGATCCACATTTGCACAGGAGAGGTGTCATACAGTGTCATTGCAGGCTGCTATGAATCCAGTGGTGGGACAGTCCAAGGAAATCTTCTTAAAGAATGATGCTGTTAATAGAACACACTGGTAAATATTCTAATTAAAGCCAAATCAATTATTTTTTCCTTGCTCCTAGTTGTAAACTTATTTCATGGAAAACAATGTACTTGTTCCTTATGAGTTCATCTTATACCCTTTCAAAAGAACTATTTTTCCCTTTGTGCTTTTATCACCTACACAGCTACTAATACAATGTTAGAAACCAAAGATTATGCCTGCAAGTCAAAAATAAAGAGCAAGAATAGAGAACTCCCAAGCAGCAAAATCCAATATTCATGTAAATGTCCATAACAATAAAAAGGAAGAAAAGGAACTGTGCATGTGTGTGTCTATGTGTGTTTATCATATATATGTATGTATGCACATACCAAATTCTTTCTAACCTGAATGATTTTTCAACATTTTTCATGACATGATTGTTACTTTTTATGCTTTAATTCCCTATGCTATGGATGTTTCAGATCAGCTTGCTCTAAACCATTTAAGCTATTGCTGGAATATTCATCATCTTTACTGAAAAAAAATGCAGTTTGGAGTCTATGAAAAACTGAGAACAATATCCATTTAAATAATTAGATACTATCAGGCAGCAGACATCATGGAGCCAACAAAAAAAGCAGCTGCAGCAATTGGGAAAAATGCTGAGAACATGGAAGTAAACAGATGTTTAAAGAACACAAGATGGAATTCAAATTGGGCAAATATTAACTTTAGAATTCAGTGTTTAGAGCAATAATGCAGTTCAGCCATGAATGGGTACCTGTCTAACCACAAAATATTGAATTATGTTTTCCTGTGTGCAGCTAAACGGCAGCATGCTAGCTGTCTACCTGGGTGTTTTCAGCCTTTGCTTTACACAGCAGCCTTGTAAGCCTGCAAGCATAAAATGAATATGTTCAGAAGGGCTACATACTGGCTGGTCACATATGCAACCATATACACAAGTACCAGAGATTAATTCCCAGAAAAGTGATGGGGAATGGGAAGGAAGACCCTCCCAGGTTTTAACCCCCAGGAGTTGAATGGTTAGGGCACTTGTTCATCAAGCCATAAATCCAGATTGTAGGTCTCCAAGAAGTCACCAACATTGTCAGGTCAGCCTGTCATTTTTTTCACATTTTTTACAAAAAATCCTTGCAACTTCCATTGCTGTGGATCTGTCAGTGTTGTTATCTAACTCTATTAGTGCTCTTAGTGGGTTAGGTGTCACCAGTCATGTCAGGCTTCATCAGCTTGGATTGTCTGTGTGTACCCTTTAAGACTGCCATCTTGTGATGGTGTGCCCCTAACAACTTCATTATTACAAGACAAAGACCTCTGGCTTCAGTTCCTAGTGACAAAGAGCTTGGCCAGGTTTACTGTACTACAAATAAGTCTAGACTCTAACATGCATGACCAGCAGGACCATGGTGACAGCTGGGTCTTTGGCAGGCACGGTGCAGGCATGAACATAAACCCTAAGCATGATACAAAGTATTAAGAGTTCTAAGGTAGATACGGTTCTTTTGGTACTATGTCCTTAGACCAACACAATTACAACCAACAGCCCCAAAGAGTTCTAAGGACATTTTTATACACCAAACCTAACAACTTCATGTTTACAGTCAGTATGCACATGGGGAAAATTAGGAAGAATTGGAGGTCCCAGTAGATGCATCTAACTATGATATAATTGGGATTATGTGATGGGAGAGGTCATGATTGGAGCACTGCCATGGATGTGTATAGCTTGTTCAGGAAAGCTGGACAGAGGAAAAAGGAGGAGATGCTGCCATATATATATATAAGGTGTGTGTGTGTGTGTATACACAAACACAAAAGCAATCTATAAAACAATATACACATGAGCAGTCTATTAAATTTTTTGAAGTATGTTAGGGATAAATTTATGATAGTAGAGAGGCCAAGTAGGGAGGATCTTATTCTTGACATGTTGCTCAGAAATTGGGAGGATTTGGTTGAGAACATAAAGGTAGAAGGTACAGGCACCACAGTGTGGCAGAGATCAACATCCGAAAGGGACAAAACAATGGTGAATAGTGGAATAAGAACACTAGACTTCAGAAAATCTGACTTAAATAAGCTCAGGGAACTGATGGACAGGATCCCCTAGGAGGCAAGTCTGAGGGGGAAAGGAATCTAGGAGAGCTGGCTGTACTTAAAGGAGGTGTAGGATCAAGTTACCTCAATGTGACAGAAGAGTGTGAAGGAGACCACTACCCCGCAATCTCTTCAATGAGCTGAGACTTAAAAAAAAAGAAAACAACTAAAAAAAGATGGAAACTTGATCATTGTACTAGGGAAGAGTATAAGAACAGTGTACGAACATGCAGAGAGAAAATTAGGAAGGCCAAGGCAAAATTTGAGATGCAGCTAGCAAGGGGCATAAAAGGCAATATAAAGGGATTCTACAGATTCTACAAAAGGAAGACCAGCTTGCTTACTATATGGAGAAGACAAGTGAGTTATGGAGAAGCGGACAAGGCTGAAGTATTTAATGCCTTTTCTACTTTTTTACTTTTCACAAAAATTCAGGAGGCTGTCTATTTTACTCCCCTGATGTCCAGGCTGCTGTACACAACTCCGACCATCCCTTATCGTGTCCCATGTCTTGCAGATGGCATCCTTGAGTTGCTCTTTACTCTGGCTCATGGGTGAGCCAAACTCAGCCTTTTGCTAGGCCTCATGCATTCGTCCTTGCACTCCACCCTGTTGGTCCTCATTCATACTGCCCCACTCTTACTGGGGCCTCTTGCATTCCTCCCTCTCTCACTGGACCTCTTTCATGCTGCCTATGACTGGGCCACACCCAACCTGCCCTGCTCCCTTAAAGAACTGCATAGGCCATCAGGCTTGCCTACTCCCACTCCTTTGCTGGCTGGTGTGCAGCCTCTCGGGCCCTCTTGATCTGAACAGTGATCAGCCAATTCACCTCGCCCTGGGCGGAGCTCTGATCCGGGCCCTTCTCTAGGTAACTCATCACTCTCACTCCCTCATTAGGGACAATTTCTTGCCCCTTTCATCCACAACTCCCATTGAGCCACCTCACTTGGACTCGGACCCACTGGTGAACTCAGGCATCTGAGGACTTTCCTGGGCCTAACTGCCTAACCTGGGCCTAACTACCTAACTGCCGCTTTCCTGGAGCTTCCCTTCACACTACTACTGCTGACCTTCACTGGGGCCAACTCCACTACTGCCCCCTTGTTGAGGCCAACAATACTATGGTTCCCCTCGCTGGGTCCACCGGGATCTTGCACCTCTTGGACTCAAGTGCCTCCGCACAGGTGTGCCTGGCCCCCTACTCTTAATTGGTTCCTTTGCTGGGACCCACAACACTACCACTGCCCCTCCCTGGGGTCTTGCACTCCCACATGGGGATCAGGTGCTTCTTTACAAGTGTACCTGGCACCCCCACTCTCACACTGGGCTCACATGCCTCCCCCTGGATGTGCCTGGCCCCACTACCCTCTGGTCTTAACAACCTATCGGATGGTGGGGGTTGGTGTTATCAGGCACCCCTACCCACCTTTCACCAGACTGGTAACTGGCCTGACATTTCTGGGGGACTGTCCCACCATGGACAGCCCCACCAGACCATCCTTCCCTGGCAGGGTACAGTTTTTGGTCTTACCCAGGACCAAAAAGGCCTACCTTCCTTGGTCTTCTCCCTACTGGGCTATGTGTTGTTTCTGGGCTGGTCTCCCTTCTGGGTCTTCTATTGCAGCTTCCTTCTGCTGGCTGCACAACATGTGAATGCTGACTGAACCCTACCCTCTTTTGGCTGTGATGTCATCCTCCTCGAGAGGACCTTTGGCCTGTCTGAAGCTCTGGCCACACCTCCAGGCCACTCAGGGTACCAGATGGCTTTCCACAGCCCTGGCCTGCCCCTTGTGGTGGGCTAAATTGCCTTTTGGCCTTTCAGCCCTGGCCCCTTTAAATTGACCAGTCAAGGGATCAGAGAGTTAGCCTAATAGCTGCTTCCTTCTGTGGACAACAGTGATCCCCTTCTGGGCTCCACCCTATGGCCCTCTCACCCAGGGCTTGCTTAGAGCCCCAAAATTTTTCTCTCAGTTGGGTTCACCTGAGCCGTAGCCCTCACCCCTGCCAACTCTATTCAGGGGCTTGCCTGGCCCCTTCATAGGCCTACAAGTTGGTACCCCCCTGCCTAGGTTTGGCCTTGCTCTAACTAGGCCAAAACCTTCTCTCTGGGGCTTGGGACATCACTGGACCCCTAGGAACCTCCTGCCATCCTCATAGCTCCTCCCTTACCTCCAAGATGTTCCATGAGCAGCAGCTCAGCTGGGTGCAGATGCTTGCAGCAAACTGCTCTTCCAGCCCTGAGAGCCTGGATCTAAAATGGCTGCTTCATCAGGGCTGTCTGCTGGCAGGGTACCTGCCGGTTGCTTGCTCTCAGGCCTTAAAATGGCAGACACCAAAGGTACTCTGCCACACTGACATTCATACCTGGAAAGATCATGGAACAGGTCTTCAGGGAATCTGTTTTGAAGCACTAAGAGGTGAACAAGGTAATCAGAAACAGCCATCATGGATTCATGGCTGCACAACCTAATTTCTTTATATGATATGGCAACAGGTTCTATGGATAGGAGGAAATGAGTAGATGTGATATACTTTGACTTTAGCAAGGCTTTTGGCACAGTCTCCCACAACATGCTTATTAACAAGCTAAGGAATACAAAATAAATGAAAGTACTGGGCCAGATGCAATGCATCCAAGGGTGCTGAGGGCATTGGCTGATGTGATTGCAGAGCTGCTGGCCATTATCTTTGAAAACTTGTTGTGATCAGAGGAGGTTCCAGAAGATTGGAAAAGGGCAAATATAGTGCCAATCTTTAAGAAAGGAAGGAAGATGGATCTGGTAAACTACAGAATAGTCAGCTTCACCTTAGTCCACGGAAAAATCATGGAGCAGGTTTTCAAACAATCCATTTGTAAGTACTTAGAGGAAAAGAAAGTGATAAGGAACAGTCAGCATGGATTCACCATGGGCAAGTCATGTCTGACCAACCTGGTTTCCTTCTCTAATGAGGTAAATGGCTTTGTGGATGTGGGGAAAGCAGTGGACATAGTTTACCTTGAATTTAGCAAGGCTTGTGATACCATCTTTCACAGGATTCTTGCAAGCAAGCTGAGGAAGTATGGGTTGGAAGAATGGATTGTAAGGTATAAGAAAGTTGGCCGCATTGTTGGGATCAATGGGTTGTAATCAATGGTTCAATATCTAGTTGACAGCTTGTATCAAGTGGATTTCCCCAGGGGTTAGTCCTAGGGCCAGTTTTGTTCAATGTATTCATTAACAATCTGAAAGATGAGATGGATTGCACCCTCAGCAAGTTCACAGATGACACCAAGCTGGGGAGCGTAGTAGATACATTGGAGGGTAGGGCTAGAATTCAGAGTGACCTAGACAAATTGGAGGAGAGGCATCTGGCTGGGGTCATTTGACTCCAGCACTCTTATGAGCCTAGGTAGGGGGTCAGACTCAATGATCTGTTGAACTCCCTTCTAACCCTAGCACTTATGAATCCATGAATCAATAAATATATGGTCCAATATAAATATATATTGAACCAAAAGAAATCTCATGAAGGACAACAAGAACAAGTGCAAAGTCCTGCACTTAGGGTGGAAGAATCCCATGTACTATTGCAGCCTGAAGACTGACTAGCTAAGTAGCAGTTCTAGAGAAAAGGACCTGGTGGTTACAGTTGACAATAAGCTGAATATGAGTCAGCAGTGTGTCCTTGTTGCCAAGAAGGCTAACAGCATACTGGGCTGCATTGCCAACAGATCAAGGTAATTAATTATTCCTCTCTATTCTGCACTGGTGAGGCCACATCTGAGTGCTGTGTCCAGTTTTGGGCCCCCTGCTATAGAAAGGATGTGGACAAGTTGGAGAGAGTACAGTAGAGAGCAACAAAAATGGTGTAAGGGCTGGGGCACATGACTTATGCAGAGAGGCTGAGAGAATTGCATTTATTTAGTTTAGAGAAGCGAAGACAGAGAGGGGATTTGATAGCAGCCTTCAACAACCTGAAGAGAGGATGGAGCTAGACTGTTTTCAGTGGTGACAGATGACAGAACATGGAGCAATGGTTTCAAGTTGCAGCAAGGGAAGTTAAGGTTAGATATGGGGAAAAACTTTCTCACTAGGAGGGTGGTGAAGCACTGGAACAAGTTACCTAGAGAAGTGGTGGAATCTCCATCCTTGGAGGTTTTTAAGGACTGACTGGCTTGAATGATCTAGCTGGGGATGGTCTTTGATTCAGAGATTGTACTGAACTTATTAATTCATTTGCTATCTTTTGGCTTTGGAGGCACCTCTAAAATGAATAAGCTACTTTTCCTGCACTTCTGTACAAGCCATATATGGTATGTCTAATTTTATATTCACTGGCCACATCTACATGAGACACTGACTGTGCTGTAGCCCAATATTACTGCGCAGTAGTGTTGTGTGGCAACAACCATGACACGATGTTACTGCACAGTAGAATCACAAAAAAGACATTTATCAGTGCTTTTGTGCAGTAATAACTCAGGTTACTGCACAGTCATTTAGTACTTGCTTATAAAGTACTAAATGACTATGCAGTAACAACTGCACAGTCAGCACCTCATGTAGACATGGCTACTGGGGTCTAATTCTGTTCATGCAGTTATCAGGGCTTTTTTATGCTTTGTATATGCACTTAGTTGTTACATTAACACATATTGTAATATTACCCAGTTGCTCCCAGCTCCTTTTGAAGTAGAGCCAGATTCCCTACAAGTCCTTGGATGATCAGGGTGAACAAATTATAACAGCTCATGTACCCAAAGTTCTTTCATTTTAATCTGTGATCTTGTCAGGCCTAGTGTACCTCCCAGCAACAGGAAGAGAGGGTGAGAGGACAAGGCTGGGTTGTGTGGGTACAGCCAAAAAGGCAGGGGGTGCGGAGGGGAGGAGAGGCAATGGAAATGAGGAAAGCCTAGGCAATGCTTGTCTGGAACACCAACAGTTAAAATCTAGGAAGCAGCAAGTGACACTGGTAATTCAAATCTAGTACACGTCTTCTGTTATAGTAAGTGAATGACTACTCATGAGAAGTGTTAGGGGTTACTGTACTGCTGATGTCTCTGTCTTTCAGATAAGTTGTTAAATCAAAGGCCTGACCATTTGTAATGGTTAAAGATCCCAGGGCTCTTCTGACATGAAAAGACATGTTAATCCTAGTAAAGTGACCAAATTCCAAATCTGCCTAATTAAACATTGTCCTTCAGCTTCTCTTTGTACTTTCCTTTCATGTCCTATATTACACAAGAGTATGCTAGAGAAATCTGAAGTTTTGTGAACTTGTCACAAGTTCTTGTTCTTTTTGTTTAATTTTTTCTCTGTCATTAAACACTAGAGCAGTGGTTCTCAACCTTTTATGCCTTAAGACATCTCTCCACTGGACTTGAGGTACCCTTCTGTAACTTTTGTGAATGAATAGCGCCCAATTTCAAAAACTAATTTATATAGTATAGTGTTTATCTTCTTACAGAAGGCTGAACAGTGGGGCTGGGAAGTCATCTGGGAAGGGATATGCCTGAGCCTGTGCTTATCTGCTTATGTATCTGATTATCTCCTCATACCTTGCTTACCTTCCCCCATCTTGGGGAAGACTTCAAAGGATCTGGCACAACCACAGGGTACCCCAGCATCCCAAGAATCACTGCTCTAGAGAAAAGGTGCTTCTGTGAAAATCAGTTTAAAACACTATTACTTATGGAAAGTCTAAGCACTAATCACAGAAAAATAAAGAAGAACTAGGCTTGAACTGGAGTAAAAGCCATATATGGAATGTATTTGAGTTCATACCATTTCATTAGAAGCTTTTCTTTTCGGTTTTTTTATTTTTTGTGGTTACTACTAAATGGAATGTGAACATATTTTACTCTAGGTGGGGATGTATCTTAGCACTAGCAGCATTTTATATGCAGGGAAGGTAATTCTATATAGAGAGTGAAATGATACAGTTTGTAAAATACTGTAGGGGCCCGTTGATCTGAAAGGTTCTTTGTTACTATTTTTGTTGAAATGGTGTCTTATATTTGTACATTCCTCTTCAGGTGTAATTTCTTGGTATGGTGCAAAAAGATGGAAACTCCCATCTCATCAAACTAATTCCACATGGTTTACTTTGGATTTCTGCTTCATGCTGGGTATGTACTGTTCAGCCTAGTGCCACTATTAATAGGAAAAGAAAAGATTGGAAGGATTTAGCAAAAATAAACATAATCATTTTATACAAACAATACTACTTATTTCAGATACAATGAAAAGCAGTATATAAACAAACCAGACAAAAAGAAATTAAAGATGAAATCAAATTGAAGTATAAGGAGAAAAGTATCAATGAAAAAGGCAAATAAAGAAAAGGTGCACAATAGACACATATTGTGCAATGTTGAAAAATCTTTCCCACAAAAAATACCATAAATGGTCTCATTTATTATTTCAGAAGACAAGCTTTAAGTAACAATATTGCCTAATTGCTTAGAAATGTGTTTGAGTAGAGCTAGGCAAATTTTAACATTTACTTGAAATGCATGAGAGGGATTTCTAAGTGGAACCAGGTTTGGTGACTAAGTCACTTCTATCAGATGTTTAATGGAATATAACATACAATATTAAAGTATATTCATATTCAGAAAAAAACTAATTCTGATACATATAGGCTGAAATATTGTGGTAAATGGCACCTTAGGGTGAGTTTACACATTACAATAAACACATGCTAACTGTTAGGAATGTTAAACTATGTTAAAGTTGCCATGTGCTGTGAGCAGTTACATATTAAGGGTTAATACTGTCTCTAAGGGCTTAGAACTGCCATAAGATGGCTGGTGAGCAGGACACAGCTAAGAGCTCCCAAGTCTGCTCCATGCTTGCCTTGCTCATTGACTTTCTAGCTGCAGTAGATAGGGTGGATGGTCCCTCTACCCCCCCACACACCAAATTCACCCCCTTGATTGCCCCCTCTACCTACCATTAGCTCCTCCACCCCTGGATGACTGCCCTGATGCCCCAATCAACCCAAAAGCAGTTGAGTTCCCCTCCTTAGTTGCTCCCAGGTTCCCTGAAGCCTGTAGTACTCCTGCCAATGAAGATCTAACCCCTGCCAGGCTACATAGCTGCCTGGCAGCATAATCTTCCCAGCCCTTCTCTCTTCTCCCCCTTCCCCTGGGGCTCAGCAGATCCAGATGCAAAGGGATGGTGCAGGCTGCAGACAGCTAAAGAGCAGACAAGGAGGGGGAATTCTTTCCCTCTGCTGCTGCTCTCAGGCTGAATAGAGTGGGCAGAGCAGCAGTCTGGGGGTGGAAGGGCCACTGGGGGCAAAGGGAGTGATTGGAGCAATTGAGAGGGAAATGCAGGGGACAGGAAGGCAGTTGGGGAAGCAGTCAGGGGAGCAGGGTGGTAATTTGGTTGGTGGGAGGATCGGTGGGGAGTGATCTGGGAGCTGAGTAGAAAGGATGATTTAGGGAGATAGTGAGTTTTGAGGGGAGTCCACTCTTGTGCCCTGTTACGCACTCCTCTCTTCCCCTTTCCCTTTCCTCCTTTGCCCTTCATTCCCCACTCACCTGCTTTCTACACACCTGCTGTCCCCAGATATTAGTCTAGGGCCGTAGAGTCCTGGATGATAGCTCATCCACCTCGGAGTGGTGCCTCCTCGGATACTGGAGTACTATTAATTGGTACTATTAATTGGTGGTTTTATCTCAGATGAACAGCCAGAAGTGAACTTAACTTGAACTGGATAGCATAGCTCAAAGAAAATTCTCTCCCAAGTGGCTTACTTTTAAGATGCTTAGAAGGCACAAAGCACTTATTAATGAGACTTAATGTATGATGATTCACATTTTAAGTGCTCTTAACATGGCCCAATTGTAATGTGTAATCTGAATCTCACCTTTATTTCAGGTAGAATGAATAATTTAAAGAAAAAAAAATGATCAAAGCTTAACCTGAATTTAGGTGGCCTGTAGGATTAGTAAAGTTAAATTTCTTTTGTCTTGTAGTATCACAGCATCTAATTGCCTTTGACTCTACTATGTAAATATGTCCATTATAGCTGAGTTTCCTAGGGACAGTCTTTGACAGCAGTCTGAAGCAAGACTCAAGCCTACAGTCCTATATCCATGGCAAAACACTTTAGAAGCTGTTTCTGTCTCTGCTCAGAGGTGGCACCCCCAAGGTCCTCGTGCCTGCTGTGTGCCATTCATCCTGACACATTACTGTGCCATGTTCTACCTCTTGCCTACACAGCACTTGCTGACACCCGAGCCCTATCTGCTCTCTAGTCTTGCCTCCAAATTTGTCCCCTAGCATGGCTGTTGGCAATGGTAATGCACAGTACTTGGTAGCAATGAAAACAAAAATTGGAGGCATATAAGAAAGTGAGAAACAGGAAGTATTGGGGCAGAAGCAAGGGAATGATGGCCCACTGAGAGAGATGGTTCACAAGCTGTGGCCTGTTAAAAAAAGTTGTGCTACCTTTCCCGCCATGTTCGATTTCTGTATGCATTCTTAATTGTAATGACAACAAATCTTGCTCATTCCTCTGAGCACTGAAAAAGCATCACAGCCATGTTAAAGTTACATGGAAAGTGTTTTTGTCTTGTGTATCATCAAGAGTATTGTAAATAAAACATCTTTCATGGAATAATTCCTCCAACATAACACGTTGGGATTTGGGGGAATAAATTAATCCTAGACTTGTCTGGAACAATTAAAGGATTGAAAGCCCTGGGATTCTAATTTTCCTAAAATAGCTGCAATTTAAAAATCTGTATTTTTCCTAAATCATGACAAAAATGTTTCAAGATATCAGAACAATTCCCCCCATTTGTTTGATGAAAAAAATGTCATTAAAATTAGTGTAGTGAAATGTTTTGCTTTCACTCTAGAATTAACTTTCAAGATCTTCTAATAAACTATAAACCTCTGTTCCGCAAGGAAGGCTTTCAAGGCAGTGGTAAGAATTGGAAGTCCATAGGATTATTACTCATTAAGATGCATCAAGCCCTGGTCACCGTTATCAATTCTGATATCCATAAAGGATGGATCCAGCATGGCAGGAAGGAACAAACTAAGTCTCCAGCTCCTTACACCTTGCCAGTAATAAAGAGATTGATGCTCATTTCCTTTCTTTTCATACTCCTGCTTTCATGCCATCTTTCAGTGGTGTCCTTTCTTCATTCTGCACTCATTTAGATCCAGTCTAATGACTGAATTCTGGTATGATATCCTGAAACCATGAGTTCAAAAAGGCACATTTTAAAAGTTAAGTGATTCAGTCCCCCAAGTTCCCCAATGCATCCTACCTTCCCAGTGCATCTTCTAGACTGCAAATTCTAACATCAATAAATTATTTAACGTTTTGACTTTTTATATTTCAAAGCAGATAATTAACAATTGCTTAACTATTAGCAAAAAGGTATGGGATATGCAGATGCAGAGCTACAGTTAATGCAGCTATAAGCAGATTTAATTTAGGCATAGATAACTTCTACCACAAGTGAGAAGAAGACCTTGCATAGTGGCTCCTTGCTTTGATATACCCTAAAAAATCCCACCCTGTCCTGACCCTACCTAACTTCAGACTAACACAGCTAACTACCTCTTTCCTTCAGGGTGCATGGAGATTTTCTGTGAAGACAGAGGAAGAACTGAAAGGGGTTATAGAGTTCTCTATATACATCTGGTTAAAGGATCAGAATCCATTCCACCTATTAGGAGGTGTGAATGGATTTAGGCAACTAAATGCAATTCTATTCCGTTCTGTTCAAGTCCATGAAAATCCATTATTGTCTCTACTTTTGGGATACACCATTTCTGCCCCTTAAGAACGAGTCACATAAAGCAATGTGCAGAAAGAGTACCAACCCAGTATTTGCATTTTTTTTTTTCAGGGACTAGAGTTGGCTGGAGTAGGATTTAACTTAGGCACCCAAGTTCATTTATGTGCCTGCTGTGTGTGAAAGTGTCTGGCCCAAAAATATCAGCACCAACTAGGGGATTTAGCTACACAACTCTCATTTATATACACATTATTTGCTTTTTCTGTGCTGTTCTCTGTATCCTCCTGAGAAAATCCTTTTGTCCAAATGGAATTTCCCTCAGATAGTATTTACCTCAAACTCTTAAAGGGCACTTTTAGAGAAGGTGAGCTGTAAAGAAATATATGAAATGAATAGCCAAGGGCTGGTTAACATGGAAAAAGGAAAACCTTGAAAATGCTTCACTTAAAGGTTTTAGCTACAGTACCCCAAGGAAAAATACAGCACAACAAACAGTGAGCTGCTTTTACTTGAAGAAAAGAAAGCATTTGTAGTAATGTATAAAGCCTGCGCTTAGAGTGTCAAAACCAAATACATCACAGCAAAAGCACCCTGATTCTAAAGATCATGTTCAGAAAGGTAACGTTGAAGGAAGAAATGATTCAAACTAGCATTGGTTTAATTTTAATGATTGTGTTTCTGGAGCTGTGAGAGGGAGGACATGGCATGAGACCGGAAGAGCCATTTTTCACTTAACTCTGTTCAAAGATATGTGTAAGTAATACTATCAACTCAGAATTGTCCCCAGATTTAGGGGGGGGTTTCCTAAATAAAAATGTAATATCAATTGAAATGCCTTTGATTTTTTCCCTCCTTAATTTACCAGTATAGTAGAAGCAGCCATTTTAAACAATGAAATGATCCATCCCAGCATTTGTAAATCAAAGGTTATAGCTGTAAGAGGAGACTCTTATTATGAGAGATTCTAGTCACAAAAAAGGGGCTGATTGCCTGTTCTCTTCTCACCAGGAAGGGCTCCCTGCCACATTAAGGAGGCTGAAACTGGAGTACATTTCCATAAATTTCTTGCTACATATTATAGTAGCTATCAAACCACACCCTAAAATAGACTGAGTGATTCCTGAGAGATTTGCACACCATTATTGCTTTGTACACATGAAAGGTAAGAGTAGTATAGCAGGCTTGCCTTTTGGAGCTTGCGTTGGAGCCCATCCACCAATCAGGAGGCAGCAAGAGGAATTAAGTCACGCCCCTTTTCTGATGGGAGAGGAAGAGGAGTTCCTCCCCCCCTGGATCTGATTGAAGCCTGCAACACTCAAGTCCAGAAAACCTCAGAGGGCGGAGCCCTGGAGTGTATAAAGGAGTGGTGTGCCCAGCATGAGGGGAACGCATTCGGGACAGAGAAGAAAGAGTGGGGCTTAGAAGAGCTGAGGAGAGCTGCTCACAAGGTGAAGCAGTAACCAAGAAGTGCCCCTAAAGACTTCCATCAGCAGGGAATGGCAGATAGCTCCAGCAGATGGGCTCTTGGTGTGCAGCACAGCGCATGGTTTCCAGACACCGGGAGCTGCATGAGGTGGCTCGGGTCTGTAACCTCTGGCATGCGGCCAGAGATGGTGCACAGGCCAGTGGGAGTGCTTCACAGAGGGTCTGGGAGTGGACCAAGCCTGCTGCTGTATAAAGTGGTCCAGACCTCTGACCCATAGCAAAAGGCTGAGTCCAGGGAGCCAAATGGTGCTCAGGCTACTGAGCCAGCAGACCGGGCCAAGCCAGAGGCCCTAGAAGCCCTGTATAGTGGATCCCTGTTCCAGGGGACAGTGACCCCCCCTTCCCAAGCCCCCCACAGGTGAGTGAGCAGCTTGGCTCAGTGGACGAGGGCCACTCTCCAGGCCTGGGAGCCATGAGTTACAGAGAAAAGACGATTTCCACAGGGAAGGGGGGAGTTCCCACTGGTTAGTTAAGGGCTCCTGTAAGTGGAGGTCCCACTGGGAGGGCCTGCCTAAAGTTACCAGCTTCCCTGTAGGGTTTGGGAAAAGCCCAAAGGCATTGGGGTTTCCCCTTGGGATTAAGTTTATCTTTGGGGTTCTTGCGCCATAAGTGGTGTGATGTCATGCCTTATATTTCGTGAACTCTTATGTTTGTCATATGAATAGATGAGTAGAGTCCTAGGGCTCTCCTGGGATACCCTGTTGCTATTATTTCACCTGTTGTTTATTTGTATTTATTTGTGGTTTATTTATTGTTCACCCATACTTAGCTAACTATGGATCAAAGGGGGCAGGAGGGCGCAAAAGCCCCCATTGCTCAACAAAAGCATCCAGGAATGTCTCCTAGCTAAAAGGGAGGCGCACACCCAATGGAAGGGAGGGGCCATCACCAGGGAGGATTATAATGTGGTTCCTCGGGGATGCAGGGGGGCAATCAGGAAGGCCAAGGCAGAGATAGAACTGGGACTAGCTTCCTGGATCAAGGACAACAAGAAGTTCTTTTTTAAATACACTGGGGGCAAAAAGAAGGTTCCAGGTAATGTGGGGCCCCTGCAAGACATGCTAGGAAATTTGCTTGTCACACCAGAAGACAAAGCTAACCTATTTAACAATTTTTTTGCCTCCATTTTCCTGAGCAGGGACTGGAACAGCCACTCCCCCTCTGGGCCCCCCTTAAACAACAGGGGAAGTGCACCTAGGCCAAAGATTAGTGAGGAACTAGTCAGGGAACTTTTGGAGGGACTGGATGTATTTAAATCAGCTGGTCGGGATGATCTCCACCCTAGAGTATTGAGGGAATTAGCTGAGGTCATTGCAAGACCCCTGGCATGGCTGTACAAGCACTCATGGTGCTCTGCTGTGGTGCCAGAGGACTGGAAGAAAGCCAATGTGGTTCCCATCTTCAGAAAGGGGAGGAAGGAGGACCTGGGAAACTATAGGCCAGTTAGTTTTACCTCAATCCTGGGCAAGCTTTTTGAGATAATTATTCTGGCAGGGGAGGTCATGCTTAGGGGCAACCAACACAGGCTCATTAGAGGCAGATCCTGTCAGACCAACCTGGTGGTCTTCTATGACCAGGTCACCAAATCCTTAGATGCAGGGGTAGCAGTGGACATAGTCTTCCTAGACTTTCTGAAGGCCTTTGACACTGTCTCTCACCCTTTTCTCATTAAGAAACTGGGGGACTGTGGTGTCAACACCCACACAGTCAAATGGGTCGCCAACTGGCTGGAGGGCCACACCCAGAGAGTGGTGGTGGATGGGTCATTTTTGACCTGGAGGGATGTGGGCAGTGGAGTTCCGCAGGGTTCAGTCCTCGGGCCCGCACTGTTCCACATCTTCACTAGTGACTTGGATGAAGGGGTAAAAAGCACCCTGTTCAAATTTGCTGATGATACTAAGATGTGGGGGGATGTGGGCACGCTAGAAGGGAGGACTAGGCTGCAATCTGACCTAGACAGGTTACAGGGGTGGGCGGATGAGAATAGGATGGGATTCAACACCGACAGGTACAAGGTGATGCACCTGGGGAGGAAGAACCAGCACCATACCTACAGGCTGGGGAATTCCCTTCTTGTCAGTACAAAGGCAGGAAAGGATCTTGGAGTCATCATTGATGCCAAAATGAACATGGGCCGGCATTGTGGAGAGGCAGTTAGGAAGGCCAACCGCACCTTGGCATGCATCCACAGATGTATCTCAAGCAGATCCAAGGAGGTGATCCTCCCCCTCTATGCAGCACTGGTCAGGCCACAGCTGGAGTACTATATCCAGTTCTGGGCACCACACTTCAGGAGGGATGTGGACAATATGGAGAGGGTCCAGAGGAGGACCACTCGCATGATCAGGGGTCAGCAGGGCAGGTCCTACAAGGAGAGACTACGGGACCTGAACCTGTTCAGCTTCCACAGGAGAAGGCTGAGGGGGGATCTAGTGTCCTGTTACAAACTAGTCAGAGGGGACCAGCAGGCATTGTTCCCCCAAGGACTACCAGGAGTGACTAGGAATAACGGTCACAAGCTGGCAGAGGGTAGGTTTAGGTTAGATATCAGGACGCGCTACTTCACGGTCAGGACGGCCAGGATCTGGAACCAGCTTCCAAGAGAAGTGGTGCTGGCTCCTACCCTGGGGGTCTTTAAGAGGAGGCTAGACAAACACATTGCTGGGGTCATTTGACCCCAGTACTCTTTCCTGCCATGGCAGGGGGTCAGACTCAATTATATGCTCAAGTTCCTTCCAACCCTACAAACTATGAAACTATGAAACTATAGTTTATCTGTGAGCTACCTATGTTTATTTTGGGGTTTATCTGTTTCAGATCAGATATTTACCTATGACTTACCTGTATCTGGAGCACTGGTGTAAGGTTTTATGGAATTTACCCAGAGGGTATTGTTTATGTTATTTATTTGTATATAGTTAAGTTCCCTGACTGTCCTGACCTGGTTCTATAGGGACGGAGGGAAATTGAGCAGTTTGCAGTTCCCCCACAGCGCACCTGCCTGCTAGCAATCCCCTTCAACTGGAGAAGGGGAGTATATACCCAAGTTGTCTGGGCTACAGTAGAAAAATGGAAAAAGAAGCACAGTTGACACTGCATTGCTAAAAGAAGATGGAGAGCCCCTATCTCTGTCACTTATTTACAAGTCTGATTCCTCTATTTCAGTAGATGTAGGGAGATCTTTTTTTTTTTCCTCCCCATCTTCTTTAAGTATTGGTGAAATCTGGTTTGGGTTTACCTACAAAAAGATACCATTATATGATGAATATTTCTTTGTTGGCTTAAAGCACATTTATTTTGTAATTGAGTATTCCAGACACACTCCTGGCCATCTCTTCAGCTAGTTTGAATTTTGTAGTTGCATAATTTATGCTAATGGAGAATCAAGTTGAGACTGTGTGTTGTAAATCTTGATATAAGGGACAACCATGCAATGTTGTTACTTGGAAGTGTGGAGGTTGATTTGTGCTGAATTTGGAAAAGAATCTTTAATAAGCCTACACCTTTCTATTTCCATTTTCTTCCCCTTTCTTTCTTTAGAAAAGCTATTAAGAATGTAACACTCATCTCCTGTGTTTTTACTGTCCGTATATTTGTATATTGTTCTTAGCCTGTTCAGGTAAACAGATTATTCTGCATTACTGTACCAAGTCTTCACGTAGGCCAAAACCTGTATACCCTGAATGGATCAACACATGTGATCAATGTGCACAAATAAATTCTGGGGCTTACTGATCCACAGTTTATTTGTGAACAGTATGTGGAGCCTGTTCTGAGTTGCCTGGGCTGGAAGGGGATGCAGAGTGTCAACCTGCCAGCCCAGGCCTGCTCCAACCAGGCTCTAGGTGCAGGAGAGGGACTAACTGAAGTACAAGGGCAGTGCTGGGGCTACCTGCTGGCAAGCCCTACACTGAAGCACCCTATGCCCCAACCAGCTGAGACAGCATCTACATATGTGCTGCTGTGCACGAAAAAGCTCCACAGCAGGGTAGCACTTGTATTTTTCAACAACTACCCTGCTGCAGAGTTTATTCATTTTGTGTTCTCATATAGGGGCACAGATGTAGACAATTAAACATTTCCTGAGCACTTAATTAGTCAACTCCGCAGTATACATCTTGTGTAGATGTGCCCCCCTATGTGTAAACCACCTGGTGACAAACACTTATGACATCAGTTACCAGGTTTATTGCATGAAGTTCCACTACACCAACATCTCCTAAGTAAAGCTTTTGAATCAATTATTACCTAATAGTATAATATCTCATTACTATGAAAAAAGGTGAAATGTTCACTTTCATAATATTTCTTAATTTTATGCTCAAAAAATAGGCAACATTCCTAAATATTTTTTCTGGAATGTTATTGTTTTGGAAAGAAACCTGTCATCTTGACATGTCCAAACTTTATTTAATATAAATGAAGATTTTTTATTTTATTGTTTCTATTTTGAACTTAAAAAAAAAAATCATTCCATTACTTGTATTTTTTAGGTTTTTTTATATGGAATTTCTATTTTGTTTTGGAACATAAACCACTTTCGAAATATTGAAACTCTATTTTGGGATTAGTTCTACTAAAATAGGTTAAATAGATTGCTGAAAAATGTTAAACTCAGATTAGGTTGATACTGCTAAGTCTCAAATTGCATGGCATTAACAATAATTTCTTTAAAAATAAGTCTAGCTCTGGTAGCTGTAGTTAAATTGAGCTGGGGGAGGTGTTTTTTGTTCTGTTTTATTTTGTGGGAGGTGTGGTGCATATTTTGTCATTATTTCTGACTCTCTTAATTCTGTGTCTGCTGTACCATTAGTGATTTAGTTGTAATACTGCACATTACTGGCAAATTTATTTTAATCCCATTTTCATGTAGTATATGAGTTATAGCTTCCTGGCATGTTTAGTGTAAATAAGACTGATAAATATTACATTGCTCGACAGAGATTGCTCCTTTTCAATAATGCCCAGACTGAGTAGTGTTGCTGAATATTTGGCATAAATAATGTATATTTCTCTGGCTTTAAAATACGTGATTCAATAGATGATATAAATGATTTTTTTTTGGAGGAGGAGGTCAAGAGTGTGAGGGCTTTTGATGCAGGACTACAGAATTTTCTTCATGTTGTCTTACTAATGACCTTACCACATGTCTTGATGGATTTTTTTAAAGGTAACTAGAAGCTCACAGTTTCCATATCAGTTCACCCTTTGCACAATCACCATTCTTCAGCTACCATAAAGCAATCAGATAAGAAAGAAGAGCTTGCACAGGACAGTTTAAATGGATACCTGTGGTAAGGGGATTCTCCCAATCACTGCTCTCTAGGAGCATCAAATCTAACAAGTCTTCCCATCAAGTCAAGGGAAGTGGCATTCATTTTCTATGCACTTGTTTAGTCCTGCCGCCACCCCTGATGAAAAGGTGCCAGGTAATGTGGTGCCTCAGTAATGGTGCTGTTGCAGACAAAGCACTAAGCTGAGTTCAAGGAACTCGTTCATCTTATTGATTGCACTAGCAATCTGGAAGGAATGCATTCCTCTAACAATAAAATACTAAACACGTTTTTCTAACACCTTTCATGCAAACTCATTCCAGTACCCTTTATGATGAAACACAATACACAGAAGTACTCTGTGAGGCAGAGAACCAAAGTAAAAATAAATGGGAAAATGAAATTCACATTTTGTTTTTAAAGTCTATTGATTCAGCATTGAACATTGCTTCAGAGCAAATTTCAAATTGGGTGGAAGAGAAATACAAATTAAAAATAGGTTCCCACAGCACTTCAGACTGTATTATGAAAAGACTATAAACCCCTTAACCTATGACTAGACAAATATAGGGGCAGTGGTCTATGTATCTTATGGATAGATGCATCTACATGAGATGTTTACTGAGCAGTTGACTAATTAGCTGCACAGTAAATGTCATGTGTCTACATGTGCACCCTTATCAGGCTGGAGTAAATTCATTTATTTCATAGCAGGATAGCACAAGTAGTAGTAGATACAAGTACTATCCTGCTGCAGCCTTTAAGCAGCAGACGTGTAGATACTGCATGGGCTGGCTGGGGCATGAGGGTGCTTCAGTGCAGGTGCTGTCTGCTGGCTAGTCCTGCACAAAAAAACTCTTGTGCCCCAGTCAGCCCCTCTGCAGCACATTGAGCCAAGGGGAGCAGCCCTGAGTTTGCAGGCTGACTCCTGGGGCCCCCTGCTAGCCAGGGCAGCTCTGACCAGGCTCAGAGTGCTGCAGTTCTGGGTGCATGTGAAGACATGGCACCTAGGAACAACAAAGTCTGGTGCAACAGGTTTGGGAGTTTATTCACGCACCTTAATTACACATGTAGACATCCCCTACATGTTCTAAGCCAAGAAGTTATTGTATTTTTAGAACCTAATAAACGTTAGACAGGAAGCAGTGGTGTAACTCCTAAGAGACTACTATGATGAGCTGAGTATGGTTTCAGATACTATCAAAAGCTTCTCCTACAAGTTAGAGTACAGGCAGCATTTTATGTAAGAGGCTTGTCTGATTTTCTTGTACCTGAATTCTCATACCACTGACAAAATCATGTTCTGTGACAGACCTAAATAAAAGTCAAAGATTCGAGTAGTATCTGTGGTGGCATTAAAAGTTTTGTGGCTAGAAACAATAGATTGTTATTGATGCATAAAACAAAGAAAGTAACTATATAAAGAAAGCAACTTTCAGGAATACTTTATCTACTTTATTTAGCTCAGCAGTCTAAAATATTCAATTTCAAGGAGCATCTATTTCCAGAAAGAACTATAAAATATACCTGAAATACAATTTTAAAAAAAAAATTGGACTTTCTGAGGTAGTAATTGTAGTTGAAAAATTATATTATCTGTGATATTAAGTTTGGAAGCCTTATAGACAAGGACACAAACTGGTTTCAAACATGCCTTAAAACTTGCTTAGCAACCTAAAGAAGAGCTTTAATACTTGAATTAAACACTGAATTATGAATTACTTCCATGATTACTAAACTGGAATTAAAGCAGAAAATACATTTTTTTACAGTCTGTGACATGACTTGTCTTGCTGTTAGTATCATAAATGATATCTTGCCAGATGGTTATCACCAGCTATAGAATGATAAATGCATATTTGCAATTAAAATGTGTTTTCAAATGTATTTTGTACCACCTGTTACCACGTTTTCATGGACTGCAGCTATTTTAGGTCAGTTGTCATTTTAAAAGTCTGTGCTGTTTGTTTTTGTGTGTTTTCTGTGTTGATATGATAAGCATATATGTTCAATGCTTTGCAGCTAAGTTAATAAAAAGAGCTGTTGAATTGTTTGTATAGTAAGCTTGATTTGGAGAAAATAGAATATGTAATGGTGCCCACATTTCAGCTGAAAGTGAGAAGATTGGATGAGGGCTTGAGTATCTTGCTAAACCTCAGAAGATTTGCTCTAGGATTTTAAAAATTGTTCCACATTAGGCTAACTTTCAATAAAATAAATAATAAAACTCTCATTGACTGCTTCTGAAAATTTTACCCATGGATTTTTGTTCAGATAAGAACTTATAAGTGTGAGCATTCACCCAAGCCTTTTGAGATTATTTGAACTTCTTTTTGGTTAGAACCATTAGGCCAGAAATATTACAAAACAGGTTTTCTTTCGACATTTTCTTTACTACTTGTTCAGAGTCAAGATGAACATGCCACTAAAAAAGCCCATTTTAGCCTATCCAAGTTCTGTTCATGCAGTTCTTTAAATTACATTTTATGCTTTTTCTGATTGAAAATTGTTTATAGGTGAAAATGTACCTTCTGTTATTTTTTTATCCACTTTCTCTCAAAAAAGGCTTTGACACACCTAGCAAAGCTTTTAAGAAACTCAAAATTATAGACTTAAACATAACACGTTACAGTGTACCTGTGTATCAGTGATGGATTTTGGTCAGAAAATGCATATTCACAGCATATTCAGATGTCCCCTGTTTTCCTATGAAGATACAAGAAAAGGTTGCCCCTTTATCAACATTTTGGCCCTATTGGTTTGTTATATTGGTGACTGTATATTTTATATACTCTTCTCTTCTATATTTTCCTCTGAGACTTTGATTTTGCATATTTTGCTACAAGAACCAACTCTAAACAAAAATATACACTGTTATTTATTCCATATGAAATAATACTGCCTTGTCTGAAACTCTAACAGAAGGCAGTTTAGAAGTACAAACATCACTTTTGAGACTTCACATCCCCATATCCATTTTAAAAAAATGTTTAACTATTTAAGCGTTACTCAATGTGTGAGGTACAGAGCATATCACTAGAAGTGCTTAATTTAGCAGCTATGTATCCTGATCACATTCTATAACCATTTCAATGAAAAGCCAAACATTGCAGAAAAAGTATAGCACTCTCTCTCTTAACTCTTTCTTTCTCATAACACTCTCTCAAATGGCATATTCAAAGTTTCAAAGGGGAGTTTCAAAACAAAATTTTACACCTTTAGAAAATTAATTGTATAATAAAAGAAAATGTTTATTAACCTTATAGTCACCTCATTAAGATCACTCCTGTGACTTCTGCAAGGGATTGGAGTTGTACTAAAATGTCTCATTTGCATTTTGCATACCTAACAAAAGCAGATTACTATGTTTAAATTATAACTAATTTCATTGTACTAGTGTTATATATTAGAAATTGATTACCCTATTTCTTCCTCGGTAATGGCCTCATTATATTTGATTTTTATGCCTCATTTTTTCTTACTGAAAGTAATGAGTGTGCAAGAGTGTGATCATTAATTTTTATATGCTTTTTTGTTTCTGTGTAGTACTTCAGATGAAACACATTGACTAGTCTGATGACACATTAAGACCACTTTCATTACAAGCTGTATTTATCTGTGAGTAAAATGAGGTAGCTTGCGATTGTCACAGTTAGGATTAAAACAGGAATGTTTTAATATCCCCATACATTTTCAGTCTAAATAAGTGAAATATACCTGCTAAGTCATTTTGTCCATCTCTTTTCTAGTGCAGATTTTCACTCCTTATCATACTTTCAAGTGTCTAATGACATTAATGGATATGATGATAGCAATATTAATTTATACTATTAAAGTGCCTAGGAGCCCTAGCCAAGGACCAGGATCCCATTGTGCTAAGTGTTGTACCAAAACAGAAAGAAAAATATGATTCTTTTATCAGAGTTTACAAGTGAAGTTCACAAGAAATACAGATGATTTCTAGACAGATTGATAATACAAGAAAATGACTGGACAATATTTGAGCATCGTGATATGATAAGAAGTGACTTTGTGTCACTAGCCTCTTAAATATTATTGGTCATTTTTAAGAAATAAAGGGACAGAAAAGGAAGATTCAAAGGAAGATAAAGTGGTAACTTCATACATATTTGCAGGGAGCTTTTCCAAATTGGCCTTCAGGTCATCATGAGTAAAGCCACCAATGTGCTTGTTTGAAAATGTAACAGCTGGGTAAGGAAGGTTGGCATAGGGCACATCTATGCTCTCTCTGTCCTGAGGCTGTGACTGCTAATGAATATCAATGTCCTGCTGTTTCCTATCATTCTATGTGCACTGAAGCCCAGCAGTTAGGTAGAGTAATTGCACTGCTTGCATGTCCCAATGCCACTTTCAGACTTTCTGTCTCCAGTTGGTACCCCTGGAACAAAGCAAACAAGAAATTTCTGCATCTGTAAGAAGGGTGAAGGAAATGAGAGCTGTGAGAGGATGAGGAGGGAGAGTATGGGAAGGTAACTCTAAGGAAGGGGAATTATTTATGTCTCACTCAACTTTAAATGACTCAAGGGATGGAGCAGGTGTTGGTTGTAACCATATTGGTCTAAGGACAGAGGCAGACAAGGTTCTTTGGGTAAATATAATATCTTTTATTAGACCAACTAAAGAACTGGTAAAATTGATCTTTGCAAGCTTTCGGGCACAATCACTTTTCATCACTTTTCAAGGTCTATTTTTTAAGACTAAATGGCCTCAATACTATGATTTCTTTTCCTGATATCAAGCTTTGCTTATACTCTTGTTGTTGTTGTTATGTCTAATCATATCTTCTTGGATAATTTTAAAGAATTCTCTTCCCATTTTTAAGGACAGAATGTGTCCCCAGTTACAGTAAATAGTATATTGGATTTAATAGGATGCTGGTATATGGTACTACTTAAAGGATAAGAAAATCCAGCTTCTGTGTTTACAGCTTTCAGACAGTTATAAATGTCTATTGCTTCTTGGCAGTTTTATAAGATTTATTAATGTTCTGAGATAGTTATAAGGTATTCGTATCAGTATATGCACTATATATCTATTTATATACACTGTAAGTCATAAATCAACCCTTCTAGCTACTTAATCATTTTCCTGAATTTCTTGACAAGTTTCTGGTGTTGAGATGTCCCAAATGGTATACAATATTACAGGTTTATTCTCTAGTGCTATATATATAGGGGCTATTACCTCCTTGCCTCATGCCATAATGCCTCTATGTATTTGTCTATCCATCAGGATTTTACAGTAAACTTCAAAATCACTGATTTTATTTCCATCATACAATGTTACAATACCATATTTATTTTTCTTTCCACTGTTGCCCCAACTTTTGTTCAGTTTTTTTTCTTTTCTAAATTTTTCCTTCTATTAATTACCTGGATATTTCTCCCAGATGTGTTAAGTTGCAGGTTCTAAGCTTAATTTAATTATTTCTGCTCATATTCCCAGACTGTTTAGGTTGCTTTTTCAAACCTTTGTTTTATTGATATCTGCAGCACTTCCTACTTTATTCTCTAGTGTCTTTATTTATGTGCTATTTAGACGTTTTCCTAGATTTTCTTTGTTTCACCAATAGAAATCCAGAAATAATTTAAATAGAGTTAGTTCATAGATCCATAGATTGTAAGGCTGGGAAGGACCTTGGAAGTTCAACAGGTACAGCCCCCTGAACCAAGCAGGAAAAATAACTAGGGGTCAGGTGACCCCAGCAAGGTGACTGCCTAGTCTCCTTTTGAAGATTTCCAGTGTAGGTGATTGGTCAGTTTGGTGCCACCAAGCCTGTAGGTGTGTTCAGGGTTGCTCATCCCAAGGTGGAGCACTTTACATTTCTCCATGTTGAACTTCATCAGATTCCAATTCACCCAACTTGCTAGCCTTTCTAGGTTTGCCTACATCTGTAGCCTATCTTCAAGCATGACCACACTTCCTCATAACTTGGTGTCATCTGCAAACTTGGCCAGAGAGCTCTTTATCTCCACATCTAAATCTTTAATAAAGGTGTTGAAAAGTACTGGGCCAAGCAATGACCCCTCCAGGAAACCGTTGCCCACTTCTTGCCAGGATGACACAGAACCTTTCACTGAGACTCTCTGGGTCCTATCCTGCAGCCAGTTTCTCACCCACCTGACTGTCTCAGAGTTAAGCCAACAAATCCTTCAATTTTCTTGTGAGGACACCGCATTGAATTTACAGTAACATACCAGAGAGTATTACTTCTTCACTATGTACAACCAGGATTGCAAAAGCCATCCCTAAACCCCACACTGTAGATAAGAAACGATGCCATATTTTCTTCTATACAGTATGCCCCTAAATGTAATACACACCTTTTTTTTGAATGGCAGGATAAAGAAAAACAGATTTTTCCAAAGCTAAAAGCTATGGCTGCATAGATCAGGAACAGAGTCTAATTTTTAGCTGATATACCCTTTCTTTCCTGCTTAACTGAAGTTGAATCCCTAGCTGTTCCTGAAGACTGGTCTCTATGGGTAGAACTAAGATTTTGAAAGAACTATTCATTTTTACTGGTTAGAACAGAAGCTCCAAAATGGTTCTGTGAACTGAAATTGTCTCATAGATAATGGGATGGGATGCCTTTAAGCATTGACATTTCAATGTTACTTTGAATCTGTATTTCAAAATTCATTTTCTGACATTCAGTAATGAGAAATACTTAGCTATAGTTTCTAGGAGTGGTGCCCAACTTGTTTGCTTTACAAGCTGAATGGATGGTGCCAAGTCCCTCTGCAGGCTGGATCCAGTCAATAGGCATGAACCAGCTGGGGTTGGGAGATGGGGGAGTGTGCAACCTGGTACCCTGATTCATGTGCCTGGGGTGGGGATGAGGTGGAGCAGTCCTGGTTTAGACATGAAGGGGAAGTGGGATGGAGTATCTTGGTCCCAATCTGAATGTACAGGGTGGGGAGCAGCCCTGCCTGATCTGGGTATGCAGGGGCAGACCAGCCCTGATCCCACTGCACAGGCAGTGGCATGGGTGAGGTGAGATCCAGTAAGGTAAAGCTTTCACCATTCCTAGTTGCCAAGCTTTCCAATATGTGAGGAACCCTGCAGGCTGTATGTAATGGCTCCACAAGCCAGATCTGACCCTTGAGCTGGGGGTTGAGTACCTCTGATTTAGAACATGAACTGTCCTTTGTTATGCATATACATGACAACTACTGTAATGGGGATGGGACCTCTAGACAGTACCACAATACAAATTAATAGTTATAATAACCCAAATGCTGATATTTTGCTTTTTAGTTGTGCATCATATCTTTACAGTCTTAAAAGATGAAAATGAAGAAAAAAAGTTTGAAGTGTATTTTATACTTTGCATAGGGATAAACCTGCAGCAGTTGTAACCTAGTTTGATTTTTTAGAAATATATATTTTTTAATATTAGCAGGACTCCTATCCCAGATTCATTGAAGGAGACCTTATGTAAACAACAATATCATCCGCAGCAGTATATCAAAGGTACCTAGAATTCAGGACATCAGGAAACACAAGTACAAGAACTGCCTACGCAGGGAGTATGTGGTGCAGCTGCTGTAAAAAAACAGCTGACAATGAACTATGAAAACTATCACTACATTCAAGCATATTGCCAACAACCCCTGTTATGAAAGAATGAACCAAGCAGGATGTGATGCATGTAACAAAATGGTGAATGTGCATCCCTCATGTATGCTTGCATTTTTATGTTATGTTGCAAAAATACACTTTTTATTTTTAGCTCAGCTGGTAAACACTCCCTTGACACTGCTTTCTTTAACCATAGTAAAAATGAATCCTAACAGTAGGAGTTTTAAGTGAGCTGTACTGGACTACTCAAGTGAATGTTTTTGAATGATTTAATGCAATACACATCATTGATCCAGTCTGCCAAGTCCTTCCCAAGCTCCAGAAGAAAATAAAAGGTTTTCTTTGCCTGATTTTATGTTATTGAGAATGTCAACAAGAATTATATAACTAATAAATTTTACACTTAGAACAAGTTGAATATGCTTTCTAAAAAATCCTAAAGACAAAGACAATTGTATGTTGGCAGTGGCAGCAATCCCTTATGGTGGAGGATGATCACTCCAACAAGTCAAATAAAGGGTTGTAAATGTGTCTTTTGATGGCGAAGAAGGCTGATCCTAGAGCAGACTTTCTGGCAAACAACACAAGGGAGGGCTGGACCATGGATGTCTGTCTCAGTCTTGTTTTGCTTCCTTCCATTTCTGTCATTTTTCTGCCTCCACGGCAAGATAGTTTTCCTCAAAGTAGGATGAACTTTCTCTCACAAGGCATCACCATGTAGCCCTGCTAAAGCAGGTGGGATGGATTTTGTCCCTAAGGACATTGCTAATTCTGAATAAATTATAAGAGTTATAATTGCCCATGATGTGAATGTTGGCATCTATTGTTCATGGCTAATATAAAGTCAGTAACCTTTCAGTTACTACATTTTAGATTCTTGTATTTATGAGCATAACTGGCTATGTTGAGGACTCTCAGGCAAAACACTTCAAAGTGTTAAGTATGTGGAAATTGAAACCAGGAGCAATCTTAAAAACATGCAGCATTTTAATTTATTTCTCTAATGTTACTTTCTTCATATTATTTTTTCATTCAGTTTCCTGTCATTCTAATATAATAAAAGGCTTAGTTTGTGTGTGCGTGTGTGTGTGTGTGTGTGTGTGTGTGTGTCTGCCTGTCTGTAATACTTCTGGCCAATTGCATGTGTGCCCCTGAGAGAGCAGGCAGTGATTGGCTGGGCAACCCAGGCCCAACTTTGCACCACTGCCAGGGAAATGTGGCAGTGGAGAACACCCCCCAGCTGTCTCAGAAGCAGGGCTTCCCCCTAACCTCCCTGCCTGAGGGAAAGGGGGGCATCACAGTGGCAGCGCTCCCCCCACCGTCAGGCCCAGATGCCCCACAGAACAGCCAGCAGGGAGAGGGAGGTGGCAGGTAGGGACAGAGCAGGGGGAGTGGGGAGGTAGGCAGACCTGGGCCGGGTGGATCTGAAGTAGCAGAGGGAAGGTGGGGAGTGGGGCCAGACTCACATCAGCAGGGGGGAGAGGGAGCAGGAGGGGTGGGGCTGGACTGAAGCACAGTGGGAGGGGAACGGGGTCAGACTGAGGTGGTGGGGAGGAGTAAGGGTGGAGCGGGGTTGGACCAAAGCAGTTGTGGGGCGGGGCAAACCCGAAGTGGCAGGGAGGAAGAGAGTGGAGCAGGGTTAGAGCTGAACTGGGGTGGGGGGAGGTGGAATGGGGCCAGACCTGAAGCAGCAGAGGTCAGTAATTGACAGTAATTCCATACAACCACTCCTTAAGATCATTCATTTCTTGGAGGGAAATGCATACATAGAAGATATGTATTTGATAGATACCAAGAATATGTGAAGGGACAGAGCCAAGGTATCCAGTGCAATAGTAATCTATTGTCCCCAAAACCTCTTTTGGGGATAACAATTGATTGGGTTATTTTGGGGGCTGTCTCCATTCAAGTTGAACTGATGAATTCTGTTCACCCAAACCCTGCATCCATCATTCTCCTCACAAATCCCAGTTATTCAGGTTTTGTGCCAAGGGCAAGAAGAGCACTGGAATTCTCTCTTAAGTTAAGAGGGACAAAAAGATATGAAATTTCAGAGGAGGTCAAATTAGGTCAACATGCAACATTTCAGACCTTATTTAAACCATTTGCAGAGGTGCTTCTACTTCGGTGTTTCAATACATTAAATTTGGTGTCTTGCCCCAGAAGAATGATAGAGATGAGCAGGATTGAATTAGGAATACAGAATTAACAGAGTTAGGTGGTTCCAAAGAGTAACTATGTGCTGAGTAAGGAGGCATCTATATCTAGCCAATGAAAATGATAGGTATGGGTGTGTCTGAACTATCACTTCTCTTTGAAGCTTAGATATCTTGATTAAGGTCTTCACATCTAAAGAGGATGTGCTTCCCTGAACAGGACACCTAGTATACACAGAACATTTCACATTCTAAACACTATATTCAGTACATAGTACAGGAGGATTGCTCATGGGGGATTTCTGGTTTCTGCTCTTCTTTGCCTATTTTCGAAGTTTTTTTCTTCTGTTTTTAAATCAATAACTGTCTAATTTCAAATGAATAAGCAGTTCAGGAAGCAGGTACTAGTTTCTAGGCTTTTTTTCCCAGTGGAATGGCTTCACTAGTGGACTACTATTATGCACCTCCTTGCTTCATTTGTATATGGCCCCCTAACCTGATAGTTAGATGACTAACCCAGGGAGCAGGTAATAGGTTTTGAATTCTTCAGGATGAGAAGGGCCTAATGACCAGGTATCCTACTTTCTGGGAAAGTGTTCTACTTACAAGGGAATTTTGCCAACCACCAATGCTGCTCTATTATGACTTAAGGGTGTTGCACTTCTACTGACGTCAATGTTGTTGGCGTGCTTAGTGCTCTAACAAAGTGGGGAGCTTAGGCACCTTTGAGAACCAATCTGGATCACAATGGGTGTGTCCACATGTGCATTTTATGTGGAACCAATATACTTGCAAGTAAACTATTCACGAGTAAACATTCCTGGGCAGGTGCCTACACATGCAGGGACATGGGAGCAGATTTGCTACTCATGACAGCAAATTGCTTCTGTTTCCTGGGGCCCTGAAATGGGCACCTGGCACTATGCAGGGGAGCTGCAGACTCCAGACGCAGATGCCTGCAGCCAGAGACCATCTTGAAAAGTCAGCCGCACTTCCTGCTCCCTGACCAGCTTTGTTTCTGACCAGGAGAAGCATACACAGCACAGGAGCAGCACACAGCAACTCTCTTGCTGCAACCTCTGCTTCACTGTGCAATGGCTGCTTCTGCCCCTGGCTCCTGCTGGCCACTGTGCTGGCCCTGCTGGCCCACTGTGCTGGATGCCAGATGGCCTACAGCTGTCTGGGCCCATTGGCTCCCTTACATGCAGTGACCACCTTCCTAGCCCCACCGTGCCATTCCAGGGCTGCCAATGCCACACATCTGCTTCCTGAAACCCAGATGGCCATACCTTGGCAGGAACACTGATGATGGGCTCCTATATGCCCCTTTTGGAGCCATCCATGCCCTCCTGGGCTTCCAGCCCCACTGCCTCTGGGCCCAGCCAGGCAGCCAGGACTGAGGGCTGCACATTGTCCAGGCCACTGGGATGATGAGCAGTGGCTGTAGGCATTCCACATCACCCAGGCCACAATTCTGGATCTCCTGGGGCAGCTCTGCCTGCAGCTGGAGCAGTAGGATACCACCATCTGGCAGCTTTGTCTCCCTCCATGACTAAGGAGGACTCTGAGACCTCCCGCTCTGCCCAGTCAGGGGCATGGACCAAGGTGGTCAAGAGCCCCAAGGCCCACTGCACCAAGGCCCCTCCCTCGCCAGAGCTTAGCAACAGGTTCGCACCTCTTGCAGCCCCGGCAGAGCCTGCTCAGTTGCCGGGTCCTGCAGGCAACCCAGGCTCGACCGCAGCTACTGCCCCTGCTCTCCCCAAGTCAAAGCGAAAGGTATTTGTTGTGGGATACTCCATCCTGCGGGGGACCGAGAGGTCAATCTGCCACCCCGACCCCTTAGCCCGGAAAGTCTGCTGCTTCCCAGGGCCCCGCATCCAAGACATTGCAGAGAGGATCCCGCAGCTCCTCCGGCCCATAGGCCACTACCCCATGCTCCTTATTCACATGGGCACCAATGGCACGGCTCAGAGTACCCCCAGCCAGGTCATGAGGTGCTACAGGGAGTTGGGAATGGGGCTTAGGGGTCTGGGAGCTCAGGTGGTGTTTTCGTCCATCCTCCCAGTCTCGGGCTATGGGCTGAGGAGGGAGAGGAGGATCCACGCAGTCAACCAAAGACTGCGGCGCTGGTGTCATC
>NW_017728948.1:61227064-61271918 GCF_001723895.1 Crocodylus porosus
GACCCCAGCTGACTTCCTGCCCTTTGGGCAGGGGGCTGGACTCGATGATCTCCCGAGGTGCCTTCCAGCCCTAATGTCTATGAAATCTATGAAATACCTATTGCAAAGCTCCAGCAGGGCAGGGACCTTGGTGTGGTGGGCCTTGGGGCCACCTTGGTCCAACCTCTGGGCTGGACAGTAAAGGAGATCCTTGAGTCCTCACTTGTCCTGGAGGGAAACCGTGGTCTACCCTCTGCTTCCTGGGGAAGAAGAGCCTGGCAGTAGAAGTCTATCGCTTGCTCAGTCCCTGATGGCACACAGTGTCTGGACTGTGGCCTGGAGCTCCTCCAGCTGGCACACCAGAGATGTCAGGGGGGAACAGGCCCCACAAGGGGAGGTGGCCATGCTCCCGGGCCTCAGAACCTGAAAAAGTGACAGGCAGCCCCCTCAGTTGAGAGGCAGAGGCTCCATGTGCATGGAACTCGGAAGCATGGGCTGCATCTGGGTGGTGGTCTCTGAGGTGCCAGGGCGGGGTCACAGACCCCGAGGGGACCCTTGGGGTGTGGTGCATGCCCATTCACGTCATTCTACTGGTGGGCTGGCTACGGCTGGAACTGTCTACACTGGGGGACTCACAGGCAGAGCCTCAGGTGCTCTCTCTTGCCCTCCTTTGTGAACTCCCATGTTAACTCGTGCACTGGGCCTAGGAGCATGCCTGTTTGCTTGGCTTGTTCATGAAGCTCCATTTCTGTGGCTTTCTGGGGGGCTTGGCCAAGTAGGAGCCGGGGGGTGAGGCATGACCCTCCTCAGCCCACTCAGCCCACTCCTAGCTGTCTAGGTCCCTCCCTTGATGGGCCCCTGGTTACTTGTGGGCAGGCTAGGGCTCTTTGGGGGTTCTGGGGTCACTGCTGGGATCCCTAGGCTCACAGGAGCACAGTGGGCTAACACACATGCATCTTGCACCAGAGCTGGGACACTAATGAGGCTTGTGCCACTGCCAGGCCCTTTTTAAACTGCACACAAGTAGAAGGACTGGCTGGTGCCTCGCTGTTTTGAGGGGGTTAAGGGGAGGCCCTCCCCTTTACCAAAGGAAGGAACAGGTGGATAACTCCCTGCTAACCTGGCACTTGATCTAGGGCTTGAACAAGGGTTGATCTAGATTGTTTTTTGTGACTCAGTCACCTAAATTCTGCTTGCATGTCATGTGGGTACTTCCAAGAATAATTTGCATCTGGCTGTTAGTAACTGGCAGCATTGGAAGAGATGAAGATCAATTCATCACTGACAGGCGAACTTCTTTGAGTAGATGGGAAATATTTTATTAGACCAACTGACTAATAAAACAGGTATCACATACCCAAAGAAGCTTTCCTACCTATGTCCTTTGACTAATACGATTACAACCAAAACCCTGCTGCTTGGTCACTGCAACTTTGGCTTGGCTACTTTCTCATTTGTCTCATGTAGAAACAAGTCATTTTGTGACTATGCAAAATTGGGAGGATGATGAGGGCTTGTCACTATCTAGCTCTCCATATAGGTCTCTAGGATAAACAGTATTTCTGATTTCATTTTAAAATGGAAGTGAGCTGTGTGGTGGGACAGTAGGGGGTGCTCCTGCACTGTGCCACCCACCTCACTGTTCCCAACCACCTTCCAAGTTCTGAGTGCCTCCTTGGGTGTTCCTCATGTCTGGCCAAACTCCTTCCTGCAACACACACACGCCTGGGGGTAGCGTCACCACCACCCAGGTTCTGACCTGAACTTGGCACTAGGCCAGTGCCTCCTGGGAAACACTGGCCTAGTAGCCCTTGAGGGTACTCATCCCACTTCAAGAACTTGGGGTGCTTCCCTCAGACTAAAGCACAAATAGTGGTCTCCCTTAGTTAGTGGAATCAAGGGGACTCCAAGGCATAATCTCGCCATTCTCCCAATAAGTCTTCCATGCTAGGTACAAAGGAGAACTTTATTGGTTACAAGGAGTAGTTTTGGAATAGGTACAGGGTAGAGCAATATTAGAGAAATCCCATAGAGCAAACAGGGTGGCTGGGTAGCCTTGATCATGCATATGTGTTACTGCAAGCTATATATCTAGTTAGATCTCAGGTAGTTTATGAGTATCATCCACAGGTAGGTGGAGATTCCCTCTGGAGGTTCATCAATCCTGAGTTTCAAGAGAGAGAGCAAGTTTCAGATGGTCCAGCTTTTCTCTTTCTGAGTTTTCATCATGGCTACTGCCCCTTCTCCTGGACAGTCCTTAACTTATATAGCCCTTATGACCTCATTTACTAGGGCTGTGTGAGTTGGCAACGATCCAATCTGGCTTCAGAACTGGCTGCTTTGGATGGCCATGATCTGATCTGCAGTTCTGGACCGGATTTCCGCCTTGATCTGGCCAAAGGAGCCACCTCGGAGATCCGGCCATAGGTTATAATGTGGAATCAATGGAAGATCTATAACTTTATTTTTTTTGTATGGTTTGGATGAAACTTGCAGGCATGGTAGCTTCTGCTAAGAGCATGAAGCCTGCCAAGTTTCAAAGGTTTTGGGGGGAACTGTACCCCAAATTCTTGAAAGCCAAACTTCTGTCATGGCTGAGTGTTACACCACAGAGGACTGAAAACTGCAGGGGTGGTAGCTCTTGCTGAGGCCACAAAGCCTGCCAAGATTCAAGAGGATCGATGCAGGGGTTGGGGGGGAACTGCACCCCAGCTGCTGACAGGTAAAACTCGTGACACAAATGACTGGTGTGTGTTAAAGTGCAGCAGGCTGAAAACTGGAGGGGTGGTAGCTCTTGCTGAGGCCACAAGGCCTGCCAAGTTTCAAGAAAATCGGTGCAAGGGTTGGGAGGGAACTGCACCCCAAATCCTTGAAAGCAAAGCTCCTGTCACGTCTATGTGTTACAACATGGGGAGGGGGTCAAAACTGCAGTGGTGGAAGCTCTTACTGAGGCCACAAAGTCTGCCAGCTGTAAATGTGTGTCCTAGAGCAGGCCTGAGTGCTAGGCTGCAAAGCCTGCCTGTCAGCTGTGTGTGTCTGGATAGGGGAATCTGTCATTTGGGGCCGTGCACTCCAAGCTGCTGACAGGCAAAACTTGTGATGTGGGTGGGTGACACTGTGTGTGTGTTAAGGTGCACCCTTCCTGGCGCTGGGGCCTCTGTACAGCATGGCAGTGTGCCCCACTGAGGCTTCCTCCTCCCCTACAGCCTCATGCCCGGTCCTCCGCTTTATGTGACAACAGATACAATAACTTAGCTGGCTCAACACCAGTAGCATCAGCAGTAGCATCAAGGGTATCCACACGGAACTGTCACAGAGCCTATCATGTTAGAAAGGAATTGACAGCAAGAAGTAAAGATGTTGTGTTTTGTTGTGTTATGTTGTGTTGTGTTGGACATATGAAGTTAATCATGGTGTGTGATGGCTTATCTTGTGTTTTTATGTCTATATGTGTATTATGAAAAAAAAGGAGTCCTTAAAAAAATTAATCTTTGGAAGCTTTAGGGTTGAAAACCCCTTTGTCAGGCTGAGGAAGTACCTCTGGTTGGTCCTGGATGGAAGGAATAGTAAAGAAGCCAGAGGCTGGCCTGGCCTTCAATGCAGGGAACAAATCCAGTCAGTGAAAATGGAAATGGAGGTGTCAGGGAGGGGAGGGGGGAAAATGGGATGTAGCAACTCAGGTGAAAGTGCCTAGGGTGTCAGATGTCCTGCAGGTCGCAGTGTGCCAGAACTCCCCTGTGCATATGGAGTCCATGGGTTACTGTACCTACTACCTAGGAGGCTGATGAAGTGCAGTTCATAGGCCCAGCCCTGAAAAGTGGTCTGTACATTCAAACAAGTACCTAATCTCATCACCAGAACTGAAACCAACTTCCTACAGCTCAAAACACAAAACCTGCCAACTATCACCAGTACCCCCACAAACTGCACACCAGAATCTATCAAAGACAACAAAACCCAACTACCTTTGGGGGCACATTCCTCACCAAAAAGATACTCTGACTCCAGTCTCTCTGGCCTGATCCTGAGAGGGGATAAAATACAATTGAAACCAATGTAGAAACCAAGAAGGTGCAGTTGGGTGTCACAACATCTCCTGCAATGCTGATCACCGTTTCACCTGGAACACTGGTTGGTGGACAGAACAGGTGTTGCCGGGCAACTGTGGCCAGAATCTGCCACATCTGGCTGTGTCTTGCCCAGTAGGCCAAGGGGTCACAGTCCAGTGATTCCACATCCTCAGTGAGCTAGGTAGCCACTGAAGCCTTGGCATTACCTGCCCGAGGCTGGGGTCTGGTGAGTTTGGACCCCAGCATTGAAGCAATGCCCATGGCCCACATTGGCAGTGATTGGCATGGAGGAAACTGGCTGGTGCTGCCACTGGTGCTGGTCCTGAGAGTGCTGGCATAGGAAAGTATATTCCCATCTTCCACATCCCCTTGCCTCTGCACTTCGGCCTCCCTGAGTTTGTTCACCAGCACCTGCGTCCAGTGATAAAGGGTTTTGGGGCTGCCAGTGGACTTGCTTCCCTTCACTCTTGGGTCACACATACCCGCTATCATGTGGACCATATTGGACCACAAGGGATCCAGCTGTCTCCTGATGCCCTCCTTCAGCCACCTCACCAGTGCCTGCACATCTGATGACAGCACCCTGCCCCAGCCAGGAACACTGATCCCCTGGAACTTCTCCATTTGGTGCTCCAGTTCCCTCACTAGGGGGATAACCTGGATGAAGAGGGCACTGACAGCACTAAGGGTCTTGGTGACCTCAAGGAAGGGCTTGAGGACCAGTAAAGCCTGGGAGATAGTACCCCACTCAGCTGTGTTCAGGGGGGCACTGATTCTTATCTTCCCAAGCAAGGCCATCTCATGGATGGCCTTCTCTTGCTCCACCAGCCTCTCGAGCACCAGGTATGTGGAGTTCCACTGAGTCTCTACATCGTGTGTGATTCTGTGCTGCGGGATGCTGAGCTCTGCCTGTTTCTCCCGCAGCATCTTGCTCCCCTTGATGCTGCAGCGGAAGTAGCCCACCACGTTCATGCATTTTGAAATCAGCTGGCTTGTAGCAGTACTGGTGGTGGTGCCATCCCTGGCAGCTCTGTCCTCCTCCAAGGTATCCCTCACTATTAGGTGCAGCCTGTGTCCCACACAGCAGATGCCAACAAAGTTGGCATCATGGACAGCTTTCACCATATTGGCTTCATTGTCAGTTACCATGAACCCATGGGTGAGCCTGGCCTGCCCAATGAGCCACTCCTGCACCATGCAGTTCATGGCCCCCATGATCTCCCTTGCCATGTGAGACTCATCCATCACCTTGGCTTGCAGTACAGCCCACCGACGGCCTAACTGATCACACCAGTGCCTCATGAGGGAGAGGTAGGCCTGATCGCCACCCTGGTTGCTCCAGATGTCAGAGGTGAAGTGCAAAGCTACCTGTGGCCCTTCCCTGTGCAACTCCTCCCTCAAGTACTCCCTGCATGCCTCATACAGGGAGGGAACCACTGCCCTGGTGAAGGTGGTGCATGCGGGCACTTTGTAAAATGGGGCCAGAAGTGCTATGAACGATCTGAACCCTCACTGCTCAATTAGGGAGAAGAGCTGACTATGCAGAACAAGCACCTCCCCAATGCTCTGGGTGATCTCACGCACCTTAGTAATGTGCCTCCCTTTCTCTCCACCTTTCCCCAATGCTACAGTGTGGCCTGCCTGTGCTTTAGGGGTAAGGTGACTTTGGAGTGAGTGGGGGACTCCCCTTTCAGCACACACACACGGGTGCCAGGCTGAGCAGCAGGAAGAAGGGCAAGGGGGGTGGTGCCTTCTCAGATGCAGTAGCATGGCCATGGTGGAGAATTGTCTCATGTCCTTGCCATAGCTTACATGCCTTTGGCAGTGCTGGCAGGTAGCAACCCTGGGATCATCT
Source organism: Crocodylus porosus (assembly GCF_001723895.1). Lineage (NCBI taxonomy): Eukaryota > Metazoa > Chordata > Crocodylia > Crocodylidae > Crocodylus > Crocodylus porosus. Next base: position 61,232,969 of record NW_017728948.1, read on the forward strand.
GCCACCTCAAAATAATTCCACACTACACTACTCCCTCACTTCTGGGTTGAGGGCAAGGATTCTGTCTTTTCCACCTTCTCAGCAGGCTGAGGCTGTAGGAGCTGCCTCAGCTGAGCCACTTGCCTCCACAACCTCAGCTTCCTCCGAGGTGCTGCTTTCCAGAGGAGACCTGGGTCTAGGGGAAACTTGAGGGGTGTGGAGTACAAACTCTGATTTCCCCATAGTCCCTAGAATTGCTTGAGCCAGCACACTCAACATCCCTGGTTCCAGCTCCAGCTCCTCCTCTGGCAGTGGGAGGCTCATGCTGAGAGCTGAAATTGGGGTGGAGGAGGCAGTGATTCCACTGCTGGTGCCCACTTCTGGACTGAGTGGGGGTGGTACAGGGACGTCAGGTGCAGACACTGCTCCCATCTCCTGGCTTCCACTGGCAGCACTGATGTCATGGCTGCTTGGGAAGAGAATGTGTCTGTGTTTGGGATGGGGGGGAGGTTGCTCTCAGCTATAGCTCTCTCCTTATCCCCTCTCCCTCCCCTGCCAGAAGACCTGGTCCAGCACTTCATATTGTTCTTTCCTGTGCTGCAAAAGGTCTCTGTGTGTGTGTGAACCCTTTTGTATATCTGTCTGTCTTGTTGTCCTGTGAATATCTGTGTCTATCTTGTGCTGTGAATTAAATAATTTGTGTCTTCTTTCTGGGTCTCACTATATTGTCTCTACTGTTCTGAATGAAATTGTGTGCCTTCTTTCTGGCTCCCACTATATTGTCTGTATTGTCTTGTGGTGTGAATGAAATTATTTGCATGTGTTCCTGTGTCTCAATATATTACCTGCATCTTGCTCTTCTGTAAATATCTGTCTGTCTTCTTCTGCTGTGATTTTTCTTCTATTTTCTGGGTCTCTGTGTATGTGCATGCATGTTTGCATGCGTGTGTGCAAGCAAGCAATCTGTGCCTCCTTGCACAGGGATAGATAACACTGGCAGGGGAAAACACGACTGTCTTTTTGCAAAGTTTCCAAAAGAAGTTCCTAAAAAAATAATTCAAAGAAATAAATTGAATTGTAATACTATTAATAATTAAATTGAATAGCTAAACTAAACTAAGCTAAATTAAGCTAAATCCTAATCACTCCTTTATAACATGAAAAAGCAGCAGGCAGGTCTCAGTTTCAGCGTTCCTCTCTCACATAGCTGCTAACAGGGAATGAGCTGCAAAAGGCACAGAAGGCCTGGAAACAGGGGCTTTTATACTTTTTTAGTCCCACCCCACAGACTCTGCCATTAGAAAGGTAGCTAGGGAGAAATCCTTCTCACTGGCTACCTATAAACATCAGTCTTCCCCTCCTTTCCCCTCCCTCCTGTGCTCCCACTCTCTGTCCCTCCCCTGTTTCCCCTCCCTCTTCTAATACCCTCAAAATGTCTGAAGTGGCTCAGAAGCATCTGAAGCAGGTCTGAAGCACTTCAGATGCCCCCGTCCTGCTCCATACACCATTACTGGTATCTTGCTTTGACCCAGAAGTGCCGCTTCGGACACCGAAGCATCCAAAGCAGGTCTGGATCCGAAGCAGGATCCGAAGACTCACACAGTCCTATCATTTAGCTGGTCCAGTGGAAATCAGCACCTGTTAGCTGCCAGCCAAACAATTTGGAATGCATCACTGATTGCTGGGAAGACTGGCAGGGTCTCTAGCCCCTCCCAGTCAGGTTGGCGTGGAGCATAAGCCCCTCACCCAGGTATGTGATGTCAGTCACGTAGGCAGAGTGAGCACGTTTCCCCCCTCTCTCAGGAATGTATCCAACTCAGGTTACCTGAAGAGATGGGATGTCTGCCCTCTGCAGAGACCATATTAACTAAATTGTCACAGAGCAAAGTTTTTGGGGAGAGACAGAGGTAGCCTTCTGCCACAAGCTGTACAAAACCAACTTGATTATGCTGAAGCAAAAATCTTTAGAGGGCTACTTTAGTTTAAGGAAGCATTGCTTGCTATAATGTTGACTAGTAACAGCCAAAAGGGGGAAAATCCTAGAACACCTAAAATAATTTGATACAACTCAATTTTCATCAGCTGCACTGAAATGCTATAGCTACTAAGTAATTTTTTTTTTCATCTCCTAAATAATTAAAAAGTTAAACATGCATGTAATATGTGTATAAAAACTATTTTTATGTCTATTGAAATGAATAGCAAGACTTCCATGAAAATAGGATCTGGCTTATCATTTGCAATATTTTTATGATGCAGTAAAATTTATTTTTGAGTTATAAGAAGGGGAAAATACTGTACTTTTCTTTAAATTTATTAATGCAAAATGTTCAACTTGTTTCAATTTTTAAGTACTGAACATCAAATTTTAAGCTACTGACATTTTTACAGCTGAACATGAAGCTGGAACACTTGGATATAAGAATTTTAGTATGGAAATGCTGGCACTGCTTTAGCTAGGTCAGCACACAACATTCTATAAAATATTTAATTTTTTAGATGGAGACAAAATGTCTGAAGTGCAGCAATAGAAGGTCCAGAATGCCTGAAACACAAAAGTTCCCAAATAAGTACCTGTTGGCCCTATTGTATAATTGTTAATGACTTAAATGGTTCAAGACTGAACTCTTTCTATTTATGTTTAGAACACAATAGACACTTGAAAATAAAAGAATGGAAAGCTATAAATGCAAAATGAGCTAATAACCCAAACAGATAAGAATCTAAGTGGTCAGAAACTAAGTAATGGAGCTGAACTGTGAATAGTCAGAAATGATGAATATTACAATCATGATACTACTGTCTTGCTGTAGCAGCAAGACTCAGAAGCTTCCTTAGAAGCTCATAAAATAGTAGAATGTCGAAGCCCCCTTTTATGTATCCAACTGTAAAATTCTAAAATAACAGCAGAGATTGCAAGCAAAAAATTCTAATAATCTAGTCATGATGAAACAATGGATTGATACTGCAGCAAATGATCTGAGAAAATGAAGTCTCTTTCTGGCAGAGTTCCTAAAGCAGTGGTAAAATAGTTTGATCACCACATTAATGTAAATTTCAAATGACAGTTCAAGATTACAAATATAAAAAGAATTGATTATCAGATGAATGGACTTGATGGCCACTGACATCCTCTCTAATTTGCATTGTGTATAATGGCAGGTTGGATGAGTATAGGCTTAATACTTGTCAGAACAGCCCATTCTTTCCCCTGTTCACTTACTCTCTGTCTTTTTTCATCAGTTCATTCTTGGTGATTCCCTCCCACTCTCCTCTAAATTCAGTGCAAGTCTTCCTTTTGATTCTTCCCTCCTGTTCCACTCTCATTCTCTCAGGATATGCCTACAATACATGGCTTAACTTTGGTTCTTACCTGGTTTAGCCTCAGCATCTCCTGCTTGCCCAAACTTCTTTCCCCATAGAAAAACATGTGATCCAGCCTTATGGACATTTTAATCCCAAAACAATATAACTGGTGGGGAATATCGTTGACAACGTACCCTCTACTTCAGATTTTCTTCTTGTTTCTCTGGCATTCCAGCTTCCCCTTTTTGGTGCCTGCTATGAGGGGGCACCAAGATACCACTCCCCTCCACCTCCACCTCAACCTGGAGTCTTTTCCATGGCAGGAGAAGCTCTGCACTGGCTCTGCCCAGTCACAAGAGCTGAATAAGGCACCACAAGACCAAACTGTTCATCTGAGGAGGAGGGGATGAGTAGAATAAGTAGAATGGTGTTCTACCCCTGGCCCCAGGTGCTCAAAGATCACCCTCCACCACTGGTTCTGGTATAAATATACTCAAATAGAGTCTTTTTTCATTAATTTTTAGAGATGAGAGAAGAAAAAAATTCCTCTAATACTTTGTTTAATCAAAAAATATGACTATACCATGGTGACAGTAGGCATGTCTACACATGCATTAATGCGCTTTTCCTAATGCACTTTAAATTTACTATGTCCAATTTAAGGTACGAAATAAATATACATTAGGCTGCCCTAATGCACAGTACCAAAAACGCATATTTTTAAAGTGAACATTAATAAACAGTAGCCTATTTTACTACGCATTAGCATAATTACACGGTTTTTTACATGACACTTTAATGCACAGTAAAATAGTCTACTGGACATTACAGCACACATGTAAATGCACCCAGTGTCCCAGCCATGACATTTCTAAGCACATTCCACTCATCTTCTTTTGAGCCTTTCGTCTCTAATGTAGTTAAAATATCTGCTGGGGTAACCCTCCAAGGGGCCCTGCTGCCATGTTTCCAGTTTGGGGGAGTATAAATACAGGAGGAGGGGGATAGGTGAGGCATACTTAGAAGCTTTCCAGGATCCACAGGAAGCAGTCTAACTTCATCCACTTCAAGAAAGCTTCTGATAGGGTGTGGCACAAAGTAGTTTGGCTCACAAGGAAGAAGCATAACATCATCAGATCCTTGATAAAACTAATAGAAGAACTTTACAGCAATGCAAGTAGTGGAGTGCTGATCGGTAACAGCATCATTGAATGGTTTTTTATTTCAGTAGGAGTGTGCCAAGGTTGCTTGCTCTCACCATGCCTTTTGAACCTTTTCCTGAAACAAATCACATCAGATGCCTTAGAGAATTTCACAGCAACTGTATCAGCAGGATAGCAGAAGATCAACAAGCTGCGCTTTGCTGATGATATTGAACTCATAGCAGGGGCATCTGAAGAGCTTCAAGAACTTACAGAAATACTAGAAAAAACTGCTACAGAATGGAAAAGAGCCACAGAATGGAAATAAGCACCGAGAAAAGCAAAGTGATGCCAACCTCCAAGATCACTGACAGCAATGCTGATGTGTGGATTGGTAATGTATAAAACCAGAAAGAATAACAAGTTTACAGTGTATGAGAGTCACCATCACAGAAGACTTAACATCTGAAAAGGAAGTCAAGACCAGCATAGCTATTGCCAACAGCCAATTAAAAAAGCTAAAGAAAATCTGGACAAGCAATAATATTACATGGAAGGTAAAGTTACATCTACTTCTTACTGTGGCTGTGAGGCACGGACACTTAATAAGAAGTTAGAAAAGAAGACCCTTGCATCTGTCAAGCAGCAAATCAGTCAAGAAATTGAAACCTATGAACCACTGTTAGAGGTTGTGCAATGATGGAAATTACCATGGTATTGGACACATCACGAGAAGGCTGGACACCTTGCCAACACCATAAGGCAGGGTGCTGGGAAAGAAAGAGAAAAAGAGAAGAGCTGGGGAACTAGTATCAAGGACTGGATGGGGCTTCATTTGACAGATTGCACAAAGCTAGCTACACAGGGCAGAGTAGAAGAGGATTGTACTTGTTACAGCATCTAAGGTGCCCCAATGGTCGCAGTGGCCTAGGGACTAACTTGACAGAAAACAGAACAAGGAAATATATATTTCCTTCATTCTCCCTTTTAAAAACAAGGTGTATGGTGCATTCCAGGATGCCATATATAAAAGAAAATATAATATTTACAAATTTGGTAGGGGCTAATAGACACACACAGAATTTTGAAAGAAAGTGAAAGGGAGTTTTGTTGTGCTAGACAATTGTTCTACATAGTTTTGAAATACAGCTTCTTTTGAAATTCTTTCCTATGCCTGATGTTATTCAAAATATATTTGATGGTGAGATCATTTTAAACAAGGATATAGTATCATTATTATCCTTTCTGAATATACATGCATAGCTATATTGTGCCTGTGTAGACAAAACAAAGTTATAAAAAGCTCATTGTGGTATGGAGGAAATTTTTTTTTTTTCAGGAGTGTATTTTAGAGCCTGCCTTCACACCACAGGTGACCTTGCAACAGCAACACAGGCTGTCAGGATCATGAGGCTCAAGGATTATCTTTCCCTCTAAGGGGTTCAGTGAGTCTTTGTTGCCGTTGTGGCTACTATAGTAGGTGGCAGTACAGTGGCTCACAAAAGGAGGAGAAGCTGTAATTACAGTACACCCAATTTGGGTTCTTTTGATGGCTTCCTGGGAAATGAGAGAGAGTTCCTTTTTAGATTTTAAACCTTTAGACAACACAGGTCCTGGGACTATTTAACACCTGCTCATTGAACATGGTCCTGATAGGAATCTGCACTCTTGACACAATCATTCCAGTATCATACTTTATAGCTGGTTTTTTTATTTCAACAGCTTCTGTGTTGGAGGACTCTGAATCAGCTAAATTTTTGTTCACTTTTAAAACAGCACCAGAATTTTTTTCAGGAAGCTTTTGTCCCTGTAACTATATAAAAAAAATCAGCCTTCAAAAAGTGACAGAATAAATTATGACTAAAATAGTATACATTTTTACTCTAAATTGATCTATGTTGTGAAAAATAAAACAACCCCCAAACCAAAATCTGGAACAATAGACAAAGACTTCAAATTATGAATGTATCAAACTGTTTCAATTATTTTGCCGCACCCTCATTATTATTCTTATCAGATGGCCACCAAATTCAGTAATACTATGATACTGCAAACTACAGAGGCAGATTTGACTGAAAAACCAGAATAAAAAGGCCAAACTGTCACTTGATGAAAATGAAGGTAGGTCCAATTAATTTGTAGATGCTATGCTGTAGATGCTATGCAATGACCTACTGCTCAGTAGAGTCAGAAATGATCTAGGCACTTCTGGGACCGCGCAATACCAACTGCACAGTGGGGCGCATGTGCAGACATGCCCAAGGTGCATGACAAGCATTTTCCAAAATATCTGTCTTACTTCAGGATGGGTAAGGAACTATTTGCACCTAGTATTTTAAAACATATTTTAGAAAGTACAAATATATAAACTATATATAATATATATCCTTTCTCTTAATATAAAATTGCTTTCAGGAGTGATTTAAAAAATACAGTCTCTAGTAATAGTCCATAATTTGTTTAAATTTTTGTCTATTCTGATTTATTTTTCCCCATTTTTAATGGTAAAGTATTATATACTTAGGATTTGGAAAAAGTATTATTTACAATGGCTTTAATATATAAGTATAAGGCATCTGTTTTCTCCTTCAATTTATGAATCCTTTTTTTTAACTCTTTTTTTTCCTTAGAAATATTTTCCTGTGTTTTTTGAACTAGTATTTAAAAATCTAGATTAAAAAATATTCACAGGAAAATGTTCATATCAAATAGAGGCTTATGATTATGTAAGAGTTCTTTAATGACACAATAAAATTTACAGAATTTGTGTTAAATCTGAGCTTCAGTAAGATGTGTAGGACCAGAGTTCTTGGATATCAACATCTTTGACCTCAAGGTTGACAGAAAATTGAAGAGCAGCATAAGTACTTATTGAAAATGTGTTCAACAGACACCAGCCTGACTTACTTAATAAAATGCTCTTTTGCATGACTTCTAGGTCACCAAAAAGTAATTTATAACTTATAAATGCTGAATAGACCTATTTACAAATCATGAGTACTAAATCCTTTTTCCTCCTTTGAATTGCAAGAGGGATGGGCATATATAAACGTCAATTATAACACATTATGAATGGAGAAAACATATTAAAGAATACCTTTATCGCTTACAAAAAAGGGGAGAAATGAGAAGTAGATTTCTATTAATCTTTTTACACAATGAGCTAGTATACTCAATTATGTTTGAAAAATGTGTGCATGTGTGCACACATGCAATATATATAAATTTAAGTATTTGGGTGAGAAGCTGTACGTATACTCAGCCAAAAGCTACATACGTCCCAGGCCAAGCAGGCAATGAATATAGGAAGCCCAGATTTTCCAAGCCAAAAGAGTAGGATACTTATTTTAGCCTGGAAGGATTTCAAAACTGACACAACATCAATGAGTTAAGAAAGCCAAGTAATATGGCAAAAGCCAAAGTCTTACACTTCTGGTTATTATCAGTTGAAAAGTGCACTGACAATAAAGAAGCCAGTAGGAAACAGCATAAACATTGTGATATCTGCACAATTTATGAACATCTTGATATATTTGTTTTAAATTGAAAAAAATCTTTTCATGATTCTGTTAAGGTTCCCATTGTGCAGGAAATTACCTGAGTTGTTTGTGCCTAGCTTACTCTTTCCTTGGTCATGTTCTTGAGAGGACAAAGGACTAACTCATGACTTTTATTTATTGAATGAACTGGAATATTGCCAAGCGAGTGCATCCCCAGTTGTTTGGAGTCATTTTCTGTTTAGATACATTGAGCTGTATCCTCAATTAGAATAAATGAATTCAGCTCTAACACTTCAAAAGATCCAGCACATAGTTTCAAACAAGAATGGTCAATTGTACATTTAATGTGTTTTGCAAGCTGAAGATGTCTCTGTAAAGTGGACCCATTGGTAGCACCAGGTAGAATTTCAAAAGAAATCACTTTTAAAATAAAATCAATTCCTCTTAGCTGTCATTCACATCCATCATATACAAAATAATTTTTCTTGAAAATGCCACTAAATAGAAACTTTTTGTCCAAGCTTAAAGGGAACACATGTAAACTCCTTTCCATTTAAAATACAGCCCATTTGCAATCACTGTTTTAAAGACTATATTATGATTTGCAGTAGCAATTCCCCTTTGGCAAACTGGTGAACCATGTAATACTTTTTATTTAGCATTTACCTCAGAGACCCTCATATGGTTTGTTAAGACAAATGCAGCAGAAATAAGTCTAGATTTGCAAACATCTGAGCAACTTTGACATTGTCATTATTTTTTTTTGAATTACCAGTCAGCAATATTTTTATTTCTTTTCCCTAAAAGGAATTCCACTTTCCACCTTACATTAGCCTGACATGTACGATGGAGTACTTAGTACTGGACCAGTAAAAAGTTACAAATCCAATACTTTGTCAGCTACTATGGGTATAAAATGGGTGTGATGCCACTGGGGTTCAGCATATCAGGGGTATAGCCTCCACAAAAGACTATAGATTATAATAGAATCTACTTTTGTTTATTATTGAGTCTTCCAAAATTATATTTATTATATTTATGTTTTTCTTTCCTCTCAGAGATATACAGTTTGAACTGAAAGAAGCAAACTAGGTATCAAACTAGAACAATGAATTACTTGGTAATATTTAATCATTGTCAGATCCTTGGTTACTGAATGCACCACAACATATTTTATAATATATATTATAGACTGTAGCATCTAAGACTAGGCAACTATTCAAAATAGTAGCTTATGTAAAAAATTGTCTCATTTCTCTCAAGCTTCCCACATTCCTTTAAAAGCATGTGTACATAAGTGAATGATTGTGCTATTGCATGTTTACATGGCATGTTTATATTCCCTTCAGAAGTGGCAGTACAGGGAGAAGCCCCACTCCTGCATCACTTTTGAATAGATAGTATCACTGATTGTATAACTTGTGCTGTAATAGTAAAGCACCTTTTTAACCTCTTTTTATTTCAGTCAGTTTGAAATTTGCTTTTTTGAGTTCCAATTAAATGGTAAAAAACCTCTTTGAATGAAATAATTATTTTGTTGATAGCATGATGTGACTGAAAGAGATACACAAAAGAGAAAATCATTTTGCTAGTCAAAGTTAATGGAGGCCATTCCTTTAGTTCTATTAGGCTGGATGTCATCATTAAGGGAGTTCTTTCAGTAGGGAGAAAAAAAACTTCAGCTACTAAAATGTGCCCTAGATTAGAGATCAAGTCTGATTAGACACAGATTAATTACTTTAAAATGCTTTTTGGTTTCTATCCATTTTCTTCATTTAATTTAGAGTAGATTGTATTAATAAAAAAGAGGTTTTTACAAGAAACGGATTCTGTTCATAACCAGAATCCAAACTGAAAGCTCAGCTTATTGTTCAATGACTCTGTCAAGAATGCTTTTGTCAAAGAAGTCTGCCAAACAAACAAAAATTTTCTTTATTTGCTCAAAACATGTTGACATATGTGCAAAAAATTCTGCATATTAGTTTTATTATAACACTGAAGTGAAATGAGGCTCAGACAAAAGTTCAAGTCTCTTGAAACAGTGGACCCCAGAGCTAAGTGGGAAATATGCTGCAGAATGCACAGGATATTTCAAAACAAGTACCTCCACACTGGCTTCCAAAGACTAGCATAGAAATCACCTTCTAGTAAAAAAAAAAAAAAAAATCTCTTAAATGAGCAGGGGTGCTCTAACAGAGAAATTAAGGTGTTTCATATAACAACTCCAGAGGCCTGACTTCAGGCTTTGCTGTGAATTTGTGCTAAAGAATGTCCCAAAGGATGACTGAGTTGTAAATGGGTGCTTGATTGTTTGGGCTAGGGAGACAAAAGCAACTGGACATGATGCTAGGCTCATCACTCCCTTGTGCACTTAATCACATGTGCCCAGTGGGTCATTCCAGAGAGCCTTTGATTTGACCATGTGCTACCATTTAGTTAAGGAATTTGGATAGTATGAAGCCTTTTTCTACGGCCTTTACTTGGACAAAATCCCTGTTAAGGTCAGAACCAGACTCTCTATTCCCTTTTCTGTTCTATTGACATCAATACACTTCATTGAATTGCATGTTTCTCTTCTACCAGATAAAATTTTAGTAGGAAGGGAAAGTTTTCTAGTATTAAAGACTTTGCCTGTGTTTTCTTGTATTAGGATACATGAGTTGCATATTGAAGTTTGTCAGATATAAATTAATCAGTTTATGGAGCATTTAATAAATACATGGAAATTGTATTCCTGCTCACAATGACTTTTTGTGGCAAATAGAAATTTACCGGATTTGAAATGGAGAGACACAAAGATTGCAAAAAAGAGACTGATTCTACACAGAGCAGCTGTAGACCGAATGAATGGCCTGCTTTCAACAAAAGCAGTAGGAGCTGAGAGCATTCATCTTTCTGCTGATGGAGCTATATGAAAATCTGTTTTTTTTTAATTTTATGGGAAAATACTCACTTTCAATGAGCATATACACACAAACGCATAATATCCTGCAAAGCAGCACTCTGTTAAATGTTGTTTCAGGTCAATCAAAATGTTTTATTTTAGTTAACCTGATAAAAATTAATACAAAGAGTCATTTCGTGATGGAAAACTATAAAAAGTAATAACAGATCTACTTTAAAATGAACAAACTGTTTGTTTCTTCCTTGTCATTTTTTTCTTTTAATACAATACCTTTGTCAAAATCAGTGGTTTTGATTTTGATTTAGATCACTTTTTTATGAATTATCATTTACTTCCAAAATGTTTCTATCATAGATTTCATAGACATTAGGGCTAGAAGGAACCTCATGAGATCATGTGTTTCAGCCCCCTGCCCAAGGGCAGGAAGTCAGATGGGATCAGAGGATCCCAGCAAGATAATTGTCCAATTGCATCTTGAATTTGTCCAGAGTAGGTACTTGCACCACTTCTGGGGGCAGTCTATTCCCGACTTGGACTGTAAAGAAGTTTTTTCCTTATGTCCAGTCTAAAATGGTCTTCTAGCAGTTTGTGACTGTTGGACCTTGTTTTCCCTGGGTGAACCCTGTTGAAGAAGACATTCTCCAAGGTCCTAATTAACACCCCTGATATAGGCAGCCACCAAGCTCCTCCTCCCACCCCCCCGGAACCTATGCTTAGCCAAGCTGAAGAGTCCCATGCCTCTCAGCTTCTCCTCATATGGCCTGTCCCTTGACCTCTGATAATGCATGTAGCTCTCCTCTGAACTCTCTATAGCTTCTCCACATCCTTTGAGAAACTTCCAAAGAGCTCTGCTTGAAGAATCACACTCTTCAATGAATAAGGAAATAGGCAATACTCTGGGTATATATATATTTTTTATATTTTGGTGTTTCCTGGGCAAGTAAATTCTACTTTGTATTCTGAATGTAAACAGCACTGTATATAAGATTTGCCTAGCGGAAAACGTGAAACTAAGCAGGACATTTCCCTTGGCCATCAGTGCTTCCATTCATTGGGATGAACGTGTTCCATTTGGTTAGTCAGAGCTACCTTTCAGCCATGGAAAGAAACCATACAGCCAAAATGTGCCAATTTCACAATAAAGGGAAAAGTTTTTAAAAGAATACAAAATGTATGGATGGGAGGGGAGGGGGGAATGACCTAAGTATTAATTCATTTCACTTCTATTAAAAGATTATTCTTTAAAACGATACTTTTATATCAGATCATTTGCTTATGTAAATAATCAAAGTTCCATATGTTCCATTAAAGCTATGAGAGTATGCATCAGTTGAGAATCAGCTGCCCAATATATACCAAGTCCTCAACTGCATTACATGGAGAGATAATGTAGATAAAAAGAATTTGGGAAGGCACAAGAGTGGCACCCATCTGAAATATATGAGGGCCATTTGCTGTAGTTTTAGTAAAATGTTAATGTGCTGAAGATTCTTGCACTGCCAATTAATTGGTGCCATTGTTATTAAACATAATTATTTTTGAAAACCACGAAGTGCTTTCATTTGTGACATCTTAGATGGGGAAATTCCTAACGCTTTAAAATATGGCATTAATAAGAATTGAAATGATACCATCAGGATACAGTATCTGGTTTGGTTACTGCTGAAATGCTATTTATTTTTAGTTTATTTCTTCTGGAACTATTGAAAGACTTATGTGAATAAAATGTGCGTCAATGAAAACTAAACCATCAGAGTGTAGGTATATATACCATAAAATGCATTCTAGATTTATTTACTTAATTAAAGTATTGCTTACTCATTTTCATAACATGTAGATTTGTAAGCTTTAAGTCTCAAGAACTCACATAACTGTGAATTGATCTTGAAATGTATTTGGAAATAAAGTTTTTATTATAGTTGGCATTTCCCATTTCTACTTATGTGTTAACAAAACCCAAAAAAGGATATTATTTGTGACACGAATATTACAGAAGCTCCATGTAAGAGGTTATACACTGTTTTCAGTCTGCCCATCTAATAATAATAGGAAAACCGTAAATGAAACATTAAAAGTGAAAAGTGTTATCTTAGATTCAAAGATTGTAAGGGGCTGTCAGGGACCTTGCAAGATCATTGGGTCCAGGCCCCCTGCACTAGGCAGGAAAGACAACTGGGGTCAAGTCACCCCACCAAGGTGGCCGTCCAATCTCCTCTTGAAGATTTCCAGGGTAGGTGATTGCAACATCTCTGGAGGGAGTTTATTTCACAGTCTAGACACACTGACTTTGAAGAATTTTTTCCTAGTGTTAAGCCTGAAATGGACTTCCAGGACTTCCAGGGTAAGCTTCTACCAAGTCCCTTCTCAGCCTTCTCTTTTTTAGGCTGAAAAGACCCAAGTCCCTCAGCCTTTCCTCATATGGCTTGCTTTGCAAGTCTCTGATCATATGGGTGGCTCATCTCTGGACTCTCTCAAGCTTTCCCACATCCTTGTTGTAGTATAGCACCCAGAACTGGATGCAATACTTCAGCTGTCATCTCAGAAATGCTGAATAAAGCAAAAGAATTGTTTCCTTGGTTTTGCTTGAGATGTATCGGTTGATGAATACCAGAATATTGTTTGCTCTGCTGGCTACAGCATCTCATTGACAGTGTCACAGGGCAGGGACTCAGGAGCGGCCGTGATCTCCCCTGGTGCCCCTACCGTGCCAAGTTGCTGGTCTAGCACCCTCTTTCTTGCCCGCCACAACTTTGCTGTTTCTCTAAGATTAATGGGAGGCTGCCTTACTTGGCTTCTTGGACCCGGTGCTCTTACTCTACCGGTCCCAGCTCTGTACCAGATGAATTTGGTGCCCTAACCCTATGGGCGTCGCGTGCCTCCGACCTCCCCTGTAGCACGCCCCAAGCCTCGCAGATGTACCGGACGTTCTCGTATGTCTACTCGTCTTAGTGACCCCTCCCAGGTCATCTCGCTCTTATGCTCACCCCCTCTGGGGCCTCTCAATATGTACGCGCCCTCTCCAGGGCCTCTCAATATGTACACGCCCTCTCCGGGGCCTCTGTATACCTCGCCCTCTCTTTGGGGTCCCGCGATATGTTCACCCCCTCTCTGGGACTCCCTTATGTAGCTCACCCTCTTCAGGCTCTTACCCGCACGTCCACCTTCACCGGGCTCTTACCCGTGCACTCGCCTTCACTGGGGCCTACCAATATGTAGCTCGCCCTCCCCGGGGCTTCTCAATATGTAGCTCGCCCCTTCTCTGGGCCTCTCAATAACCTCGCCCCCTTCTGGGGCTCCTCAATAAGCTCACCCCTTTTCTGGGGCTGGGGTCAGGACACCCCACTAGCTCTGTCCGATGTCGCCCCACTGGGCTGGGGTTAGGACACCCCACTAGCTCTGCCTGATGTCACCCCACTGGGCTGGGGTTGGGACACCCCACAACACAGCGCCACCCTACAGCACACCACCTGCTGTGCCCTCCTTGGCACCAGATTGCTGTGCCCTCCCAGGGCACCAGGAACCCCCACACTATTGGGGGGCTGCCCTGAGGCCTCCTCCTTCCCCTACAGCCTCACCCGGTCCTCCGATTTTACACAAACTTCACAACAACAAACATAAAGCCCTGAGCCCACCGGCTGTAACACAAAATCAGCCTACCAGCTATAACATTCCACACCACCCTGGCTCTCTGTCAAGCCTCTGTGACAGAGGGCTCTCCATCCCATCAACATGCAGATGCTCAGGCAGCTCTGCCTTGCTCTGATCTGCAGCAGAGCTCCTGCTTCTCAGCCTGTCAGAGGGGAACTGACTCTGGACTCGGCCTGGCTGTTTATAAAGGCCAGGCCCTGCCCCCTTTTGGTCAGCTGACCCACTCAGTTGCCTCGGCAACCCCCTGTCTTGCCCTGCTGACTGACAGCTAAGTCCGCATCACTGATGCCAGTAGCAGGCACCCTAGTGCCCTGCTACATATCTCTCCCTCCCGGGGTTGAGCTTCCTTAGGAGCGGGGTGCAGGAGTGCCCCGTGACAGACAGCTCATGTTCATACTATGGTCTACTATTACCCCTAGGTCCTTTCAGTCATGGTGCTAGTCAGTTTGGTGCCACTGAGCCTGTAAGTATGTTGGGGATTGTTCATCCCCAGATGGAGCACTTTACACTTCTCAATGTTGAACTTCATCTGGTTCTGATCTGCCCAACTTCCTAGCTCATCTAGGTCCACCTGAATCTGTAGCCTATTTTCAAGCATGATCATGCTCCCCCATAACTTGGTGGGTAATTGAAGTTACCCATGATGACTATGTCCTGTGTGCTTCCGGCCTCTGCCAGTTCTGGAGAGAACTGCAAATCAAGTTCTTCCCCTTGGTTTGGTGCTCTGCAGCATACACCTACAGTTAGGTCACTCTCACTGGTCCCCTGCCCCTCCCTCCACTGTAGTTTGACCCATAGGGTATAGAGACACTCTTCTTTGCAGGCCAATGTTGACCTCCAAGGAGGTGTACTGCTCCCTCACATGGAGAACTACACCTCCACCTTTCTTCCCTACTCAGTCCCTCTGTGCAAGGTGTAGCCCTCTATGGTTATGTTCCAATCATGTGAAGAGTCCCACCAGGTCCATGTAAAACCCTGCTAAATCATAATGCCCACTGGAGATTAGGAGGGCTAGCTCCTCCTGCTTGTTCCCCATGCTCCTGGCATTAGCGTACAGGCACCTGAGTCCTCCAACTGAGACCCTCAATTTCTTGTTATGTTGAGGGAGAACCATTCCCTTAGCTCTTGCAAAATTGGCTCTGCTATTGTCCCCAACTTCGGAGTTTTTTTGTGTTCCCATCCCTGGATGTGCTCCAGTCAGTGTTTCCTCATCCCCAGGCCTCAGTTATCTTAGTTTAAAGCACTATCTAAAAGATTGGTCATCCTGGCTGAGAACAGGGACTTAGCTCTCTGCATGAGATTGATGCTGTCCCTTCCCAGGAGTTCTCTCCCTGAAGTGTGCACTGTGGTTGAAGAAACTAAAGCCCTCTCGGTAGCACTGCTGTGAAGTTGTCAGTTGACTTCTTCGATGCATTCTTCACCCCTAGGTCTGTGGCCTGCAACCGGGAGCACAAAGGAAAAGACTACCTGCACCCCTGACCCCTTGAGCCCAGCTTCCAGATTCCTGTAGTATCTTCAGTTTCTAAAACATTATATTCTTTAATGATTAAACTTATTTCCATAGTCTCTGGACTGCTATACAGTCTAAGATATATAAAGCTTTAAAAATAGTCAGAACCAATGAATTTCAATAAGATTACTATAGCAGTGTTAGATATTGTGACTTGAAAACATGGATTCTGATCTTCCAAGGCATTAAGATAGTTCTGTGCCTCTCTGCTGGAACAAAGCTGCCATGAATTCAGTTTAACAAATTGACAAGAACATTACCTTTTTGTAGGGGGATCCTATGGTTGACTGGACTTGCATATAAAGAATGCTCAAAATTGTGGGGTGAGATTTGGGTACTTTCAGGAGAAGCGATGTTATCTGAGCACTCTTCTTTTTGGCTGATAGTATGACGCTTTGGATCTGCTGTCAATTTTGAAAACCAGAGGGAGACCCAGGATAGGGGGATCACAAAGGTAACTGCATATGAAATAAACTGAGTTTAAGCAGTTGTATCCTACAGTGTAACTCATTGTTGTGAGACCCTGGATCCCAAATCAAATTTTTACCAGGACTCCATGGGAGGGGCTTATTTTCTGATGGGCCAGTGCAAAACACCGAATCCAAACACTTCAAACTGGGAAAGTTCAGATGAAAATCTGAATCTGAACTTTGCTTCTCATATGACAAACTGTCTTTGAAATGCAGTGGCACAACAATTTAGGATGAGGAGGGCATATGAACTTATCTTCCAGTTCAGTTGTAAAAACACTGAATTTTTTTACTTTAATTTCACTTTAATTTTTACTTTAACACAGAGCCCCATTGAAGTAAATGGGGCTAGTAACATGAATAAAGGTTGCAGGAACAGGTTCATAACTTGAACTTTTGGACTACTAAGTTCAGCATGAAGGACACTCTATTCCTTTGAACTCAATATTAACTATTTTCCTTTTTCCCCTCAATAATATAATGAGATTGCTGTATCTTTCATAATGTTCTCAGTCTTATAAGTGCTTTTATGAGTGAAGGACAGTTTTATTAGCTCACTACAGCAGGAATGCTTTACAATACATTTCCAAATGTTAAAAATCTATTCCAAAGCTTCTAATGAGAGTGCTGTGATAGAGAATTGGAAAGATGTAAGCATAGCTTGTTTTGTAATATATTTATCCCTAACAGTAGTTTCAAAGAACAGTAAACATTCCTGCATCTAATTCAAATTTTTTTTGTATACAGTATCAGTCTGTCTTGGCCTTGGCTTCATCTTGGGGCGGGTTTTTTGTTGAGGAAAATAAAATTGATAAGATAATTGTGGGAGGGTTATGCCTGACTGAGATTAAGTACTCGGCAGCCTAGAGCATTCTTGACCCCATCCGTTCATCTCTCTGTTACTTGCCTGTAATTCACTGCAGTGGGGTCTGACTCTTACCTGCCACATCTTGATGTTTCATTGATGTTACTAGTCAGGAGGCATTGCTTGTTCTCTACTACAGTCAGCTCAAGCCAATCCATGCAGGGATTTCTTCTGGGGATCCAACCTCCCCTACACCCTGTCCTAATGCCACCCAGATGTTATGCCGCCAATTACAATCATAGCCTTCCTTGAGTAATATAACTTTCATAGGTGACACGTAGGGGAGACACAGGGAGGCACATGCCTTGCCTGAGATTGGCCACTACCAAAGCCACTGCCAGCTTCTGCAGGCAGTCGCAAACCCCATCTCACTGCTGATTCAGCTGCTGCCGCCTGCAGGTGGTCCCAACTCACCACTTGCTGCTGCTGACAACACAGACAGTGGCTGCAGGTGGCCTCTGCTTGCTGCCCACTGCTTGCCATCACCCCATCATCACCAACACTGCTGCAGCCTCCTGCAGATGGTCCCCGCTCACTGCTGCCACACCCGTTCCACCAACACCACCGCTGCCACCTATGGGCAGTTGCCATGCCCCTCCAGCCTCCAGGGGCACATGTTGTTCATGATAACTTTATTTATTTTATTTTGTTCTATGTTTGATCTTTTTAACTCTCAACACCACTTGTTAAAGTGAATAAAAGAGGTAGGTAATTCTTAAGGCTTTATTTAAAATTGTAGATCAAATGACATTTATTTCCTTAAGCAGTGTGTACCATTGTAATTTCCTCATGCCCAATATTTTCCTCAGACCTCTAAAATAAGTATGTGACTTTCAACTCTACATGGAATCATG
The DNA here is from genome assembly GCF_001723895.1 of Crocodylus porosus. Lineage (NCBI taxonomy): Eukaryota > Metazoa > Chordata > Crocodylia > Crocodylidae > Crocodylus > Crocodylus porosus. Next base: position 61,251,148 of record NW_017728948.1, read on the forward strand.
CCTCATTGGCTCCATTGGAACAAATTCCTATGTGGTGTTTTACAAGTAAGATATTGGTCTTCAAAAAGAAAACTTGAATTTCATTGATGGTTATGAAGATTCTTTCTTTTGTAACCATTTCTCCCTCTTTCTATCCTTATCTTTTGTGAGAAGCCTTATGGAGCTAATGTAGTTTGATCAATCCAATATATTATATTCTAAATTTTCATTATTCCTATGAGAAAGCAACATATCAAGTGTCTCACTGAATTTATATGAAAATCCAGATTACGTGGTTTGTGTCAACTGACTTAAATTCAATCTCTATAAAAAAAGGAATTATTAAAGATACATTTTATGATATTGTGAATAAACCAGTTTTGGGTTTGACTGTTCTTCAAATCATGGGTTATTATAGTTTACACTATACTCTAATTATGAGTTATGTAACTGAAAATTTCAATGATAAATTCAGCCTTGCAGTGCTATTTTTTATCTAGATTAATTGGAAGGAAATGGTAACTGCAGGTAATTTGTGACATCCTTGTGATGTCACCATATGAGACCAACTCAGGTATATAAATGGAAGTCAAGAATGATCTCTCCAAAGAATTTTATATGTGTGTTTTATAACTTGCAACTTACACTTCTGTACAACAGTCCCACTACTTACAATCTATGTCACAAACAGACTTTTATTTTCATTTCTTAGAACGCAATGGGAGACCTTTTCATCGTTCATCTGCTCACTGAGAGGGACATCAGTTTCTCCTGACATGGCAGCATGGGATACCATCTTTGAATAGACAAAAATACGTAAAGCCTTAAAGACAAACATCAAAAAAGGCCAGACCTAAGCAATAATTTCTTTTTCTTTCTTTTAGCTTCACCCACATGTTTGGGTTTTTTAAATAATAGACATAAAACTTGTCAACAAGTCTCCACTGTGACCACAATACAACTCCCACAATGAAACCATCAGAATCCACAGTTTCTATACCTGTGTATCATAGAATTTGGTACATCTTAATGAATGCAACAAATACCTTCATAGAAACTATGTGATTAATTTAAACAAAGACTATGCTTGAGATGGATCACAATATCTAGTGTTGAGATGGAAAAACACTACAAAGACACACACCAGTAAGAAAACAGTTTTCACAGAACAACCACTCATTTTCTAATCTCATAATTCTTGTGCTTAAGGTAAATCTACAAGACTTCTTCAAAATATGGGACTAGAAACAAAAATCCATAGCCTTACTGGATACTAAAAACAGTGGACTAAGCAATAGCTATATGACTCATTACAGTCTACCTGCTATCTTTGCCAACCTCTCTGTATTCCATGGGTAATAAAAAGTCTTTTCCCTTTGAAATGGTCTTGTTCTTCTAAGTAATTAAATTATCCATTCCACTGCACTTACCTTGTATTAAAGCTAGTTGCGATCACCTCTCCTTGCTCCTTCTTCACAACCATCCTCCGTTCCTTAAGTGACTGCTTTCATTTACAGAGTTTCATAGATTTCATAGACATTTGGGCTGGAAGAGACATCCGAAGATCATCGAGTCCAGCCCCCTACCCAGGGGCAGGAAATCAGCTGGGGTCATAGGATCCCAGCAAGATAAACATCCAAATTTCTCTTGAAGGCATTCAAAGTAGGTGCTTGAACCACCTCTAATGGCAGGCCTGTGCTTTTCAAGGCTGAAGAGTCCCATAGCTCTCAGCCCGTCGTCGTCAGGTCTGTTTTCCTGACTACCAATCATGTAAGTGGCTCTTCTATGGACTCTCTCAAGCTTCTCCATGTCCTTTTTGAATTGTGGAGCCCAAAACTGGACACAGTACTGCAGCTGTGGCCTCACCAAGGCCAAGTACAACAGGAGAATGACGTCCTGGGATTTGCTTGAGAAGCATCTATAGATGGAAGCCAGAGTTTTACTCACTTTACTAGCTGCAGCATCACATTGCAGGTTCATGTTCACCTTGTGATCAGTCATGACCCCCAAGTCCCTTTCATCTGTAGTGCTAGCTAGCGTAGCACTGCCAAGCCTATTGAGATGCTGCTGGTTTTTCCCAAGGTGGAGAACCTTGCATTTTTCAGTGTTAAACACCATCACGTTCTCAGCCACCCATTTTCTGAGCCTGTCAAGGTCAGCCTGGATCACCCTCCTGTCCTCTCTTGTGGATGCTTTACCCCAGAGTTTGATATCATCAGCAAACTTGGCCAGTCCACTTCTAACTCAAATGTCCACATCATTAATGAAGATATTGAACAATATAGGCCCAAGGACAGAGCCTTGAGAGACCCCAGTGGTCACAGGGCCCCATGAAAATTGACTTCTGTCAACCACCATCCTCTGGGTTCAACCACAGAGCTAATTCCCCAGCCAGCAGATCGTGGTGGACCTGAGACCACGGTGGGTCAGTTTTGCCAAGAGGTGATAATAGGTTGCCAGATTGAAGACTTTTTTGAAGTCAAGATATATGACATTAATCTCCTCTCCCTTGTCCAGGTGACAGGTCACCTGGTCATAGAAGGAAATGACATTGGTCAAGCAAGACCTACCCACAACAAACCCATGCTGGCTATCCCTCAGGATGTTGCCATTGGCCAGTCCATTGAGAATGGCCTCTTTGATAATCTTTTCTAAGACCTTCCCTGGGATAGAGGTGAGACTGATGGGCCTGTAGTTTGCCAGATTCACTTTCCATCTTTTTTTGAAGATAGGCACCACTTTGGCCTTCTTCCAGTCTTCGGGCACTTCACCAGAGTGCCAGGAGTTCTCAAAGATCCATGCCAGGGGCTGAGCTATGATGCTAACTAGCTCCTTGAGTACCCTGGGGTGTAGATTTTCAAGGCCAGCTGACTTGAAGGTGTCCAGCCTCTCAAGGTGTTCCTTCACAAGGTCAGCATTGATTGATGGAATCTCCTTCACCCAGGCCTCCCTGTCCTGTAATGGGCAGGGGTGTTCCATGGGACTGGTGAAAGATCGATGCAAAGTACCCATTTAGTAGGTTGGCTTTTTCCTGGGTGTCGGTTGTCAGTTGTCCCATCTGGTTATAGCAGGGGTCCAATGTTGCCCTTGCTTTTCCTCTGGCTCCCCACATATCTGAAAAAGTACTTTTTTATTATCCTTGGTACTAGTAGCCAGTTAGAGTTCCATTGTAGTGTTGGCTTTCCTGGTTTCCTCCCTGAAGGACCGGACCAGTGCGGAATAGTCCTCCTTGAAAGTGGATCCCATCCTCCATCCTTTGTAGGTCTTTCTTTTTAGGCACAGGAGGTTACTAGTTCCTTGCTGAGCCAAGGGGGCTGCTGTGTCCTTTTCCTGCCTTTCCTCCAGGGCAAAGTAGCCTGAGCTTGTGAATTAAGGATCACTTCTTTGAGGAGCAACCACTCCTCCTGAACTCCCCTCGCCTTCAGGTTGTGGTCCCTTAGGACCTCACCAACAAGCCTCTTGAGCTCTTGAGCAAGCATCTTTCCTGAAGTCGAGGCTTTCTGCATTGCTGATTGACTTGTCAGCTTTACAGTGGATGGTGAAAGTGATCAGCTCATGGTCACTATCACCCAGCTTCCCTTTGAGCATTAGGCCATTGATTAGGTTGTCGCCAGTTGCCAGTACCAGGTCAAGCAGTGTTTTACCTCTCATTGGCCTGTAGACTTCTTGTGTCAGATAGAGGTCATCTATGCATGAGAGGAAGATTTGTGACTGCTCAGATTGGCTAAGTGCTCTTCCCATGAGATGTATGGGTAGTTGAAATCTCCCATAACAACCATGGACCAGGACCATGTGGCCTCAGCCAATTCCCTGGTGAACTCCTGGTCAGGTTCTTGACTTTGGGTGGGAAGTACAGGGTATACCCTCTCCTGTACAGGGTATAGCCATCTATACCCATGGTCCAGTCATGGGTGGAGTCCCACCAGGTCTCCATTATTCCTATGACATCATAGTTATTTGTGTTAAGCAGGAGGACAAGTTTCTCCTGCTTATTCCCCAAGCTCCTGGCTTTCATGTATAGGCAGGAAATGTCCCCTTTGCGGCCCTGGCCTTTCTTACAGATTGTTCCAGAGTTGGGGCAGGGGTGGGCTCCCTTAAGTGCCTTGGCCTGCTGGTTTTGCAAGGGTTGCTGAGTGGGCCAGCAGTGGCAGTAGTCCCCCCGTCCCCTGGTGGACTTAGTTTAAAGCCCAGTGGAGCAGGTCAGCCAGTCTGGCTGAGAAGACCCTCCTCCCCAGTGGAGAGAGATGGAAGCCATCCCTTCCAAGCAGCTTGCTCCCCCTCTCACCAAAGAGTGGACTGTGGTCATGGATGCCAGAGCCTTCCAGATGACACCATGTAACAATACTGTAAATATAAACTATGGTGTTTTTTCCCTTGTTATATGGCTTAGCCTGTGTCTGCTTCTTTCCCATACCTGAAGAAGGGTGCTTTGTACTTGAAAAATTGTGCAACAACTTTCCTAATGAATATCACAAAAACACACATAAACACACAGACACAGACAACCTTGCCTCTTTTACATTTCCTGGGCCATCAACATTCCAACCCTATTATGCTTACCTATGTTTAGCAAGACCCGTTTATATGAGGGAGGGAGGGGATGGGGTAGGAGAATAAGTATTTCACCTTCAGGCCACAGGGGGTCCTGGTACACATGACACCATTAACATGTATACATGATGGAAGTTGCACTTTGTGTGGCTTAATGGCATCATGAGCAAGACTTTTGGGGTTATAAATGATTGTCATTGTTGCAAATTGTACTGATGCCACTGTCAGTTTGCCCCCTGCCCCCCAGTCATAGGAGAGGTGGGCAGTCTCCACAGAAATAAAGGATTGAGACCCACATTGGTTCTCCTTTCAACAGACCTGCTAAAGGCAGAAGTGGTGAGGGGCCTTATTCCTTTTTATTTTTTTTCAGCAGAGCCCACCTCTCCCATGGCTGCAGGATGAGCTGCTAAGTGGTCCCTGAGCTATGGGGGCCCTGTTCCATCCCTCTGGGGAGGCAGTATCCAGGGGCACTCATATGGGCTGCTAGTGGGCTGGGTGCTACTTGAGCTCAGCTGCAGCACCCAGCCTGATCCGACTGTTCCCCAAGCCCACAAGCTGGAAGCCCACTTGGTCTTGTTCCCTAGGGAGGCCTGGGGAACAGTTGAATTGGACTGGTGCTGCCTTAAAGCTGGGGCAGCACCTGGGCTGCTAGCAGTCTGCCTGGGCAGCCTTGGAGCGGGGTTCTGCTGCCACAGAGGGAAGGACTGGGGGCCCCGCATCTCAGGGGCTCCTCAGCCCTCTGGCTTCTTGCTCCCTTCCAGCTCTGGGAAGACTCCAGCTTCAACAACAACAACAAAAAGGATCAGGCCCCTCACCATAACATGACAGAAACATTGAAACAGTTTAGTCCTCAGGGTTTTATTCTGTGCCTCCTGTTTCAATTTAGGGGGCATAGAATAAAACCTTGGGGATTAAACCCCTGTCACATGTACAATTGCTCTGAATCCTCACATTATATTGGATTTAAAAGCATATCAAGAAGCATTTTTTTACATGTAAAAATGCGTTTTTCTGAAAGAAAATATATTCAAGGTGCTGACAGACGTGGGGGGAAAAAGGCACATTACTGGAAGAAGCAACGTTACTTCAACCTGACTTCACAGCATCTGTATAGATTGGGTGCTTCAGCACGGCTTTTTGGCACTTCCTCCCTTTTTGGCACTGCCTCCTGATTGCAAGTAAGAATCCAGACTTAGTAGGGCTCACAGAAACCTGGTGGGACCCTACTTATGACTGGGTGGTGGGCATTCAAGGATACACCCTATATAGAAGAGACAGGACAGAGAGGAAAGATGGGGGAGTTGCGCTTTATGCCAAAAAGCACCTTACATCATAAAGGATTAGCTTCAGGGTAGAGGAGGGTCAGGCAGAGACACTATGGGTCAAACTACAAGGGGGCATGGTGAAAGGGACCTTACGGTGGGTTTCTACTACAGACCACCCAACCAGGGGGAAGAGCTAGACCAGGACGTCTCCAGTCAGCTTATGGAGGTGATTAGGTCACGGGATGTTATTGTCATGGGTGACCTAAACTACCCAGACATTTGCTGGGAGGAGCAGACAGCCAGGTCTGACCACTTTTGTAGGTTCCTGGCTGTATTACAGGACCTTCACCTTATTCAGGAAGTGCATAGCCCCACTAGGGGTAACATCCTGCTGAACCTGGTCCTGGCCATGGGGGATGACCTGATGAGGAGACTGCAGGTCCCTGACCACCTGGGCAATAGCAATCATCATCTGCCTGGATTTCACTATCCAACGCAGGATGTCAAGGGCTTACACCAAAGCTAATGTCCTTGACTTCAGAAGGGCCAACTTCAATGATCTTAGGAGATTAGTGGGGGAGGCACTGAGAGCCCAGAAAGTAGAGAAGATGGGAGTTCATGAGGGATGGTCGTACCTTAAGGGGGCAATTCTCCAGGCCCAAAGGATAACAGTCCCTGAGAGAAGCAAGCGGGGTAAGAGTGCTCAGAAACCCCCTTGGCTCAGCAAGGGCATTTAGCAATGCCTGAGGACTAACAGGGGGGTGTAAAGCCAGTGGAAGGGAGGAGCTATCACCAAGAAGGAGTACTCCTTCTCGGCCCATGAGTGTAGGAGGGCTATTAGGAAGGCCAAGGCAGAGATGGAACTCAGGCTAGCATCTAGGATTAAAGACAACAAAAAGTCCTTTTTCAAGTACATTGGGAGCAAGAAGAGGGCACCAGGCAATGTAGGGCCCCTGCAAGACACAAACGGTAATCTTGTGGCTATGCCAGACAAGAAAGCTGATATTTTTAACAGTTTCTTTGCCTCTGTTTTCTTGAACAGGGCCCGGGACATTCCACCTACCAGAGGTTGGGACAATCTCAGGGATAATTCTGTCAGGCCTTCAGTCAGCACAGATGTAATCAGGGATATTCTGCAAGGGCTAGACATTTTTAAATCTGCAGGTCCAGATGACCTCCACCCAAGGGTGTTGAGGGAGCTGGCAGGGGTCATCACAAAGCCCTTGGCCCAGCTGTATGAGCATTCATGGTCATCTGGCCAGGTGTTGGGGGATTGGAAACTGACTAATGTGGTCCCAATTTTCAAGAAAGGGAGGAGGGAGGGCCCAGGTAATTATAGGCCTGTAAGCCTCCCCTCGGTGGTCAAGAAGATCTTGGAGAGAATCATCAAGGAGCACACCGGTGGGGAGCCAGCAGAGGGGAATCTTGCTCAGGGGCAATCAGCACGGGTTCATCAAAGGCAGGTCCTGCCTGACCAACTTGGTTGCCTTTTATGACCAGGTGACTAAATCCTTGAATGATGGTGTCGCCGTGGACGTAGTCTTTCTAGACTTTAAGAAGGCCTTTGACACCGTCTCTCACCCCATCCCCATCAATAAATTAAGTGACTATGGCATTGATGCCTACACAGTTGGATGGGTAAAAAAAATTGGCTGATGGGGCGCACCCAGAGAGTAGTGATGGACAGGTTGTACTCAACCTGGCGAGTTGTGAGCAGTGGGGTACCCCAGGTCTTGATCCTCGGGCCTGCACTGTTTAACATCTTCATCAGCAACTTGGATGAGGGTGTGGAAAGCACGCTGTCCAGGTTTGCTGATGACACTAACATGTGGGGCAAGGTGGACACACTTGAAGGGAGAGAGAGGCTGCAAATAGATTTAGACAGACTACAAAAGTGGGCAGATGAGAATAGGATGGGGTTCAATGTAGATAAATGTACGGTGCTGCATCTTGGGAGAAGGAATCCATAGCATACATACATGCTGGGGAGTTCCCCTCTTGAAAGCACAGAGGCAGAATGGGATCTTGGAGTCATTATTGACTCCAAGATGAACATGAGCCGCCAATGCCAGACTGTAGCCAGCAAGGCCAGCCATACCTTGGCATGTATCCAAAGATGCATCTCAAGCCCGTCCAGAGAGGTGATACTCCCCCTCTGTGCGACTTTGGTCAGGCCGCAGTTGGAGTACTGCGTCCAGTACGGGGTGCCACACTTTAAAAAGGAGGGAAGTGATCCTTGCCCCTACCTTGGGCAAATTCAAGAGGAGGTTAGATGATCACCTGTCTGGGGTCTTGTGAACCCAGTATTCATTCCTGCCTGTGACAGGGGGTCAGGCTAGATGATCTGTTCTGCTCCCTCCTGACCCTAGCTGGTATGAAACTATGAAACTAAGGCTGTTTCAATCAGCTGTTAGATAAAAGTGCCAAATATGCCACACTTAAGTGCCTGATCTATGCAGATGGTGGGAAAGCCAGGTCCAACTAAAGCACTGCTTCTTCTGGACATGTACTGAGCTCAGCACAGGAGCACGCCAAGTTTAAAGTAAAGCATTGGGGGGGTAGGGGTGGGAGGTGGGGTCACCATATCTGCAAGCAGCCTTAATTTTAAAATAGGACAATTTTGGTTAATACTCAACTTCCCAGTTTTTTTTCAGAATATTGTCTTGATTAGAAAGACTGCTTGCATACCTGGGGATAAAACCCATCTACTTAAATGCTCTGCTGAACTTGGGCAAAAAAAAGGAATAACAAAGAACATAAGCTTGACAACATTTTAGTCACAAGGTTAAATATTGATATTTATTTCAGTCCCAGAATTTCCTATCCCTACAGTCAAGGTTATGCAGTTTAATTACTTGATTTGGTGTGATTTAATGTAACATTTTATTAAAGTTCATTAAAATTGAAAAGAAAGTATCAAGAAACAAACAGGCAAAAAGCCAATGGCTGTGTATCAGTAAACAGAGAACAAAAAATATTTTTGGAAGTAATATTTTCACAAGCAATTAGGTAAGAAACTTTTGAATGGGTTTATTTCTCAAAGTTTTTGTTAAAAGCAATTGACTTTGATCTCCTTTGCCAAACTTTGTTCCAGGGTAAGTATTCATGGTCCTGACAACAGAAATGCTGACATATTCAAAGGTTAGTGACATGAAGAACTCATATAGAATTAAGAAATAAAGCTAATTGAGAGGACCATTGTTCTACAGTAATTTAATTGTTTCTTATTCTGTCAGAAGACCGGTTTGATCTTATGAGACAATCTGTACATGTCTGGGTAGATAAAATCATTCTCCAGTATTTTTCCACTGTTGTACTTAAAGTCCTAAAGGCATATCATTTTCATTTGTTATATGAAACCAAAACACATGGCAGTAATACTAAAAATGTCTACAGCACGAAAGGCATTTTTAAAGATCAGCCAGTATATTTTCAATAAGTCCTTAATTATCTGAACAGTGAAGCTGAAAATGCCACCAGGCCCTCAGCCAAAAAGCACTTTCTCTTTTAATATGTTTTGCATTTAAATAAAATGTAATCAAACTGAGAAACAAGCTCCTTGCAATAGAACAAATGTGATAATAAGTGCAAAATCTCCAGTAACTACATATCAAATAGGTGCTGGCATAACTATAACAAAAAATACAATAAAAAATATAAGCACTTGTATGTAGCTTGTGCAGAATTTAGATGCTGATTGTTTAGCTCACAATCCAAATTCTGCCCTTAAATCCCAGAAAAAGAGTTCTTTACTGTATCTGTCAAAGGGAGACACTTGCACATCTGAGGACAAGACTTAGCTGTATGCCTCAACATGAAATGCTCTGTAGTTCTACACATCTAATAGTTTAAGATTCGGGTGGACAATCCAACCCTTTGAAGTTCCAGTGGTTTAAAGGTTTATTTGTTTCTTTTTTATGATCTGTTGCCTTGACCCTTAGAGTACAAAGGTAAATTGGCTCAATTCACAGATCCCTCAAGAACAGATTAAAGACCTAAGAAACTACATTATCTAGAAAAACAGCATAAATGGCAATGAAAATGCAACCCCACTTTGAAAATTCTGACTGAAGTCTCTGTGTTCAACATGCTATAGATGAGTGAGTTGCTTGCATAATAAGGAGTGAAAGAGAATAAATTCAGGCAAGTCAGTGAGAGGCACTTTTTTCAGTTACCAAATAATAAATGTGTGGAATCCCTACAGGGCAAAGTTGTGAAGACAAAAACAGTAGGGTCATTCAAGAAATGATTGGGTATGTCCTGGGAAAATAATGTACAAGGAAGGGATGAGCCTCAGTGGGCTGAATGATTTTTTCATTCTCAATATTCATGTATCACAGCTGTCATGCTGCAAGGTATGTTAAAAAGAAGAGATTACATGCTGATAGCTGTGAGATCCATTCATCCGAAACCTAGCTCCATATGTGTCAAGATGAAGAGCTTCTGTTACTTGATACCCACTGAGCTTAATTATTATTTGGGCCCTTCAAGTGCTTTATTACTGAGCCTATCTTTTACTTAGGCAAAATGGAAATACTAAGATGCTGGAAAAATAACTCATAATGAAACAGCAGATTGGATCTCTTTAGGGGTAGACTGTGATATTTAATCACCAGATCTGAACAGGGTGAACAAAATTTCTCAAGGCAGTCATAATCTTCCACAGTACTGTTTCCTATGTATGCTGTATACACAGGGTACATCAGTCACTGGACCAGCATAAAGCTAGCCCTTGAACTCTGATCAATCCTTTTTGTGAGTGATTTCCCTGTCTGATGAAGGTGTAGAAAAATCCCTGGTCAAAAAAATGACTTTTGTGAATGGCCCATTCACAGGTTTATTAATGCCTTGCCTACATGTGCAGTCTGTACATTAAGAATCACAAGAATTTAGTTACAGATCTTTTCCTACAGCCTCCTTTTACGGCAGTAACAGGCACCTAAGATAGTGGAATTGCTATGGTTATTTCTGAAAAACCTAGAGGGGCTGCACATAAGCTCAGACTTCTCGGCCATGTCTACAAGAGACACTGACTGTGCAGTAGCTCGATACAGCTGCGCAGTTGCATCACATGCTAACAACTGTGATGCAACATACTGCACAGTAGTATTAGGCTGTGATGCTACTGTGCAGTAGTGTCACAAAAAAAGACATTTGTCAGTGCTACTGTGCAGTAACTCAGGTTATTGCACAGTCATTTAGTACTTGTATAACTTGTATAGTACTTGTATAAACAAGTACTAAATGACTGCACAGTAATATCTGCACAGTCAGCATCTCATGTAGATGTGGCCCCTATGTGCCTAAAAGGTGTGCTTGACAGAAGGTAGTCTGGCTGATCGGAGGGAAGAGTAGACTTCTAGAGCTGTTTGGAGAATTTTAACAGAATCATGTTCCACTGTAATGTGCAGTTATGTAGAACTAATTTAAAAAATTGGGCCTGTTTCTTTGGATTTTCACTTAAGGGGGAAAACCGGAGAAAAGTTTGTCAAAATATCGAGTTTTGACATGGGACTTTTTATTATTTTACATTTTGAAACTAGCTGTCCCTTCAGATTAGTTTATTTTATGTTATAAGAGCATAACATTATCTTCCAAAATATCCCATCCTTGAAATGAATTTATTCTGTAGAAAGTTTTGAAAAATTGTTTTGATATTATTTTTCCTCAGAAGGATTTGAGATTTTTTTTTATTCCCATTCCTATTGAAGTCTAAACTTTATATTCTTGAAGGCCTCATGAAAGAGAATTTCTGACTTCCATAATTCTCTCCTTACAATTATATAAATATAACAGCTAAATTCAACACAGACAGTAGGAAGAATAGAAAACATGTGGCATATAACTATAAACAGTAGTTTTCAGCAATCATAGCCATTGTGGGTGATCAATTCTGTTCTCATCCTTCACGTGAAAATGGGGCACTAGGAAGAATTTTCCTTACATTCAAAATCAGCTTTTAATGGAAGCAGAAGCTTTATTGCCTGTTTTTGTTCAAAGATATAGACAATGTAAAGGGAGAGGAATTTGTGGAAATAGATTGCATACGAAGGGGAAGTAGAAATTGGGGAATGTTTGGAACTGGGATTGATTGTTTGTGAAACATGACTATTTATGGCCATAGCATTTAGTACTGAAATCATATTTCATTGAGTTAATACATACCAATATACCAAAACACAATTATTGTCCATTGTACAACTGAGCCTAGTTCCTTTTCTTATGCTACTGTAAAGCACCAGGATGTGGGTGGCCAGGCTTAGGAAACAGCTGGGGTTAACAGGTTAGAGTCACAGTGTCACAGAGTCATGGAGCTAAAGCTAAGGCCAAGGGTAGGCTCTGGCAAACAGAAGAGTCCAAGGCCAAGACAGGTCAGGAAGCAGAAAGTCAGAAGACAAGAAACTTGCAGGAATGCAGTAAAAAAATCAGTAAATTCCCTGGAATCGCCTTAGGTTGCCTGGCCACTTCTTCCTGACCATAACTAGGGGAAGTAGTCAACTAAGGACGAGGAAGGGACAGAGCCTCATATGCTTAGGCAGGTTCTGTCCATCCACCGACAGTTGCAACAAAGACTGAAGATCTGGGTCAGCTGCTGTTCTAAGAAGACCAGGGCATCAGTCCTGATAGCTCTTTTCAAATATAAAGGCTGCCATAAAGAAAATGGCGGGGGGAAAAGATATCTTGCTGCAGACAGCAGGGGAAGAGGTAATTAGTTTAAACTTAAATGGGTAAAGCAGATTTAGATTAAATCTCAAGAAACTTCCCAAGTGTAAGAACAGCACGAAAATGAAACAAGCTGCCTAGGGAATCTTTGGGATCTTCTTCACTGGAGATTCGAAAGAAGATACTGTCTTGGATTGCTTAAGAACAGCAACTCTTGCATTTATTCAGGAAGTTGGACTAGATGACTAATGAGGTCTTTTACAGCCTATGATTCTTAAGAAAAATATTCAGAGGATTACTCCACAAATGACAGCATTTTCTATTCTTTAATCATTATTACCTTTTTAGTAATATCTTAACCATTCACTGGAAAGCCTGAACGTATAATGACTTACGTGACTGTCAAACAACTCTGAGTAGTTTAGAAAGGTCATGTTCAGATAATTTACCTATTTTTAGGTCAGGCAGATCTGGAAGACTGGGCAAACATAAGTTTGATTGTCTCTTTATGATCACACAGTGCCTTAGAATGGAGATTTGGGGTTTAAACATCATTCCTGATATTCCCCCTTATGTCATTCCAGTAGTGAAAATGAGCCTTCAGCCTACTCTAATTGTGGAGATTGGGATTCCTGTTTATAAAAAAAACCCTGCTTGGTGGCTGTAGCCAGTGTGGCTGCTTACAAAAAAAGAAAAAAATCCATTTCACTAAATAAATAAAGAAAAACCAACACATTCCACATTAGGATGAAATTAAGATCTTTAGAAATATTTGGCTGTAGAGGAAAGCATGAGAGAGAATGACTGATCCATAACTTGGTGGTTAGGGTTCTCACCTAAAATGTAGAGTCTGTTCTAGAGCTGAAATGGAGGTGAAAGATTTCTTCAAGCTGTCTACCAAGCAGTACTTATCAAATCTAGTAAATGAAGAAACAAATATTTGCCTTATATAATGCTGAGCATGCCATTGTACAAGTACATTTCATAAACTACATAGATTCACCACACTGAATCAAGGCAGGTGGCAAAAATATCTTTATTTTGTGGACATGTAAAATATCGTTAATACAGAAAACTTCTCTTTTTGTATTTTGGACTATAGGCATGAAAAGAAAGAACCACAGGGCATGTGTAGATGAAATGGGGGGGAGGGTAATTGAAGCAGTTGTTTTTTTAAAAATACCACTTCAATTTAGGGCCCTTTAAACCCCCGTGTTGTGCACACACCCAAACTTACCTGCTTCTCTGCTGGTGTGCAGAGTGGTCCCTGGGCTGAGGGGTGTGGGGGGATGGTGATTCCCTCTGCAGCAGCAGCAGCCGCCCCCTTCCCCCCAGGTGTCACCTGCCCATAGGCACCCAGCTCAGGCAGTCGTGGGAGGCACCGCAGCTGCAGAGGGAAGCACCAGGCTCCTGCACAGCTCAGGCAGGCTTCAGGGAAAAAAAGATCAGGCTCACTGCTTTTCTTGGGCAGAGCCTACCTCCCTGGGCTGCTGTCAGGCTGCCTGCAGGGCTTCTTGCAGAGCCCGAAAGCTGCACAAATCCTGGTGCTTTGTTCTGTGGCTGTAGGGCAGCACAGTTTTCTGTGCCCCAAGTCATTTAAGGCACATTGTACCACTGATTTTGCTACAGCAGCTGGAATTACTACACAATATGCTGCCAACATGTTGAAACACCAATGGCATTAATGCAGCGCAAAAGCATTTAACCTGCTTTAAAGTATTGTGCACACATGCCCCTTGTTTCATCTACACATGGCCACATGTGCTAAACTTTGTTTTCAAAGGACAAAATGGCCCTTGTTCTAGATGGAAAAAAAATCAATAAATCTGACTAGGAATTTCGAAAAAAAAAAATTTTTTTTGGTGGGATGTGCTGTTTTGAATAAACAGAAACTTTCTTGAAAAAACATATTTTGTGTACAGATAGCTTTTAATAGTAGTAATCGTAGGAGTAATAGTAGCACCACCGAGTAGCGATAGCTAAGCCATTTGGAAAAGTGTGGGAGATCCAGGATCAAGTCCCTCACTCCAGATAATTTTAAGTTCAGAATTTTTTTCAATAGGAATATGAAATTGTTTAAACTAAATGGCACAGCTCCAGCAAAGGAATTAAGAATCAGGCAAAGCAGTGACTTGAACCTAGGATTTCATATCTGAGTTGAATATCCTAACCACCAGGTTTCTTTCTGTTACTTCCTCCTACTATTGGTAAAGTTTTTGTAGATGCCCCTATGAGTTTTCAAAGGGGTGAGGGCAAGCTCCGCGTGTCCCAAAACACAGAAACATCCCCTCCACAGGAAGAACTTATCTGCTGCTGGTCCGTCAGTGCAGGAGCCGGGACCGTGGCCGCAGCCATGCCAGCCGGCATTACGCCAGCTATTTGATCATCTGTTCCCCACGCAGGGAACAGCTGGACCAATCATGGTGGCTAGGAAAGTTTAAAAGCCCTGACAGACCCCGCGCAAGGAAGGAGCCAGAGGGAGAGAGAGAGTAGGTGGACAGCAAACAGATGTGCTGAGGCTTCTGCGGGGAAGAGGAGCATCACAGCCAGAACAGCACTGGAGAGCAGGGCAGGGGAAATCTTTGAGTCCCCTGCCAGAGGCAGAGCAGGGGAAGCACTTCAGCCCCCTGAAGGAGGCAGAGAAGGGGAAGCACTGCAGCTCCCTGTGGAAGACAGACCAGGGAGAGTGTTCGATCCCCCTGTAAGTAGTAGAGCAGGGGAGGCATTTGAGCCCCATGTAGGAGGTAGGGGAAAAGGAGGCAGCTCCACATCCCTCTCCTCCCTAGGAGAATATTTCTTCTGAAGGAAACTGGAAAAAACAGAGAGAATATCAAAGTGATAGAGAGAGAAGTTTGGGGCCTCAAGGCCAGAGGGTGCCCCATCTGGAGCAGGTGGCAGGTAAGCCTGCAAGACCAAAACCCCCATTGCACCATCACCTATGTGGTTGGCAAGTGGGCAAGCTATAGGGAAGGTAGAGCCTGTGGAACATCACATCAAGCAATCATGAATACTGCCATTGTTGGGAAGCCCTCCCAGGAAGATCTCCACTGAACCCCCTCTCTTGATAACTTAATACCAAAGTCATGGCAGGTGAGTTAAGGGGAGGGGCTACATACCCGACAGGCCATGCCACCCCTAAGGCCCCAGGGATCACACCCCCCTACACAGTTACAATGTTTAATAATGGTACATGCGTGTGCACCCACACAAAGTCCTTTAACTGTTATGTCTTTCAGTTTGTGACTTTGCTAAAAATGCAGTTATTACAGCTTTAGAGGAATTTTTAGGAAATACTAATATTACAAGTTCATCATATATTAAAGAATGTTTTTAAACATAATTGTCTACCTTAAGTTGTTCTGGCTATTGATAAGAAGACCTGTTTAAATCTCACTGATTTGCCTGAATCTCACTCAATTAATCCAAAGAAGCTTTCAGCTTTTCTACAGTTCTAATATCACTGTATAGAATGGGACATTTAAAGACTGTATTATATAGCAATATCCTCAGTATATTTGGAATGACCAACGTAGTAGATATTTACTGTGTAACATTTTTATTTTAATTGATTTTATATACATTTTTAGGGGGTAAAGTAATGAGTAACTATGTCCTGAGGGAAGGTAAGTCTCATGTAGGACACATATTCTTGTTTGCTGCCAATTGTTTGCCTATTGTTGGGTGAGGTAGTAACAGGCCAAAAAAACCACAAAACCCTCTTTCCACCTAAAGGCTGGTTTAGCAATATTCTGTCATGTGCCTATAATGATGTGGTCATATAAAGCATTGGATAAGTCACCCTCATCAACTCCTTTGTTGTACAGTAGTACACTTGCACTAGGCCGGACAAGTAGGCCCTTTCCTCATGTTTATTCTAGAAATCACTGCTTTACAACTACAATTATTGGATAAATCTGTGAGGAAAATACTTGCACCCTGTTAGTTGCATATACATGAACACTAATAGCTGTAGGCATTTATGCACATGCTCCAGGAGTTGTGTGTGTGGTGGCGTGCTTTATTTAAAGTGGGTCCAAGAGCTGCTTTATTTAAAATGCCCAGAGTGTCTCATGTATCATCATCCCCACACTTAAAAATGGCAGCGGGGGCAGCACTGGAGTCCATTGGAGTGCAGTAATTACTGGATTAATTGAGCTTGCTCCAATCTGCTGTAAGTACAGTATGTAGGAGCAGCCTTACTGCTAGTGTATAGGTGTCCTGTGTGTTACAATTATTGGGCTGTGTGTAACTATCTGACTGTAAAGGGGCTTGTAACTAGGAAAAGTTTGGGAGCTACTGTACTAAACATACCAGGGCTTGGCATGCCATTTTACACAAAAAAGAAGAAAGAACCCTCTTTACCTTAGCCAAACTTTAATCAAACCGAAGCGCTGCTTTCAAACCTCAAACAAGTTAAACTTCTAATTTCTAAAGTCTCAGAAGACTTGGTTCTTCCCAGGAACAGCCCACTGGAGAAACATAAGAATATCTATCTGTTTGGGGATTATAAATGACTTTACCAAAAACAAACCCCCCCACCAGGGCTCCCCTGAGATCTTCTCTGAAACAAAGTAAGTCTCATGTGGGACTCTTGCTTAGGCTTGCTGCCAATGACTTGCCTGTTGTTGGGTGACATAGTGACAGCCAAATATTCCCAAAGTTCTCATGAGAGCCCTCTCTTCTTCAGTATCCAGGCTGGCTTTGCCAGTCCAAGAAATTGGATAGTTTGAATGCACAAACACTTTGAAATTCCACCATGTTGAATTGTATCTCTTATAGGAAACTAAGCATATTACATCAGCAATCTGATTAATAGTAGTACTGCTATGATCCTACGAAAGTTTTTAGAATTATTACTACCAAATGGTGCTACCCAAACAGCTGCTCAAAGCAGAAGTGGTTGATAAGAAAATTTCTTTGTGGGAAGCTGGATGAAAACATTTAAAAAAGAATATGTATATGATGTAAACCAAAACTTCTAGACTTTAGTGGCCTAAAGACACTTCTATAGAGCTACAAACTTCTGTTTAGCTTTGTAAAACATCTTTCTGGCAGCCATTTGTCCTGTATACTGTTCTTTAGCCTACATATGGATTTGACTTGTTGGGTTTTAACAACTGCCACCTACCAGATAGACCTGTGTTGCTGAAACCCTAATAGTTATTATGTCTGTCATCAGCTGGGATTTTGTAGTATGATTCAAGGTAATAGTTGTTGGGTATTTGGGGCAAAGAAGGAATAAAATAAACTAAAGGCTATGTTTCACCAGTGGGTCAGACCAATGGTCCCTCTAGTCCTGTCTCCAACAGTGGCAGAAGTGGATGCCAAACAAGGAGAGCATTGAACCAGATATCTCTAGAGTGATCTATCCCTTACTCAGTACTCTCCGTGGAATCCATCATTTATTGGTTTAGACATGCCAGAGGAAACATCTCCAAACATTCTGTACAATAGCCATTAATAGATCTTTCATCCATAAATTTATCCAGTCCCCTTTTTTATCTTCCTTCACCACTGTCTGTGAATGAATTCCACAAGTTAACTATGAATTGCATTAAAAAGTATTTTCTCTTGTTAGTTTTACACCTGTCACTTACTGATGTCAGCAGGTGCTTCTTAGTTCTAGTATTCTTGGACTTTGTGAAAAAAGAGACCCCTGTTCACTTGGTCCACACTCTTTATGATTATATAGATTTCTATTGCATCCTTCCTCAACCTGCTCCTCTCCAGGCTGGGTGTGTATACATAAGACATTATGGTGCAATAGCAACTAGAAATTGCACAGTAGCTCAGTGTAACCATGCAGTAGCATTGCCAGACACTAACCATGTGACAATGTTACTGCATAGTTGTAATGAGCTACTGTTCAGTAGCTCGAAAAACTTCGGTGATGGTACTGCATGGTAACTCCAGTTACTGCAAATGGTTGTTCACATCCATTTGATCATGGGCTCTAAAAATAACATGGGGGCAGTGCTTAGGGTAAGGATGTTGCCAGGTAGTCTTGTATTTTTGCAGTAAATAACTGTGCTGTAACAACTGTGCAGTCTGCTGCACATGTAGATGTGGCTACTGAACAGCATAGACTTTTTAATCTATCCTGGTATGGCAACTGCTCCAGGCCCCTGAACATTTTGGTTGCCCTTCTCTGTACCTTTTCTAATTCTACTACATTATTTTTTAGATGTGGGAACTAGAACTTCACACAGTTTTCTAGATATGGCTGCACCATCGATTTCTACAATGAGACGATCATGTTCTCCATTTAATTTTCAGTTCCCTTCTTAGGATCACCACATATGCTATATTTAGTCTTAAGATTTTTTGAGATATAAAAATGGTTTCATTGTTCTGCAGAAAGTTGTATTATTCCTCTGTTCATTTGGGTGAACATAATTGACTCATTCTTATGCAATTTTTGGCTGGAGATCTTGGTGTTCTTTCTGTCTACTGGTGTGCTTAAATTGTAGCTACTCTAGCAGGTCCTTTCCAAAAATATATTTTGTGGGAGAGATGGAAAATTTAAGACAACCAAGGAATACCTATATTATCCTGACTTATTTGTCTGATTGGTTGATTTGTGGTTCCATATTACAAGTTCCTAAAAATATTATTAGTAACATGAGAATTTTTGAATTTCAGGAGCAAAATATTAAAGTTTTGAAGCTTACTGGACCCTGGCTCCAAGAGTTACCGGGTAATTATTTTAATTCAGGTTTCAGTTTTCTTGCAAGCAATGCTTGTGTCTTGTCATTTCCCCCCCTTAGTTCAAATTGCTCTACCCATCCCCCTAATGATGTGCAATTTGATTTATACACTAACCTTGAAATGAATAGACATTAATGAACTGTTTAATTTAAATGAATGACTTGTCAGGTACTAGTGTGAATACTTTACTAGTTGCAAATTCTGCACCTCCAGGCCTCAGAATCTTCACTTATAAGGGCACAGCATCAGCTGTCATGCATGCCTGTGTTTGGCACCATTTTAATATTTGATTGGATACAGGGTAGCTTTGATCTGAAGATCACTTGATTAGTAATAGCTTTTATATTTACCTCATTTTAGCCGTGTGTGTGAGTGTGATTGGCTTAGGATAGGGCTAAATTGCTCTAAGACTCAAATTTGGTTGTGAACTCTGCTCTCAAATTCAAAAAGCTTCAAAATGTTGAGAAGCAATACACATTTGTTTGCCCCAGATGTTTCTAGTGGTTTGTGTGTGTTCTCTCTCTCCAGCCCACCACCCCCACCCAACTTAGTTTGATGCCTGTATACAAGGTAGGACTTAAGGAATGCTGTGCAGCAGTGGACCTTTATATTCCTCAAAGAAAGTATCTGATTAATCATATTAGTGAACTTAAAAATATTAGGACACTACTAACTTCTTAGTTAGGGAAGCAAATAATGAGAATACAGCACAGTCTCCTGAAAGAAGTAAGAGTTCCTGTATCCCAATGACCTTTAGAAAGAATGTTTTCCAAAACTCACACCAGGGTATTGTAGCTCCACATTTGTCCACAAAACACGGCTGTGTCTTACAAAGTAAAAATATTTTCCTGAATTGTAGGAAGCCCTTCTCCCCCGACCCCTTCCAAGTGATTTGTTCTCTTTTGGAATTTTCTTCCCACTTAATGGGAGTTTTACCACCAACTGCAATGAAAACAGCTCCAATGCTGAGCACCCCAACCTTTCCTCACATTCTCTGTCCTCTCTGTCCCCACAACTCTGCCCAAAGTTTGGTGCTCTTTACAGGTTATCTTTTTAAATGATTCTGTTGTGATACTAGGTTGGTGGACCTCCTCCGGCAGGCTTTAAACTAGGCTCGTCGGGGGAAGGGGAAGGGGAAGATGAGGGCAGAGGAAACATCAGACTGCCAGACCAAATAGCACCCACAACTACAGCCCAGCCCAGACCAATGAGCAAAGTGAATAAAAAGGTAAGAGATAGGGGCCAGGGTAACGCTGGGACTAGGGGGTCAGTACACACACCCACAGGAGGCCTCAAATGCCTCTACACAAATGCTCGTAGTATGGGCAACAAGCAGGAGGAACTCACCCTCCTGCTGGCTGACACCAGGCCGGACATAGTGGGGATTACGGAAACGTGGTGGGACGCAACGCATGATTGGGCAGTGAATGTCAAGGGCTATAGGCTGTACAGGAGGGACAGGATAGGAAAGAGAGATGGGGGCATGGTGCTCTATATTAAGGAGGAATACACATCCTCATTAATTAGTAAGGAGTCGGAAGCGGCACTCTGAAGTGCTTTGGGTTAGAGTACAAGGCAGTCGTAGGGAAAGGGACTTAACAGTGG
>NW_017728948.1:61274005-61280991 GCF_001723895.1 Crocodylus porosus
AGGAGGTTAGATGAACATCTTGCTGGGGTCATTTGACCCCAGTATTCTTTCCTGCCATGGCAGGGGGTCGGACTAGATGATCTGCTCAGCTCCCTTCTGACCCTAGAAACTATGAAACTATGTTCTTCCTGGGCTGCTGATTCTTAGGACACACTGTTTCTGCCTTCATCTCATAGAATAACTCTCAGCTCCTGGCCCCATCTCTCAGACTGACTTGACAGGATACCTCCCATCAGAAGGCTGGTCTTCACCTTATGTCATATCAGCATGCTAGACAGGTGACAGCCTAGCCTTTTTTGGCAGTGATGCCCCTCCCCCCACCTTCCATTGAGGGGACCTTCTACCTCTTTAAGGCTCTGGCCCCACCTACAGGCCACTTGGGGTGCCAATAGATCTCTGCAGCCCTGGCCTGGCCCTCGTGGTGGGGATACATGCCCTTTGGCCTATTGGCTCTGGCCCCTTGTTTTGCCCAGTTGAGCTTCAAAGGGTCAGTCTGGCAGCAGCTGTCCTTTCTGTGCCACAGGGGTCCCTTTGAGCCACACCATAAAACCATCATCTCATGCTGGGATTGCCTAGAGTCCCAGAAATCATATACCAAGCAACCCTTTTCTCCAGTGATCTCATCTGAGTCCCTCTGTAGGCCCAGAAACTCTAAGCCCCTTTCCTAGGCTGGCCCCTTCACAGCCCACACCTCACACTCTTAGGTCTTCCGTCCCTGTATTGGGTCCCTAGGAACCTCCTCCTTGCCCATAGCTCCTACCCTGACCTCCAGAATGTTCCTAGGAGCAGCAGAAGTCAGGGCAATGTTAACTCAGCAGCATCCCTGAAGCAACTGCTGGCTCTGCTCCTCAGGGCTTGATCTTATACTGAGGCTGCTCCACCCTGGTCCAATCAGGTGGCCTCCTGGCTGTGATGTGACCACCTGATTGTCTGTGCCATCACCTGCAGGTTGCCTCACAGCCTGCTCAGGCCTTTAAACTGGTAAGCACTCAAAGGTGCACTCAAAGGAGTCAGTATGTAGTCAAGGTTGGACTAGAATTTTTCTTTGACATCATTGTCAGCATTAAGTGTTGGGCATACACACTGATCTCGGTGGCTTCCTAGCTGTTTCACAGCTTAAGATAGAGAGTCATAAGATGTTCATTAATGCCCAAAGGTAGCTCCATAAATTGACTGATGAGCTGATTCTTGATGTCAAAGCCAATGCTATGAGTGTATCTGTCCAGGCTGGTTTCCCCTTCCAGAGGAAGGTATAGCTTCTATCCCTTTCCCTCAGATGACCCTCATCTGGTCTTCTTTCCTCACTTATAATGTTGATGTTGTATGTCACTAATTTCCTCTAGGGGATGGCAGTTCTTTCTTCTCATTCATTGTCTTGGTAGTTTTACTGCCAAACTAACACTCACATGAATCATTGAGAATGTGCACTCTTTTCATCCAGATACACCTTAGCAAAACAAACAATGGGGAGGGAATCTTACAGACTCATTCTCTTTGGGGGTACCTGCCTCTTTAATTCAGCTTCCTACTAATAAAGGCTCTTGCCTCCTGGATATTAGCAATAGCCAGAGAACTGTCTTCATCCAATGGTGGATTTGGGGCCACATGTACTTCCTTAAGCAAAAAGAAGTAAATGCAGCATTTGCAGGGCATATGAATAATTTAAAAGGAGTTTCTTTCCACATTATCTTCACAAGCACTCAATAGAAATAGAAATCATTGCATGGATGGTTGAACTAATCTAATGTTCAGTAAAACATCACTGTCTACACATGCACAGTACTTACTTCATTGTAAATTAGGCTAATGCACTATTTGCTAGTACCAGGGAATACAGGTACTAGATTAACAGCATGTTAGCTACTGTGCAATAACACACATGTAGATGCTGACCAGGAGCAATTTGAGGCTGCCTTTGAATGCTAGGCTAGATACTGGGGTTTTATTCTCTGCTAATTTCGTTCCCCTCCCCTTCACACCCTGGAAATTAACCAGGAGACTGAGGGCTCTTATAGTTTCATAGTTTCGTAATTGGTAGGGTCGGAAGGGACCTGAGCAGATCATCAAGTCCAACCCCCTGCCATGGCAGGAAGGGATACTGGGTTAAATGACTCCAGCCAGGTGTTCATGTAGCTTTCTTTTAAAGACCTGCAAGGTAGGAGCCAGCACTACTTCTCTTAGAAGTTGGTTCCAGATCCTAGCCGGTGAAGTGACAGTGAAGTAGCACCTCCTAATTTCTAGCCTGAATCTACCCTCTGCTAACTTGTGTCTGTTGTTTTTAGTCACTCCTGAGAGTGCTTGGGGGAACAAGGACTCTCCCAATCCCTGGTGGTTTCCCCCGACTAGTTTGTAAACTGCCACTAGATCCCCCCTCAGCCTTCTCTTGTGGAGGCTGAACAGGTTCAGGTTCCATAGCCTCTCCTCATAGGGCCTGCCCTGCTAACCTCTGATCATGTGGGTGGCCTTCCTTTGGACCCTCTCCATGCTGTCCACATCTCTCCTGAAGTGTGGCACCAAGAACTGAATGCAGTACTCCAACTGCAGCATCACCAGTGTTGCATGGAGGGGGAGGATCACCTCCTTGGACCTGCTCGAGAGGCATCTGTGGATGCACGACAAGGTATGGTTGGCCTTCTTGAACACATCCCCATATTGTTGGCCAGGATAATTCTCTCAAAAAGCTTCCCCAGGACCGAGGTAAGACTCACAGGCCTATAGTTACCTGGGTCCTCTTTCCTCCCTTTGTTGAAGATGGGGACCACATTGGCCCTTTTTCAGTCATCCGGCACATTGCCTGAGCACCATGAGTGCTTGTAAAGCCATGCCAGAAGTCCCACAATAACCTCTGCTAGTTCCCTCAGCACTCTGGGGTAGAGATCGTTGGGACCTGCTGATTTAAGTATGTCTAGTCCCTCCAGAAGTTCCATGACTAGGTCCTCACTGACCCTAGGCTTGGGTGTGTTGCCCACAGGGCCCGCAGAGATCCCAGTGGGGGAGATGACCAGGTCCCTCCTCAGAAATATGGAGGCAAAGAAATTGTTAAATAAGTCAGCTTTGCCTGTCCGGTGTGATGACCAGATTTCCTAGCATGTCCTGCAGAGGCCCCATGTTACCTGGTACCTTCTTTTTACCCCCTATGTATTTAAAATAGGACTTCTTGTTGTCCTTGATCTGGGTTGCTCGTCCCAGTTCCATTTCTGCCTTGGCCTGCCTGACTGCCCCACTACAATCCCGAGCAATGGAGGTATAGTCCTCTCTGGTGATGGCCCCTCCTTTCCAATGGGTGTATGCCTCCTTTTTAGCTTGAAGATGTTCCTGGATGTTTTTGGTGAGCCATGGGGGCCTTTTCACCTTCGTGCCCCCTTTGATCTATGTAGGGATTACTTCCCTTTGGGCTTGGAGGATCATCTCCTTAAGGAATGACCACTCTTCCTGGACACCCAACTCCCCCCTGCTTGGGGACCTCAGTGCCTCCCCCACTAGTCTTCTCACCTTGTTGAAGTCTTCCCTCCTGAAGTCCATAGCTGATGTCTTGCTGCAGGCCTTTGCCACCTTGCACTGGATAGTGAACTCCAGCAGGTGATGATCACTGTCGCCCAGGTGGTTGAGCACTCTCAGTCCCCTCACCAGATTGTCACCCATGGCCAGGACCAGGTCCAACAAGGCATCTCCCGTGGTGGGGCTGTGTACCTCCTTAGTCATGCCTCTGCTCACAAGGCCTCTAGTGACAAGTCACAGTTGCACAAGTCAGGGATGGTATTAAGCTTTAACATTTGACTGTTCAAAGTTCATTTTATCACGAACACTGCTTAACATTCCACAACACTTAATATAGCCTAAAGGCAATGTGTAAAACATGCTAAGATTCATGGAGTTTCTCTTCCCCTACAATGCAATAACCCATACTGAGTAGTTGTTGGCCCCCAGTTATTTATATGAAACTTTTCTAACCTACTATGGACAGATATTAACAGCATTAACTTCAGTTTTATCTTATAGACTAGCAAACAAAAGCAATGGTCAATAATGGCATCCAAAGTAAAACAGGAATAGCCCATATATATGTGCTTCCCTATATGTCATCTATTGAGATCTAGCCCCATCCATTTTTTAAACGATAAGATACTCTACTGATGTGCAATGATATACCATGGAAAAAAAACCTTTTTAGACAATATTTGTCAAAGGTTTCAAAGACAGACATGTTCTACAGTGTGGCTTGATAGCAGTGAGCTGATTCATGAAGACAAATGCAGTTCAAGTGCATTTGAAGAAGTCCATTCTTAAGTGTTGTTTGTCACGCAAACTGGAGGCCCTTTCACAATCTGGTTTCTTATTTCTTTAGAAAATTGAGTGTGTTACTAGAACCTTTAAAGGAACTGTATTGAAACTGTACTGAATTTACCTATATCTTAGTGGCCACTGGTACAATATATGCATCAAGATAGCCTGCATATAGACTAATGTCTTCTATGGCTGTAGAATTACCCCAAATGATCTATTAGCTTATCAGTGAGCTCTCTATGGAGCCACAATACATTATAATCTCAGGGCAAACACTGCAGGTTTTACTGGCCCCTTTATTTTAGTGACAGTTCTTGCCTGAGCAAGGACTGTGAGATGTATATCAGAATATATGCCAAAAATAGCAGAAATATGTCTAAATATGATGACTGAGATACTGTTAACTTCAGAATGAAGTAGACAGGAAAAGAACATGAATTGATTTAATTTTCTGAGCATGCCTTCCTGTCCCTTGTGCTAATCATTTCTTCATAACCTCTTGTAGGCTGATGTATTGGAATTGTAGCAAACATGCCAGTTTTTATTTTTATTTTTTTAATATGCATTCCCTCCCCTTCCCCAACCATTTCTGACTTTGTTTCTCCCTCTTTAGTCCCTATAGATAAGTGTAAGTAAGCTAAGATGTAAGATAAGCTTTAACAATTTATTTTAGGTAGTAAGTTTTATTTCTCTCTCCTTTGCAAATAAGTGCCTTGACATTTTAATATAGATATCCACTGTTTTATAAGCAATAATTATTATGTTTGTATTGATTTTTTACTGTTTTTAAATTGTGTGATTAGGCCTATATATGTAAGTTAGCATAAGTCATGTCAAGTTTCCATCTTGTAATGTCAAGCCTCCATCTTATCCCCATGCCTGGTTGTGTAACTTATAACTCATACTACCCCTTATATGTAACTTGGTTCCTGAATGAATGGGAATGAGTGAGGGTGCTTAAGAGACAATGGAAGTAGGTCGAAAAATAGCTCCTTCTGAATGACCGAACTATCAACACCAATACCTGAACCAACTTTATGACTTAATGGGGTTAACAGAAACCTGGTGGAATACTATCCATGACTGGGTGGTACACATTAAGGGCTATAAGCTATACAGAAAGGATAAAGTAAGGAAGAGAGGAGGAGAGGTTGCACTTTATGGCAAGGAGCATTATACATCGACCCTTATCAAAATGGAATTAGAGGAGGAGAAAGTAAAAGGATTATGGATACATGGAGGTCAAGGGGAAAGGGATTTGGTGGTAGGGGTCTGCTACAGACCCCCACACCAAGGGGAAGAACTAGATTAGGAACTCCTGAAGCAGCTCTCAGAAAACATAAAGACTAGAGAAGTGGTAGCCATGGGGGACCTGAACTACCCTGACATCTGCTGTGAGACGCAGACAGCAAATTCCCTCCATTCACACAGGTTCCTATCCTGTGCACAGGACCTCCACCTGACACAAGAGGTCCATGGTCCCACTAGGGGGAATGCCATACTGGACCTGGTATTGGCAATGGGGGATGACATGATAGGGAACCTACAGATCAGTGGTCACCTGGGGGACAGTGAACACCAAATAATATAATTCACCATAAGGCATAGAGTGGGAAAGGTAACTAGTAGGGTGGAAGTGTTAGACTTTAGGAAGGCTGACTTCAGTAACCTCAGGTGTTTAGTCAATGATGCACTGCAGAGTAAAGAGATTTGGTGAGATGGGAGCCCAGGAAGGGTGGCTGTGCCTTAGGGAAGCAATCCTTTGGGCACAGAGGGAGATGATCCCAATGTGGGGAAAAAGGGGCCAAGAGGCTTCCTTGGCTGACCAGAGAAATACAGAGCAGCCTAAGGGCAAAAAAGGGGGCATTTAAGCAGTGGAAACAGGGAGAAATTACTGAAGAGGAGTATACCTCCTCAGCTTGCAGTTGTAGGGAGGCAGTTAGAAAGGCCAAAGCTACTATCTGTTTTTCAGATATATTTTTCAAGGTGGTATAGGACCACTACTGAATGGGCAAAAGCAACTGGTGATAGACAGGGGGGACAAAGCTGAACTCCTCAATGAGTTCTTTGACTCAGTGTTCCTAAACGAGGGGCAAAACAAGTCCCACAATGGGTTCATAGAAAGACAACATAGAGATTCTAGCTGGGTACCAGACTACCAAGTGCTGACCCTGAGATGGTGCAGAGTCACTTGGAAGGACTGGATGCATTTAAGTTGGCAGGCCCGGATGAGGTCCATCCAAGGGTACTGAAGGCACTGGCTGCTGTCATTGCACAGCTACTGGCAAGAATATTTGAGCACTTGTGGCACACATGCCAGGTCCTGGAGGACTGGAAAAGGACCAATGTGGTTCCTATTTTCAAGAAGGGGAGGAAGAAGGATCATGACAGGCAACTACAGGCCAGTCAGTCTCACCTCCATCCTTGGTAAAGTCTTTGAAAAGATTATTAAGACTCACATAGGTGAGAGCCCAGCAGGAAAAATTATGCTGAGGGGAAACCAGCATGGGTTTGTAGCAGGTGGACCATACCTGACTTATCTAGTCTCTTTTTGTGACCAGGTTATGAAGCACCTGGACTCAGGAGTAGGGGTAGATATCATTTACTTAGACTTCGATACAGTATCCCACCCCATACTGGTGAGCAAATTAAGAGGCTGTGACTTTCATAGATTTCATAGACATTAGGGCTGGAAGGGGCCT
>NW_017728948.1:61288951-61294878 GCF_001723895.1 Crocodylus porosus
CCATATCTCAGGTGTCAGCGTCAGTTTCCAGCCCCAAACTACCTTAAGTAACCCCAAGCCTCAGCCAGCTTCTCTCTAGTCCACCAGTTCTGGCAACTTTCACTCCCTACACTTTAACACTCTCTCTCTCTCACCTTAACCTTCCCCCAAGTATCCCAGCTACCCCAAGCACACACATGCATATGGTACCATCCAAGTTAGGAATGTACCTACATGTAGGTGGGGTGAGTGTGTGTGTGTGTATGTATATATATGTTATTGTATGCATGATATACGGATTAGTGATCTGTGTATGTGTACTGAGTGTGCGGGTATGGACAATTGATTTTTGTCTAACTTTTGGGATATATAGTGTATGTGCCTAGGCTACTTTGGATGTGTATGCGCCTGAGTTGGTAGTGTGTGTGTATATGTACCTACTTGATTTGTGTGTTTGTATATGTTCAATTGCATCACGCCCTTCTGTCTAACATGCAATATTGAGATCCTGAGAATTGGCCTGAGCCACAGAGCAACATTTTTATAGTATTTTTGCTTTAAAATGTGGAATTTATTATGGTATTTTGATGGGATCTGCTTTTTTGCATTCAACTAAAGACCCAGTGGGTCTACATGAGATATTTACTGTTGAGTAGACTAATTAGATTTGCAGTAAATGTCTTGGCATCTACATGTGAGCCCCTATTAGGCTGGAGTAAACTAATTAACTCTGCAGCAGGGTAGTACTTGTAAATACAAGTACTATTCTGCTATGGAGTTTTTTACTCCACAGCAGCACATGTATAGATGCTGCCCCATTTGGCTTGGGCACAAGGGTACTTCAGTGAAAAGGCTGCCTGGCAGCTAGCTCCATATTGAAGCACTATCATGCCCCAGCTGGCCCCTATACAACATGTTGAGCAATGGCAGAGTAGCCCATGGTTGGTAGGCTGATCCCCAAGACCCCTTATAGCTGCAGCTGCTCTGACCCAGCTCAATGTGCTGTGGTCCTGGGTTCATGCACCCAGGAGCAATAAATACCAGAGCAATAACCTTCAGAGTCTATTGCTTCACATTAATTGAACATGTAGATGCACCAGTGCTGGACATGTTAGTTCATTCACTGAGGAACTATTTCATGTGTAACTAACATTTTAGCGACACAACAGAAAGAATTGAAAATGAAAAACTAATTCACATAGTGCAGAACAAATCAAGACATAGAGCAAAATATTTATTAAGAGTTTTCACTTGAACTCAGATGCTTCAAGCATCTGCCAGTAACTGGTATATTTGTTACTTTCCCCCACCCCACCCCACCTCATTCTGTTAAATTTTATTAACTCTTGGATTATTCACAGCCTGAAACAATCAGACTTATAACCTTAACGTTTAAATGTTCAACAGTTAGGAACAACAAAATTCCCTGGTGCTTATCTTAATCTAGTTACCATGTCCTGTTAAATGATAAATGATTAAATGATAAATATTTAAATTAGTGATAGTTGGAAGGCAGCTGCACTTATTTTGTGACACACAGCTGTGGGAAATTAAATATCACTGATGATAAAAACAACTAATGAGAACAAAGAGTGTATTGTAGCCCACATGATGCCTTCAGCCTTAATTCATCAATGGCTAAGACATGGAGAGCAATTTTATTGGCTTGGACACAGCTAGAATACTGTGGAGCAAATGAATGTGGGTGTCTTTCATGTGTTTTTTCACTAACATATAAAAATACTAACTTGGAGTTTGGGAGAATTGTTTTGGTAAAAGGTACAAACCTAATAAAAGACACATGTTAACTGTTAATGTTCATTTACTAGATTCTGATTAAAATCTTGTAGTCTCAAAGTTAATTTCTTCCAATTGCCTTTTAATTATAGTACCTTTCTTATCTTTCCAAATATAATAACTTCTTAATATAATTTGCACTGTTATATATCTCATATAGGATCTAATCATGTACCTTATTCAGTAAGAACTAACTTATTTTTTAAGTAAACCACACATGCATGTGTGAACACACTCAACCTAAAGCTGAAATATGTATGAATCTAAGTAAAGCTTGAAAAATAAAGTATTTTTAGTGTCAGGGTTGTGATTCTGTAACCTATAATAGTACAGTGCAATGTGTATGTGGATGTATATGTTCACTCTTCATTATTTAGGTCTCTGTCTATAAGGACAAAGTAAGAGAGAAGAGAAATTCTTTAATTTTCCTTTAGCATGCAAATATCAGACCCAAAAATGAAGGCTAAAAAATAATGCGGTTGCAACCAAATTATTGTATATGTATTATTTAGTGCACATAAAAAACTGTTTAGCATTTAAAGATTAATGAGACCGAAGTATAAAAAACAAAATAAAGCAAAATAACCAACGTCACTCTCATGACTGGGTTTTGATTTTCTCTATTTACTAAGTTATTCTGAAAATAAGGGCTGTTTTTTATATAAATTTGGATTTTTTTCACTATTAATACTGGTTCAAACTGATTAGACTCTCACGACTTACTGTAAAACATATCACATTCATTCAAATCTAAGTCAACGTTGAATTTAAAATAATACCTCAATATGTAATTAGGTTCTACATATGGAAAATGTATACATTTGTTATCATTTTCCAGGTATAGAATCTAATTATTGGAGGGTAGTCTGAAATTCATCCTCCCCTACTGCTACAACAGGGAAAGCAGTGGGGAGTGGGGTGGGGGGGATGTTCAGGTGGCCCCTTTCCCCACTACCCCCTTCACTTCTTTCCCTTGCAGTGTTCCTTGCCTTCCTAAGCTCCCCACAAACTCTGCCCCTTCCCTTGCACAATATCTGCCCCTTCCCCCTGGTCTCCAGTCTCTAACCCTTCCTGTCCTCCACCTCTTAAAGTCGGAAGCTGCTTGGGCCTGTTCCCTTCTGGAGCACAGCATGTGGAAGTGTAGTTCCTGCCAGCCATGCAGTAGTGTCCATGTTGTTCATTGGACAGGCTGGACCATTCAGCAGTGTCAGTGCTGCCAATTGGCCAGGCTAGGGACAGAGTTTCCTTGAACTCTGTGCCCAGAAGGGAACCTAGCCCAATCTAGAAGTCAGCTGTCCCTGACTATAAGGGAGGAAAGGGGGCTGGGGACGGGGGGTAGGAAGAGACTAAAGAGGCAAATGAGGGGGGCAGGAAGACAAGAGGGCTTTTTTGTTTTTCCCTTCATGATGATTGTGGAAAAAAAATTCATCTTGATTAAAGTAAATATTGTAGTCCCCATATCTAAGATATTTTAGGGAAGTATGATCATAGAGAAGTAGATTGGAACAAAGGGACCCAGCTCTGCCACTGATTTGTAGTGCTTCTCATTGGACACATTCTCTACATCACTTGTCCAGACTGTGAAGTGATAATAAATAGTATTTCATTGCCAATGTGAAGCACAGTGAGATCTAAGAAATCAAAAGAGCACCAAAATAATTACTCAAAACCATTTCTAAATGTAGTGGGTTTGGGAACTTTTCATACAGGTAGTCATCTAGCCACCAAACATGCATACAACCCTATCATGTTATCATGGCTACAGGCAGTCACTGCTCTCCAGCCAGGCAGCTCTATTTTTGTCACCCCAAACATGGCAGGTTGGTGATGGGTGTAGAGTAGACTATCAGTGCCACTCTGCCAGCCCAAATTTCTAAGGCTGCAACTCCACTTACTGCCCCATGCCATGAGAAGAAAAAGGGAAGCATGGAACCAATGTCAGTGTCTCCACTGTTGTGAAGCAGGCCAAAACCAGAGGGGTGTACAGATATTGGAATGACACCTGAATTATGTGTCCAGCAGTGGTGGGGCATGGAAGTTTTGCAGTAGCCATGGCCTTCTTGTTTTGAACAAATCTCCAGTGACCAACCCCTGAGTACCTCTTCAGATTCTGTAGGGGATCTCTAGTCTCTCAGTACCACACACATATTGGTTCAAAAGACTTAAAAATGGCAGAACCTCATCTAAGATTTGCTCCCAGCCCGTCTCCCCCCAAGGGTGAATGTGTATTCTATTCCCTACCAATCTAAACTATTCCACTTAGATAAAACTGTATAACTTTGATTTATTCTGCCTTGTGTTTTTTGAATGTCTAGCCTGTGTTTCTCTACAGTTTGCAATGCTCTAAATGGGATGATTCTCTATACTTTAGTAAATCAAAACCAAAATTTGCACCCCTTACCCTGAATTGCTCTTATTTCAGGAACATTCCTTTTGAAATTGATGTCACTGTTCATGTGCAGAAAAGTAACAGATTGGGTGGGGGAGGGAGGGACTCCTGTACTAATACAAGTAATTAAGAGATTTGAAAGCTCTGTTCCTTTACGAAAAGTTATTTTTGTATTATATTGCTGTAAATTGTTAGAATTTTTCAGACTCTAAGGGAAAAATGCTAAAATTATTGATACACATTTTATTTGCATCAAATTGTCCCTTTAATTGAGGCAGTGTGCTGGAGAGATATTGTAGCCACAATGCTCCAAGAATTATGAAAGAGGCAAGGGTTCTTGGGCGGAATTTTTTTTTTTAGAGGATTTTGGTATAATAATCATTATTGAATTTATTGGTCTCTTCAGTAAGGTTTATATAGATTGTAACAGGGAGCCAGGTTCTGGTCCCACTATGCTCTCCTCCACTGGTGAGCCCAACCTGAAATTCCGGCAGCACAGAGTCACCACTGAGGATACAGACTTTTTAAATCTGGGATCTCCCAGTATGGAAAAGGGGGAAGGGGGGCTCCAGAAGACCCTGGGAGTTCTGGGCTACTGGGAGAAAAGGACCATGGGAGACTTAAAGAGTGAGATCCCCTGGAAAGAGGGCAGACCAGTAGCCTTACGTGGAGCCCATGCAGAAGCTTGGGTTGATGGTCACTGGAAAGCCAAGATGACTGCCTTTTCTCCTGCCACCATGGGGAAAGAAAAACCAAGGCCATGGAGGCACTGACCGCATTTGCAGACCAGTAGGAAAATGGTCGCCCATGCAGAAAGGGGGAAGGCTGGGAATGTAGACCCTATCTTCCAAAAGTATGGACTATCCCTGGAAGAATGGCAGTAAAGTGTACTGACCTGGTGCCAGTGTGAAGCTGTAAGCTTGCCACTGATAGAGTGAGATGCAGAACAGGTCCCAAGAGGGGGCATAAAAAGGGATCCAGCAATGCCGCTCCCATCCAGAGCATGAACAGGCCCTGAGGCAACAGAAAACAGAGATAAGTGAAGGGGAATGAAGGACAGGTTGAGAAACAACACACAGTTGTGCATTAATTAAATGGTTGATGGGAGCCAGTTGCAGCCCACAAAAGTAGGTCAGGTTAAAGATGAAGCTAAGAAAAGTTTAGTCGTTAACCACACATAGAATCCATCATGGGGAGTGGGGGAAGAGCTTGTCTTCTCTCCCTGCAGTGAAAGTGCCAAGGAGAAGCCCAGGCACCTTATTGGCTAAAAGACTGAAAAAGGGGCTAATAGATGATATCCCAGAATTCAGGGCTCTAACTAAGGTTCTGGAAGATATCTGCTGGCTCCAGGTATGAACCATGTTATAAGAGCCTTGTAACCTAAGAGTTGAAATAAAGTGAAGATGGAGTTACTTGTCCAGGGGCTGATTTTGACAAGGGAGGACTTCAGAGTCTGTGAGTTCTTTCTGGATGACACTAGCACAACTGTTTTAAAAAATGCTAACCAGACATTCTCCCATAGCATCTCAGGAAAGTGAGGGTGTCAGTTGGGGGCCTCAGTTGCCTGTACACGAATGCCAGGAGCATGGGGAACAAGTAGGAGGAGCTAGCCCGCCTGCTCTCTAGTGGGAAATATGACCTGGTAGGGATCATGGAGAGCTGGTGAGACTCATAGTTTATAGTTTCATAGTTTGTAGGGTCGGAAGGGACCTGAGCAGATCATCTAGTCCGACCCCCTGCCATGGCAGGAAAGAATACTGGG
>NW_017728948.1:61294889-61308332 GCF_001723895.1 Crocodylus porosus
CCGCGGGCTCCGTCTGGGTGGAGGCCTCAGACAAGCCCCGGGAAGGCCGCACCCCCCGGGCAGGGGCCCTGGCAGCACTCCGTGTCGACACCATCATAGGAGTTCTTAGCTGAGTTCGGGTCCTCTGGCCCGCACTAACAAGAGTTGGTCTCTCGGCCCCTCCTGCTCCCCCTCCAGCATGAACGCCGGCGCACACGCCGGCGCACTCTTACAGACCGTGCCTGTTTGTGCGCTCTGTTCGCGCGGCTCGGGAGCGCGGCTCCCTACCAGCTCAGCTAAGAGGGATCCAGGGGGCTTTCCCTCTGGATCTGGCTCAGCTGCGTCAGCCCCTCTGCCCCACTTACCTTAGGGGGATTAGCTGCTGCTGCCCCCGCTGCTGCTCTGCTCGCCTCTGCTGCTCTCCTCTCCACTCTGGGTCAGGTAAGGGGGCACACGTGTGTGCAAGACACACGTGTGCCTGTGTCCTTACTCTCCCCGGTGCTCCTTGCTCCCGAGTGCTGGAAGCTACGTCAAACCACAGCTTTTAAAGGCTGCGGTTTGAATTTCCCGCCTCTGCTCTATCTGCCAATCAGGCACTCCGGACTTCCCGGAAGTGCCTACTGGCAATCCTGCCCCCCTGCTCTCCCTTGCTGGGGGGACCTGGTGCCTCCCCGAGGGATACCCCCAGGGGTGCTCCCTGGCTTGAGGGACAGTCCCCCCCCAGCCCACCCTGTTTCTGCGCTCTGTTTGCACAGCTCGGGAGTGCGGCTCCCTACCGGCTCAGCTAAGAGGGATCCGGGGGACTCCTTGCATTATTGGAACATAGCCATAAAGGGCTACGCTCTCCACAGAATGGACAGAGTAGGGAGAAAAGGCAGAGGGGTAGCTCTCTTTGTGAGAGAGTAGTACACCTCTCTGGAGACTGACATTGGCTCCAAAGATAAGCAGCTTGAAACCCTCTGGGTTAAGCTACGTGGGCAGGGAGAAGGGGTGGTGTGATGAGAGAAACCTAACTATAGGCATTTACTACAGGCCACCAAACCAAGGGGAGGAGCTGGATCTGGAGTTTTCTCAAGAGGCTGTGCTTGCAATGCTGTGCATGCAAGGGACTTGCTTGTCATGGGTGGCTTCAATTACCCAGACATAGACTGGGAGGAATACTTGGCTAGGTCAGATTGTTCAAACAGTTTCCTGACTGTGATCAAGGAGCTCTTTCTGACCCAGAAAATGCAAGGGCCAACCAGAGGTAACACTCTCCTAGACTTGGTCTTGGCCAAGGAAGATGATCTAGTGTGTGGCTTGAACATTGAGGGTAACCTAGGCAACAGCAACCATGAAATTATCAGGTTCAGTATCCACCACAAGGTCAATAAATCCAGCAGGACTGAAGTTTTGGACTTCAAAAATGTTGACTTTGACAGGCTCAGATCATTAGTAAGGGAAGCAATGAAGGACCAGGAAGGGCAGGTGAATAGGGTGCATGAAGACTGCTCATTGCTCAAGGATATGATCCTTGAAGCCAAAAGAAAAAACATTTCTGCAAAGAGGACAGGTAGCAGAAGGGCTAGCAAGCCCCCCTCACTTAATAGGGACATTGCAGTCCTCTTAAAAAGGAAAAAAAGAGATGTATGCACAGTGGAAGCTAGGGACAGCCCTCAAGGAGGACTATACATTAGTGGCCAGCATTTGTAGGTAAATGATCAGGAAAGCCAAGGTGATGACTGAGTTTAAGTTAGCCACAGGAGTCAAGGACAATAAGAAGTCCTTCTTTAGGCATATAGGTAGTAGGAGGAAAACAAATGGAAGTCTGCAATCCCTGCTTAACACCTTAGGACAGCTGTTAACTGATAATCAGGACAAAACTGAACTCCTGAGTACCCATTTTGCTTCAGTATTTCACTAGACCAAGGGAAAAGACAAGCAAGATAAGGTTCAGAGGGGACATGCCAGGAATGACAGCTTCCCCAATGTGGATGCTGACTGGGTGCAATACCAAGTAGAAAAGCTAGACATTTATAAATCAGCGGAGTGGACAGACTTCATCCAAGAGTGCTGAAGGAGCTGACTGAGATCATCACGGAACCCTTGGCAAAGCTCTTTCAGAATTCGTGGTACACAGGGGAAATCCCTGAGGACTGGAAGAGGGCCAACATTGTGCCCATCTTCAAGAGGGGGAAGAGGGAGGACCAGGGCAACTATAGGTCAATCAGCCTAACCTCTATCCCAGGGAAAATCCTGGAAACACTCATTAAAGAATCTATGTGTGATATGCTCATGAAAGGTAAGATTCTGAACAACAGCCAGCATGGCTTTTTTACGGTTAGGTCTTGTCTTACCAATCTCATCTTCTATGACCAGGTCTCTCACCACCTGGACATGAGAGACTAGGTAGATGTTATATACCTAGACTTCAAAAGCCTTTTGATCTAGTATCCCACAATATCCTTTTGGGAAAACTGGAGGATTGTGGGCTCAGCTGCTCAACAGTTCAGTGAGTGGGAAACTGGCTACAGGGTAGGACCCAGAGAGTTCTCATGAATGGATCTGTGTCATCCTGGCACAGGGTGGCCAGTGCCTCAGGGGTCCGTGCTTGGACTGGTGCTTTTCAACACCCTTATCCATGCTTTGGATGAGGCAGTGAAAAGTTCACTGGCCAAGTTTGGGGATGACACCAAGTTATGGGGCAGTGTGGTCATGTCAGAAGATAGGTTGCAGATACAGGTGGACCTAGGCAGGCTAGAGAATTGAGCAGACCAGAACCAAATGAAGTTTAACATATCCAAGTATAAAGTGCTCCATCTGGGGGCAAACAACCCTCAACATACATACAGGCTCAGTGGTGACAGCTTGACTTGCACCATGGCCAAAAGGGACCTAGAAGTAATGACTGACCACTGCATGAATATGAGCCGTCAGTGTGAGTTGTTGGTCAGTGGGGCAAATATTACGCTGGTATACGTTAACTGATGCATCTTGTGTAACACTAAGGAAGTGACACTGTAGTGCTGTACTCAGCACTGGTGAGACTTCAGTTGGAGTACTGTGTCCAGTTCTGGGTGCCACACTTCAGTAAGGACGTGGAAAAACTTGAAAGGGTCCAGAAAAGAGCCACCCATGTGATCAGGGACTTGCAAGGCAAGTCATACAAGGAAAGGCTGAGGGACCTGGGCATCTTTAGCCTAAAGAAGAGAAGGTTGAGAGGGGACTTGATAGCGGCTTACTGCTATATCAGAGTAGTGCATTAGGAGCTTGGTGAACAACTGTGCACTAGGGCACTTCTGGGGAAGACCAGGACCAATGGATACAAACTCCTGAAGCCTGCTTCAGGCTTAGTACCAGGAAAAGCTTCTTCACAGTCAGGGTGTCCAGACTGTGGAATAAACTCCCTCCAAAGGTGGTGCAGTCACCTACCCCAGAGGTTTTCAAAAGGAGACTGGACAGTCACCTCACTGGGGTCACTTAACCCCAGTTGTTTTCCTGCCTAGAGTGGGGGCAAGGTCACTTCCAGCCCCTAACAATCTATGAATCTATGAATGAGGATTCTGAGTAATGAGAGGGGCTGAGAGGTAAGCTGATGAGTCATAAACCTAGAGAGGGACAAAGAAATCCTTAAGCTGGATCCTGAAGGTCCAGTGTCATTAACTTTCATCTTAAGAGAAACTACCTATGGGAGTACCCAGCCTCAGCCAAGATAGACAAGGCCAGTCTAGTGAAGAAGGCTAAGCGAACAGACATTGAGATCCATAATTGCTAAGCACACCAGGTGAATGACAAACCAGAGTGTAATGAAGGAAATGAGCCCTAGAAAAGACCAACAATGAAAATTAGATGAGGGAAAACCCAATGGGTGGACATTCTGTCTGTCCACAACAATTCCAGCAAAATCATGGCAGGCAAGAAATATTAGGACAGGGGAGTGTTGAACCTAAGTGGGAGATTAGCTAGCTGACCAGACAGGACCCTGTCAGACCAACAGGTGCAGAATGTTAATGATAGACAATGTATTTAATGAGGTTTCCTTGTATGCAAATGTATATGAGGGATTTCCCCCCATGCTGATTGGAGGAAAAAGATTTATCATTTTTTATATGAGTAAATATGGTAAATGCATTTAATCAGGTCTGATGTGTATATCAACACCTATAAGCTATTACATTTCACTGGGTTACAGACAGTCCTAATTGTTTGCATATCTAAATATAACATTTCATCCTCCACCTATAATCACTTTGAAATTTGAAGTTCTATTCCTCTCACTGAAACACATAAGCGGAATTAAGAGCTTCATTTTGAGATTCACCTTTTAATGTGCTTGCTAACCCTTATAGTTACTCTCGCAACTCACATTAAAATTATTTAGAGTAGTTTATGTGACTAAGTCTCTGGAAGCTTTTGGAATATTTGAGGATAAAATACTATAGTCGCTTTAGTATTATTATTATTATAACATGCTGTATTGCACACAGCTAATGGGACAGATTCTTATAAGACTAAAGTCAGACAACCATAATTGGAAACAGGAAAGACTTGCATGTTCAGTCATCCAGATAAATTAAAAAGCACTTGCACATGCACAGTATCACATTTGTAGAGAGTTAATGTAAAAGTTTGTGTGCACAATTGCATTCTGATCACTGATCCCTTTATGTTAATAAACATGCATTTCTTGCTTGCTTAGTCATTTGCTCTCATTAACTTGTATTTTACACCTCATTTTTCCCATTTAAAATATAGCTTCTAAGGCTAAGAAAGAAAAGCAAGCTTAGGCTAAACCTGATATTTACTCGTTTTAGAAAAGACAGGCCCTATATGGCTGCCTATACATGTCTTGTTGACATTCTAATTAGAATGCATTGGAGCAGGCTTGATTAATCAAGTTTGCTCCATGTTCTAATTAGAACACTGCAGCAACAATGTAGTGTCACATCTATTAAGCCCCTGCACCTTTAAAAATGTCCATTGGGTACTTTAACTAAGCCTCATTGAATGAGGTTTAGATAAAGCATCCCATGTCCATTTTTAAATATCTGGGGGCTTAATATATATGAAATTGCAGGGTTTTAATTAGAGTGACTGCCCAGGAACTACTCTAATTAAAACACCACCCTTCCCCTCCCCACTTCTGAGCACATGTATAAGCAGCCTACTAGCTCAACTTTCTTGTATTACAGTCCATTATGATTTACATAGGAGTGGGTTTAAAGAAGCACAGAGTGATGAATTTTTGAGAAATTCCACTTTAATATATTACTGTGCACCCCAAGACCTCAATCAGAACTGGCATTCTGACAGCTCCTGTATCAAAGGGTTACTATGTAAGCAGGCATAATAGATAGAAGATAGGATGATATCAGATATTATACATGTGATGTTCAAATAATTAATTGTTTGAGAGGAAACAGATAGTGCAAACTGAAGAAAGTGAATCTAAGTGGGGTGCACTGGTGCACTAGCACTCCTTTTTGATTCCCACTCTCCCCAAAGTTTAGAACCAATCCTTGGCAGTAGCAGCAGCATTTCTAGTCAGGCAGCAGTGATGGAGTCAATTGACTTAATGGATTACGTTATCTACCTAATTTCTTCTAAACTCTGCATTCCATGGGTATTAATGACCCTCTTTCATTTTAATAATCTTTAATGTTTCTACTACTCCAGCTATTCTTACTTTCACAATGCTGCTTCTGTTAGCTGTTCACAGTAATGTAGCTCCCATTTCATAGCCCTACAGACTATTTTTTAGCTCTAGCTAAATGACAGACCCCAGACAAATGACAAGGGGAAAAACCTACCTGTTGCAGAGCTCCAAAGAGACAAAGAGGCACGCTGGGGAAAAACGCCCACGCAGTTTATCAGCCATGCTCATCTACAGCTGGAGCTGGGTGACATCATCAAGAGACATTACCCAGCAAGGATAAAAGCCAGCCCCAGGAGTGTAGGATAAATGCTGGCAGTAACAAAAACTGCAACAGGGAGCCACTGTGGAGGAGGCTTCCGGTGACTGCAAGGAGCTGAAGAGTTGGCAGGGGGTGGATCGGTGGCTGCAGCAGGGGCTGTGAGCCCACCCCACCCTGGAGATAAGCAGCACCAGCTGCGAGCTGAAGAGCTGGTGTGGAGATGATCAGTGGCAAGAGCTATCACAGCCACCACCAGGAGTGACCAGCTCAGGAGCGAGCTGGAGGGGCCAGACGAGTGATCAGTGGCAGTGGCAGTGGGAGCCGCTGAGCACAGTGATAACGGGTGGAGCAGAGGCACTGAGCTAAAAAGAGCTCCCACAGGAGGCAAAGGAGACCCTGATCAGGGCAGGACTCTGGGACCCAGCCTGGGGAATGCATCCACCGAGGGTACCAGGGAAGTGGAGTCGGTGAGCCCATGGCACTAGGGTGCCTTCCCTTTCCCCCACACTGTTCCTTCTTCTTTTTTCCTTATTGTGTTTTCACCTCACTGTTTTGTTCCCTCTTGGTCTTCTTTGGTGGGGCTTCAGGGTCCTCACTGAGGGGCTTGTGGCATGGTGGCGGCATAGATTCTTTAGTTTTCCTTTTTTTCCCTCATTTTGTTTTCTTTCCCTGCCCAGCGTGGGTTTACCCAGCACTATGGCAGCAGTCAGTGGCATCCTCCTGGGACATCCAGAGAATATCACAAAGGATGGGACGCCTCGAATCTCGCAGACACAGGTGGAGACTCAGACATTCTTCTGAAATGAAGGGGACAAAGGTGCTGAGGACATCATGCAAGGGTCGGTAGCAAAGAGATCTGGTGGCCTGTCTCAAAGGGTGGCATACAGCTGGGGTGTAGGGGAGGTTGGAGCCCCATGGACACTTGCCAAGGTATGTGGTGACTCTGGAGGCACGCTCAAAGGAGACCCATCCAAAGATCCATCCAAAGTCATGGCAGGTCAGTTTGGGGGCCACTCTGAAGGTGACTGAGGAACCCTCTGGGGCCTACAAAAGGCTCCTTGGTGCGTAGGACCAGCTGCCCATGCAAAGGTGGCATGGGAGCAGATCATCAAATGGAAGCAGGCACAATACCCTCATCCTCTAACAATTGTCCCAAATCCTGTTGGAGACTGGGGCGGTTTCTGCTATCAAAATAGGCTCTGCCCTAGAAGCTTTTTCTTTTCATTAGACTTGGCTGATGGAGAAGGTTCATGGAAACTAGCACCCAGGAGCAGGATCCACCTTTGTGTTTGGTATATGAGGTATAGACAAAAGGATGGGAATAGAAGGGGGCTCACTATGTTACCTCACTGATCTTTTCATTGCTCTGTTTCCCTTTACTTCTTGCCTGAAGCAGAGAAAGTTCTCTAATCCCTTAACTGAGTATTTTAGGAACATCTTCTTTGCCCAGCCCATGTAGCCAGGAAGAGAAGGGATATATGGTAATTCTTGTCAGGAAAGATGCAGCCCCCTTCTTAAATGTGAAATTACAGAAGTCCTTTTTCATATTGTAACAAAAGAATTTTTCCTGTCTAAAATCTCCATAACTCACAGAAGTCACATTCAATTTGTGTCAAACAAACATTTCTAGTTCTCTCTCTCTCTTTTTTTTTAAATAGCACTTTATTAAGAATGTAAACATATTCAGTGGGCACGTCTACATGAGATGCTATATCTCGGTAGCAACGAGCTATGGTAATGTAACTCACCACAATGGTGACATAGCATCAGCAGGCACTAACCATGATGCTACCACTACTACACAGTAGCAACAAGCTACTGCGCAGAAGGGTTGGAAATCACCCATGCACTGCTAGGACTGCACACTACCAGAGGATACTGCACATCATTTAGTACTTGCCAAAGTACTTGTTAAAGTACTTCATGAAAGTATTGAGTAGTCCGACTGCTCAATACCAACAGCACAGTGGGGCACACATGTAGAAGAGCCCACTGTCTTATTTTTTAGTGTCTGGCCACTTTAAGGGCCAGAGCAGGCATCAGGGCAGCTGGCAGATGTGTGCCAGAGAAATGAGGCAGTCACATGACTACAGGAGGAACCTGGGATTGGAAGAGGGGGCTGAGCAGCCTCTGTTTAAGATTCAGGCCCTTGGGGCTGAGCCAGCAGTCAGCTGCTGGCAGCCAGAAGAACACCACCTGGCTGAGCTGCTGCTTAGACCATCTTGGCAGTAAGAGCAGGAGCTATGGGGATGGTAGGAGACTCCTAGTCATGGGGAATGATGTAAAATTACACCCTGCTGGGGAAGGATGGTCTTGTGGGACTACCTGTGGTGAGGTAGTTCCCCAGAAATGCCAGGCCAGTTGCCTCCCAAGTGAACAGTGGGTAGGGGTGCCTTATAATGCCAGCCCCCACAACTTAGTGTGTCACAGAGCAGGCAGAGTTGGGGCCAGGCATGCCTAGGAAGAGACACCTGAGCCCAGGGGGTGCAAGACCATGAGTCTCCACTATGGGGGTGGAGTGTTGGCCCCAGGGAAGAGGTGGAGTAAGAAAACAGGCTGCATAGAGTAGAGCCACAAGGGAGGCCTGAAGGTTATGCCACATTGGGTGCAGAGCAGGGTTGCAAGGAACAACCTGAAGGGCTGCACTAGAGAGGATAAGTGAGTGAGCCCCAGTGAGTAGGCAGAGGAGAAGATGGGTCAGAGGCAGAGTTGGGTCTCCGTGAGAGGGTTTGCAGTGCATGACTGAGGATACCTGGGGCAAGCAGAGCCAAAGGCCAAGGGCAGCCAGTATGGGGCTGGGGGAGTTATAGTGGGTACCTTATTATACAGTGTGGTGGCATAGTGATGGCAAACTCCAGGGGGGAGTGACAGTCCAGAGGGAGACCCTGGAGCATGGGTCAGTGTGAGGTACTGTATAATATGGATTCCATCTGCGAGGCATGAGACATGGTATAGGGGAGGTCAGAGCCATGTGTAATGCCCTAGGCATCAGGGCATTAAATGGGAAGCCTCCCATACCGTACTTCTAGTATATTACCACAAATCATGGCAGACAAGACTGAGCAAACTGCCCTAGATAGAGGGGCAGATTGATATGGTGACCAGCCATAAGTGTGCTCCTTTGTCACATTTAGAATATACATAAAACAGTCTTCGTGCTTTTTCAAAAAAAAAAAATCTACCCTTTGACCACCTCTACACAAGACACTGACTGCACATTAGCTTGTTACTCCTGTGCAGTAGTGTCACATGGCATGAAACATAACTTGATCCTACTGCACAGTAGTAATGAACTACTATGCAGTCAGTATCACCTAAAAACCATTCAGCGATGCTACTGCACAGTAACTCCAGTCATTTAGTATGTGTATGCAAGTACTAAATGACTGAGCAGTAATGACTTC
This sequence comes from Crocodylus porosus, assembly GCF_001723895.1. Taxonomy (NCBI): domain Eukaryota; kingdom Metazoa; phylum Chordata; order Crocodylia; family Crocodylidae; genus Crocodylus; species Crocodylus porosus. The sequence continues at coordinate 61,304,167 of NW_017728948.1, forward strand.
ACAGTCATCATCTTGTGTAGGTGTGGTCCTTGATAACTGGATTAGTAAGAAATAGAACAAAATATACTATGCAAATAATTTAAAATGAGTGCTAATTGCATTTGAACATTTATTAATTACATTTGCAAGTTTGCAAAGAGACAAGCAAACATAGTTTGTAAAGCCTGAAAATTCATAATATTATGATTAACAGATTACAATATTTCAAGACAGTCCAGGTCCTACAATTGTATCCTTTTGGCACACAATGAACAAATCTACACAGTAAATTTACCGTGAGAAGCGGCTTCACCCTTAAATGTGTTGGACGGCTCACAAAGCAAGAAGCAGTTTAACTGTTTCTTTGCAGCACTACAGGCAGACCAATTAGCATGAGGGAAGGCGAATTGCAACTGTTACCCCAGTGTGATAATTAGCCCAACACACTGTATGAATGTGGCTATTTTGCTTCTGAGTAAAGGAAATAGTGCCCTGCTCCTATATGAAGCAGCAGTATTCTTGTTTAAGAGTGCTGCTGGCTGGCACAGCAATTTCTCTTGTAGATATGGCCTGAAGTTTCTTGTCTTTCAATACCTCCTAGGCATTTCACATAGGGTCATTTGTCATGTAGGAGGACTAAGTTCAGTTCAGTCAGAGAGGATCTACTACCACTCTCTGGGTGTGACCGGTGGGTAGCAAACTGGCTTAATGGTCACACCCAGAGAATGGTAGTAAACAGGTCAGTATCAACCAGGAAGCATGTGGGTAGTGGGGTCCCGCGGGGTTTGGTCCTTGGACCTGTACTTTTCAATATCTTCATCAGTGACATGGATGTGGGTGTGAAGTGTACTCTGTCCAAGTTTGCGGATGATACTAAATTGTGGGGTGAAATGAACACTTTGGAGGGTAGGGAATGATTGCAGACAGACCTGGATAGGTTAGAAAAGTGGGCAGTACATAATAGGATGCAGTACAACAAGAACAAAAGCAGAGTGCTGCATCTAGGCCACAAAAATATCCAGCACACCTACTGGCTGTGAAGTGACCATCTCAGCAGCACAAAAGAGGAAAGAGATCTCAGAGTCATAATGGACTCCAAGATGAACTTGAGTTGTCAGTGTGATGAAATCATCAGCAAAGCTAACTGCACTTTATCATGCATCAGCAGGTGCATGACAAATAGATCCAAGGAGGTGATACTTCCCCTCTGTGTGTCATTGGTCAGACCGCAGCTGGAGTACTGCATCCAGTTTTGGGTGCTGTGTTTCAAGAAGGATGTTGATAGACTTGAGAGGGTCCAGAGGAGGGCCACTCATATGGGAAGAGGATTATAGGACAAGCCATATGAGGAAAGACCGAGGGACCTGGACCTCTTCAGCCTTTGCAAGAGAAGGTTAAGAGATGATCTTGTGGCTGCCTACAAATTCATTAGGGGGATGCAGCAAGGGACTGGAGATGCTCTGTTCACAAACTGAAAGAGAGCAGATTTAGGCTGGACATCAGGAGAAACTTCCTCATGGTAAGGGTGGCCAAAATTTGGAATGGGCTTCCAAGGGAGGTGGTGTTGTACCCTACCTTGGGGGTCTTTAAGAGAAAGCTGGATAGGCATCTGGCTGGGTTCATCTGGCCCCAGCACTCTTCCCTGCCTAGGCAGGGGGTCGGACTCGATGATCTGTTGAGGTCCCTTCTGACCCTAGCATCTATGAATCTATGATCTCAAAGCTTGAAAACATCTTTTAAGGGACATACATGGTAAGCTACAGCTGCCAGTTGTTTTCCAATATTTAGTGGAACAGAGCTTACACAAATGTCTTGTTTTCAGACTCAATAGTGTCCAAACTCTTGATAGAACCTACTGCTGTAGATAGCTGTTGGTGTAGCAAAGACTGCTTGTATTTCTGAGACTGAGACAGAGACCGTTGGACTACACAAAGGTCAGAATGGAAAAATATGAAAATTTTAAATCAAATAAAGTTAACTGGACTAGTAAATCAAACAGCCCAAAATTCAAGAGTCCTGTGTTGTCATACAAATTGAACTGTTTATTTAAATAATCCCTATTGTTAAATACTTCATAAGTTCATACATTTTAATGCCAGAAAGGAAAATTAGATCATCTAGTCTGGCCACATTCATAGCACAGACTATAGAATAACATAAAGCACAGAATATACCACAAGCCAGAGACTGATTGATTGCATTACATGATTTTTCAGACTTATATTCATCACCAAAAATCTAATAAATGTGTCAAGTTTCCAGTTATTTTAAAATTTGAACTCCACATCCCGTTTTTGTTCTTTTCATGAAAACAATTTTCTAGAAGTCCTAACAACTGAAAAGTGTATACTTCATATGAATTCTTCAGAACTAGTATTGATTGACCTTCATCAAAATACAGTGACATTTAGTATTCTTTTGTATGTCAAACAATCCATCTGTCTAAACTACTAGGATCTAGTGCATCAATTTGTCCAAGAATACAGGTACAATAAAAACTAGTCTCAGGAATGAAAAGGCTGTCAATACAATTTTACAGGATTATTGCACTCCGATTTTGCCAAGCTAGTAAAAGACCATAAAGTTATAAACTCTGAACACATGCACAAAGTTTCATAAATTTACATTTTTGTATAAAAATGGGTGCATGTTCATGTGAGGAACTAGACATTTATAAATTTAATTCCTTTAATTTTATTAAATAAGATTGCTTCTCCTCTGTCATTGAGTGGCTCATTATTTCTATTATTCATATGAAGTGTTTTCTCCCACATGCTGGAAGTGTGATGTTACTATATTATTCAAAAAACCAAGTAGGCATTACCAAAATCAACATTATTTCTTTCTCTTTAAAAGTGACTACCACAGCACTAGAAAGTCTATAAATAAAATTCATGCCAAAACATTATCTGATGAGCTGGCTCACCTGACATATGAAGGTTTTTCTGTTTACGTATTGGCATATTATCCATGAAACTGAGGAGGAAGGCAGTGGTAGGTAATGCACATTTTTAAAATAACTACTGTAACTAGCAAGTAAGAAAAAAATTCAGTATTGAATAAAATCGCTTATTGGAATTTGTTTAGTTGGCAAAATGTGCATTTTTAGTAGTCTTAGCTTGATTAGAAAACAGATTGAAGACACAGGGAAATCAATTGGTGTATGGCTGGGCTTGGTAAAGATCCAAGCAGAGATAAGGTGCTTTGAGTTCTCAGCATGTAACACGGTGAAGATAACCTTTAATTCCCAAAATACATTTGTGGTAGGACAGAGATCCATAATGCTAATTATGTGTTATAGACCAAGTCTTTTGTAATAGAGACCAGTGTCATTGGGGTCAAGAAGCAGCACAATATAAGTGAGAAGTCTAGTTCTGTATAATAGAAAAAGGCTATACAGTGTTTATAAGGCAGCCTCAGGGGCAAGGTAGTCCCCTAGGTGAATGAAGTAGAAAGAATAAGTACAGCTCTCTAATCTTGGATGACCAGGAAGTCTCAATTTCTAAAAATACCTTCTTTCACTATGATCTCTTAAGCAAACTGAGGCCCAGTCACCTATCTATCACCCCAAGGTTAGATTATTGTAATTTACTGTAAATTAGCTGAAATGAGCCTGAAAATGATATGCAGGCTTCTATAGAACATAACTATCTGACTTCTCCATGGTTCAGGATGCTGCAGGCAACTTAGGCTTATGCTCAAATTCCTTCAATGCTCCTTGTCAGCTCCTGATACCAGTTGAAAACCTTAATTTTATTTTTTGAAGGAATTGATGGACCAAGCCCCAGCTATGACAAAGAAAATGTTCAGGCACGATGACATTTGTGCTACTATGGGACAATCCTAGTGAAAAAGGCCAGGTTGAAGGGATCCAACTATGGAATTATTTTCCTGGAAATTACTATCTTGGAAATTTAGCATTGTCTTTTTTCAGAGAACTTTTCCGATTATGTTTGCAATTCAAACATTCATTTAATTCCAAAACCCTTACTAATCTTCCCCCTAAAAAAATACTTCCTCTCAAGATGCGTTTTAACCCCAAACATACAGAAGTGCCAGAGATGCTACAGACATTTCTGCAGCCACTGACTGTATGGCAAGGTAGTTTCATAGTTTCATAGTAGCTAGAGTCGGAAGGGACCTAGGTAGATCATCTAGTCCGACCCCCTGCCTTGGCAGGAAAGAGC